>NC_090385.1:59580610-59908578 GCF_036365525.1 Heterodontus francisci
TTCTCCACCCACTCTCTCTCTCTCTCTCTCCACCCACTCTCTCTCTCTCTCTCTCCACCCACTCTCTCTCTCTCTCTCTCCACCCACTCTCTCTCTCTCTCTCTCCACCCACCTCTCTCTCTCTCTCTCTCCACCCACTCTCTCTCTCTCTCTCTCCACCCACTCTCTCTCTCTCTCTCTCCACCCACTCTCTCTCTCTCTCTCTCCACCCACTCTCTCTCTCTCTCTCCACCACTCTCTCTCTCTCTCTCCACCCACTCTCTCTCTCTCTCTCTCCACCCACTCTCTCTCTCTCTCTCTCCACCCACTCTCTCTCTCTCTCTCCACCCACTCTCTCTCTCTCTCTCTCCACCCACTCTCTCTCTCTCTCTCCACCCACTCTCTCTCTCTCTCTCCACCCACTCTCCAACTCTCTGTAAACCCCACACCCCCCACCTGATCGTTGCTGAAAGCGGCAACAGCACTTCTGAAGTCGGACAGATTGGTGGCTTTTTTTTTAAGCTTGCCGAAAAACCATGAAGCTCTCCGAAATTCAGAATTTGTGTTCTGCTTAACCACCTTTCAGCTGTGAAACTGACATTTGTGAATTTTTTAAAAGCTGGTCTGAAGAAGCCTATGTGAAATCTCTCATTTGTGAAATTACCAGTCACGGACCTCAAAAGCTTTTACCACAGACACTGGTGTCCGTGTACGGACATGTTACTGATACCTGCTTTCGAGCAACTCATCTTGTTCACCCTTCTGGTTTAAAAACCGCATTCCCTACAACCCACCCAAGTAAATGCCAATTTTCTCTGAGCTATTTTCACTGCTCTCCCCCCTCAGCCTCTGCACCAAGCAACTTCTCATCTTCAGTGATTTCAAACTCCATCTCAATTCATCGTGTTTTCTCTGAGTTCACTGCCCTATCTACCCTAAATCTCTCGCTCCGTATAAACTCCTCAATCCACATTCACAGCCACCCCCTTGAGCTTGCTAACTCACGTGGCCTCGCTCCTCCCATAGTATCAATTACAGATTGGGCTATTTCTGATCTTGTTCTTTGGCCTCCTTGTCTCGAGAGACAATGGGTAAGCACCTGGAGGTGGTCAGTGGTTTGTAAAGCAGCGCCTGAAGTGGCTATAAAAGCCAATTCTAGAGTGACAGACTCTTCCACAGGCGCTGCAGATAAAATCGGATGTCGGGGCTGTTACACAGTTGGCTCTCTCCTTGCGCTTCTGTCTTTTTTCCTGCCAACTGCTAAGTTTCTTCGACTCGCCACTCTTTAGCCCCACCTTTATGGCCGTCCGCCAGCTCTGGCGATCACTGGCAACTGACTCCCACGACTTGTGATCAATGTCACAGGAATTCATGTCACGTTTGCAGTTGTCTTTAAAGCGGAGACAGGGACGGCTGGTGGGTCTGATACCAGTGACGAGCTCGCTGTACAATATGTCCTTGGGGATCCTGCCATCTTCCATGTGGCTCACATGGCCAAGCCATCTCAAGCGCCGCTGGCTCAGTAGGGTGTATATGCTGGGGATGTTGGCCGCATCGAGGACTTCTGCGTTGGAGATACGGTTCAGCCACCTGATGCCAAGGATTCTCCGGAGGCAGTGAAGATGGAATGAATTGAGACGTCGCTGTTGGCTGACATACATTGTCCAGGCCTCACTGTCGTAGAGCAAACTACTGAGGACACAGGCTTGATACACTCGGACTTTTGTGCTCCGTGTCCGTGCGCCATTTTCCCACACTCTCTTGGCCAGACTGGACATAGCAGCAGACGCCTTTCCCATGCACTTGTTGATTTCTGCATCGAAAGACAGGTTACTGGGATAGTTGAGCATAAGTAGGTGAACTCTTGAACCACTTCCAGAGCGTGGTCGCCAATATTGATGGATGGTGCATTTATGACGTCCTGTCCCATGATGTTCGTCTTCTTGTGGCTGATGGTTAGGCCAAATTCGTTTCAGGCAGCTGCAATCCTGTCGATGAGTCTCTGCAGACACTCTTCTGTGTGGGATGTTAATGCAGCATCGTCAGCAAAGAGGAGTTCCCTGATGAGGACCTTCCGTACTTTGGTCTTCGCTCTAAGACGGGCAAGGTTGAACAACCTGCCATCTGATCTTCTGTGGAGGAAAATTCCTTCTTCTGAAGACTTGAATGCATGTGAGAGCAGCAGGGAGATGATCCCAAACAGTGTTGGTGTGAGAACACAGCCCTGTTTCACGCCACTCAGGATAGGAAAAGGATCTGATGAGGCGCCGCTATGCTGAATTGTGCCTTTCATATTGTCATGGAATGAGGTGATGATACTTCGTAGCTTTGGTGGACATCCGATCTTTGCTAGTAGTCTGAAGAGACCACGTCTGCTGATGAGGTCAAAGGCTTTGGTGAGATCTATGAAAGCAACATAGAGGGGAAATCTGTTGTTCGCGGCATTTCTCCTGTAGCTGGCAAAGGGAGAACAGCATGTCAATGGTGGATCTCTCTGCTCGAAAGCCACACTGTGCCTCAGGGTAGACACGCTCGGCCAGCTTCTGGAGCCTATTTAAAACGACTTGAGCGAAGACTTACCCCACTATGCTGAGCAGAGAGATTCCACGGTAGTTGTTGCAGTCACCGTGGTCACCCTTGTTCTTATAGAGGGTGATGATATTGGCATCGCGCCTGTCCTGTGGTACTGCTCCCTCATCCCAGCACAGGCAAAGCAGTTCATGGAGTGCTGAGAGTATAGCAGGCTTGGCACTTTTGATTATTTAAGGAGCAATGCCGTCCTTCCCAGGGCTTTTCCACTGGCTGGATAATCAATAGCATCACTGAGTTCCCATTTTGTTGGCTGTTTGTCCAGCTCATCCATGACTGGCAGAGACTGGGCTGCATTGAGGGCGGTGTCAGTGACAACATTTTCCCTGGAGTACAGTTCTAGGTAGTACTCCACCCAGCGGTTCATTTGCTTGTGTTGGTCAGTGATCGCGTCCCCGGATGTAAACATGAGGTGGGGGGGGGCAATCTTCTTGATGGTTGGCCCAAAAGCTCTCTTAATGCCATCATACATTCCTCTGATGTTTCTGGTGTCTGAGGCCAGCTGAATACGACTGCATAGGTGTTGCCAGTAGTCATTTGCACAGCAGCTGGCTGTTCTTTGTGCAGCGCTTCTGGCTGCTTTAAGTGCTACGGATGTTAACTCGCTGGGGGATTTCTTGTAGTTCAACAGTGCAATGCGCTTAGCGGCTATGACAGGTTCCAGTTCTTCAAAGTGAGATTGAAACCAGTCTGCATTCTGCTCATCACGTTTGCCATAGGTGGTCATTGCTGAGTCATAGATGGCGTCTCTGATGTGAACCCACATTCACAGCCACCCCATTGAACTTGCTAACTCACATGGCCTCGCTCCTCCCATAGTATCAATCACAGAACGGGCTATTTCTGATCACATCATTGTATTACACTCCACCCGGATTCCACTTCCCCCTCCCAACCCGACCATACCTCTGTGCCCACCCTGCATTATGCACTCTCCCCATTCACTTACAACTTTCAAAATCCCAATTGCCTAGTCTTTGGCTCTCCATTCACCATAACATTTCTGAAGCTACTGATCTGCTCAACCACACTCTCACCTCTAATGTCCTAGTCCCCAATAAAACCACTACTCTCTTTCACTCTGGCCATTTCCCCGGTACGGTCTTCATCTTACAGAATTATTGAATGGTGATAGCGTAGAAGGAGGCCATTTGGCCTGTCAAGCCTGCCTTGGCTCTCTGCAAGTGCAATTTGGCCAGTCCCACTCTCCCACCCTTCCCCATAATCCAGAAAGTGTTTTCCCTTCAGGTGCTTATCCAATTCCCTTTTGAATGCCACGACTGAAACTGCCTCCACCATCCTTTCAGGCAGTGCATTTCAGATTATAACCACTCACCACTTAAATCCAAGGGATGCAGAATTGAATGGATTTGGTGGACAACTGGTTAAGCCATTAACTGCTAGACTCTGGTTGGACCATACAAAGTGCCATTGGGTCCTCCTTTCATCTGTGAAAAATGCTAACTGTTCCAGGATCATCCTGGAAGCAAATGTAACCCCAGCTTCTTTTCTCTACTGTAAACCATCTTCTTAAACCCCTCGCCCCTATCTCCTCCGCCCTCAACAGCAACAAAATATGCATAGAGTTAATGGATTTCTTTGTCATTTCGATTAAGATCATCCAATCAGCGCCTCAGCCACTTCCCTCCCTTCCCCTAGCCCTCTGGGACAAGCTTCCTCTGAAGATCCCCCGTGCCCTAGCTCCGAACTCACAGCATTCTCTAGGTTCTCTCCTATCTACCTCATGCTCTCTCAAAGCTCATCTTGTCCATGAGACCCACCTCCCTCGACCCTAATTCATTTAAACTGTTGACCACCCAAGTCTTCTTGGTCCCATATTAGCTGATATCAACTATTCTCTCTCCTCAGGTACTGTGCCCCTCTCCCTCAAATAGGCCGGCATCACTCCTCTCCTCAAAAAACCAACCCTTGACGTTGCAAACTACCGTCCCATCTGCAACCTCCCTTTCCTCTCCCACATCTTCTGACATGTTCCCACCTCCTAAATCCATGTCTACTTTCTGAGAACTCCATGTGTGAATTTCTCCAATTTGGTTTATGCCCCGCGACAGTACAGAAATAGCTCTTATCCAAGTCACAAGTGACATCCTACTTGACTGTGGCAAAGGTAAACTATCACTACTCATAATTCTCAAGCTGTCTGCAGCCTTTGATCACACCATCTTCCTCCAATGCCTCTCCACCATTGTCCAGCTGGGTGGGACTGCACTTGCCTGATTCCAATATTATCTATCTAATTGTAGCCACAGAATCACCTGCAATGTTTTCTCACTACACTCCCCATAGTTACCACTTGTGTCCTCCAGGATCCATCCTTGGCCCCCTCCTATTTCTCATCTACAAGCTGCCCTCGATATAGTAATGTAGTGAATCCGGAACGCTGCCTAACTCTGCCCCTGCCTCAGCTCATCTGCTGCTGAAGCCCTCATCCATTTCTTTGTTACTTCTAGATTTGACTATTCTAATGCACTCTCCGTTGGCCTCCTAGATTCTACACTCGGCAAACTGGACATCATCCAAAACTCTGCTGCCCAGTTCCTAACTTGGACCAAATCCCGTTCACCTATTGCCCCGGTGTTCGCTGACCTACATTGGCTCCTGGTTCAACAATGCTTCAATGTAAAATTCTCGTCCTCGTTTTCAAATCTCTCTATGGCCTCGCCTCTAATGTAATCACTGTAATCTCCTCGAGCCCCACAAATATCCAAGATATATGCGCTCCTCTAATTCTGGTCTCTCGAGCATCCCTGATTTTAAATCGCTCCACCAGTGGTGGCCATGCCTTCAGCTGCCCGGTCTTCAACTCTGGAATTTCCACCCTAAATCTGTCTGTCTCTCTACCTTGCTTTCCGCCTTTAAGATGCTCCTTAAAACCCAACTCTTTGACAAAGCTTTTGCTATCTGCCCTAATATCTCCTTATGTGGCTCGGTGTCTTATTTTGTTTTATAATATCCCTGTGAAGTGCCTTAGGATATTTTATGTTAAAAGGTGCTACACAAATACAAGTTGTTGTTGTAGTAAATGGAATTAAACTTTTTATATGGCCTTGGCAAAGCCTATCATCTGGAGCTGTTGTTTTTTTTTGAGTTGTTAGTTTCTCTGAGGTTGTGTCAGCTTCTTTGAAATGATTGATGAAGTTTTCCAAGTTTTGCAGATTCAATGGGAAGGAAAATCAGGCAGTCACCCTACTACCAGCCATTTTATGCCGCTGCCAAGTTTGAATTTCACACCCAAAAGTATTGTTGCACATAAGTTAGGGATGTAGCATCTTAGATCAATAATACCACTATCCCACAAATCAGAAAAATCTCACTCAAAGGTGGGGGGTGTGGACTCCCCACAGACCAGGGATTAGTGCCTTTACCCAGCAAACCATCAGAGACTGAGTGCACACCAGAAATTGGTTCCTGTACCTAGTAAGCCATCAGGTCTAAGGACAGAACAGGGATCAATACCTTTGCCCACTGAACCCACAGAGGTAGACTCACCAAAACAAAGAACAACTTCAACAATTGGGAGCCTGATTCAAAATGCCTGGGAAGATGTTAGAATGAGTTAGTGGATTCTTGTACTTCCAAAGATATCGGGAGCAGATGCACCAAAAATATTCTGGACTATTGAAGACTATTAAAGTAACTTTGCCTAAGTTTAAATAATGACTTTACAATTAACGTGAACAAGAATTTGCTGTCACTGAGGCAGGCACAAAGCATTCAGGTGACCTTTAAGCTGGTTGATGTATACAGAAGCAGATACGTGTCCATGTTTCTGCACGACACACTCTGTTGCTGGCACAGAAATATTCTCCTAATGTCACATATAAGCCTTGCAAGTTATGACCATGAAACACACTGTCAACAGAAGCTACTTGCATGTTTTATATTCCTGAACTCTCAACCTGTCTCTCCACCATGACCTCCAGAGTCCTCCAAGGATTTATCCTCGACCCCCACATAAAGCGGCACATAGGCAGAACACTTGGGTGATGCTGTTAATTCAAATTGTAAAATATGGTCATTTTCTATCAGCTTACAGGTAAAGATTTTAGATACCAGGTGGCAACAAATGCAGACCAGAGACCACTACTAGAATCATTTATCCTGCCCATATCTGCTGAGAAGGACAGAGATGTGAATTTCAGGGGTCCAGTAATCAGAAGATAACAACTTGCTTCACATAAGCAGTTATATCAGGTATTGGAAGACCTAAGGTGTTTCATGGTATGGAGAAGCCTGCTTCCAGACTTTGTGATGTCATCTCTCAGGGGTTCAGTACTCTGCAATCTATTTTGAAGAATGTGGCCAACTCGAAGTATGCTGTAGCCAGGTTTGACAGCAGAAGTCAATGTTCACAGCCTTTGCAGCTTTGATAGAAGGTCAAATGACTGTCTGGATTCAAGTCTGTACTAAGCCTTGGAGAGGCAGATGTGCAAGTTGGACAGCTTGATAGAGCAAATGTATAGCATAATTATCTTAAGCAGTTTACTCTTCCATAAGTGAGTAGAAATGCTGAGCCTGAGCCCTAATGAATGGCAGTAGTGCAGCAGGAGAGGCACATGTTACCCTCTCTCAAGATGTCAACATATCTGCACCCTTGCCACATTCAACCAATACCAACTGTCACGGAACTGTTTCTTTTTTCACTCCTTGGATTAAAAACAGTGTGTGCCTTTAAGACTCTGTTTGAAAACAGTGTACCTTTAAGACTGAAAACAGGGTGCCAGCTGCACCTGTCCCTAGGCCACAGGACAGAGGTCACATGTTTCGATTTGACAGTGTAAAACTGGCAAAAACCAGTCTGAACCAGACACCAGTGAGGCATGCTACTCAAGAAATGAGCTGTCTATTCTCTCTCAGCATAAATTCTACAAGGGGCTACAGGCCGACTTAATTGCCTGAGGAAAAAAAAGCCTTTTTTTTTTTTTGGAGACACCATTTGTATTGCTGAAGGTAGAAAACTCCTTTTCTTTACTTCCAAGCCAGGAAGTATTTGCTTCAAGATTGTATATCTCTTAACTGATTGAATTTTCTGCAATTCGCTGGTGATCTTGATGCCTGCTGCAGCCAAGTGTTTTGAAAGCTAATCTATTGAAGGACTATTTCATCAAATCCGTGTGAAGACTTCGAGTAGCATTTCATTATTTCTACATTAGAATACCTCACCCATCAGGAACGTAACCCACAAAGGCTTATTTATTTATTCTTAATAAACAACTAATTTATAAAAACAATTTTTTTTAAAATAAGTAACCAGTTAATCGTGATTTTTGAATGTATGGGGAGTTAGGGTAAAAGAAATTATAAGATCTTTAGACATAGATTATCTTAATAGTGTTTAAGATTTAGTTTTTTTTAAATAAATAGTTAATTTGTTGTTCTCTAAAGATACCTAGTTTGGTCTGTTTGTTTCTGGGGGTTACTAGAGTGTTTAATTTGGCTGTTTTCCGGTTGGGTGGGAAAGCTTTAAGACCATGCTGTGACCTGTGGAGTGATGGGACTGAATTGACAGTGCATTGCTCCCGCCTCAGTCGTAACACAACCTAAAAGCCAGCTGGGCCAGACTGTCCCAGCTAGCAGCTAAAGTGCAGCAGTCTGCAGCCAGGCTGTGAGGATCGAGTTCCCAGAAGTCATCAGTCACAAGCTTCTCAGGGGTCCCCACATGAGCAACAGCAGCCTTCCAGTAGCTCTGCTGAAGTCACTAGGGGAGCACCTTGCAGGATCAGTTATGTTAGTAAACGTACCTTTAAAGCACTATGGATTGATCGCTTGGGTGAGAAAAGAATTTATTACAATATTGTGTTTGGAATTAAAATCATCACTTGAATCACATTTGCAAATCTGGTCTATAGTTCCTTCTTCTTATTGCTTCTTAGTCTGCAAGGTCAGAAAGCCATTCATAGAGGTTGGCTGAATGGTTTCAATGTTCCTCAATGCAGAATCAAGGCATCAATAAAGGGTTAAAGATGACTGTTTATGCTGAGGAGCTTTTTGTGATACTCAGGTAAGGGGATTGAAGAGCTCAGCAAAAGCATTGCTCGAACAACGGTTCCCTGATTTTTCTAGCTGCACTGAATTATGCTGGCATCCCATCTTGTGGTTCTCCCTCACTTTCATCAATTCCTCCTCGTCTGATAATGTTGTTTATTGTTGCTGTGCCTCCTCCAACTAAAATCCACTTTGCATTGCCAGGTTGTGCGACCACAGCAAAATACAATGATGCAGCCCACTTTGTAGGGAGCCCACTGGGCCATGACAGCATCTATTTGGGAAAGTTTCTCTGGAAAAGAGGGAATTGGTGATCTGTTTGCTGTGTATTGCAGACTGTGAAATACAAATGATGCACCATGTAGCAGCCTGGAAGGAGTCTATGATGAAAATGTTAAGGGCAGTGGTGACTGACAGTCATTGGCAAAGCTTAACAAACCCCTGGTCCAGCAGGCAGCAGGTCCTGCTGCAACATCAGTGACAACCTGCCTGATGAAGGGCAGCAGCCTCCTGCACTGCTCCTCAGGAATATCTAAGAAAGTCACTCCCTTGTCTAGTAAACCACAAGGGCTGCGTAAGGCCTTCTACAAGCAACTCTCACCTGCTGTTTTCTTGCAGACCTAGTTGCTCTAGACTGCTCCTTTGCATCCAATTGTTTATCCATCCAGAAGAGTGAAGCAAAAACTTAATGCTTAATGCAAATAGGAAAAGAGAACAACAATACAGAAAAAGCAAAATAGTAGCTCAGAACTGACACTGATCTGCAGTACTTGGAAACAACACAAAGATCCTACTGACCTAATGCCTGTAGGTCAGTACTCCTTTCAGTGCATCTTCCTGCCAGGTCAGTCAGCTTGCAAAGCCAATGCTATTATGTTTTACTTAGTGGATTGGCGACTGGGCAGGACTTCTGACCCACCCAGTTAAAATTGCGCCAGTGCCTGTATGTCATCATTGGGACTCTACTTGAATGTACTCATGAGGCACCACCTCTTTCCGACCTCAGTCAACTGCAGAGACAAAGTGGCAGTCAGCAAATTTTTTGGTGGGAACAGGCAGAGTTCATTTTCTCGTTTTTAACCACTCACCCACCTATTCCTGTTGTGTGGGTTAGGTTAATATCATATCCTCGTTAAATTGAACCAAGGTTAATGTTGTACTACCAGGCTGTATGATAAGAAACAAGTGTAACAATGTGATTCTGAAGTTTATAATCGGGCTCTTTCTACATGTGGAAAGTACTAAATAAACAGCACTCCATGTCAACCTTTATTGGTATCTCTGGTAAGCCAAGAAAGAAGTGATTTTCAATCAATGTTGCATGTTGCTCAGGTTGCTGGCAGAATATATATTTAAAATATGTTATTTAGGTTAGTTTAATGCAGAGCAACTCAAGCTAATGTGGCAACATACATAGACCTTGTCCATAGATCACTGAAGGTAGATAAGGTGGTTAGGAAGGCATATGGGATACTTGCCTTTATTAGACGAGGCATAGAATATAAGAGCAGGGAGGTTATGATGGAGCTATATAAAACGCTAGTCAGGCCACAGCTGGAGTACTGCGTACAGTTCTGGGCACCACACTATAGGAAGGATGTAATTGCACTGGAGAGGGTGCAGAGGAGATTCACCAGGATGTTGCCTGGGATGGAGCATTTCAGCTATGAAGAGAGACTGAAAAGGCTAGCGTTGTTTTCCTTAGAACAGAGAAGGATGAGGGGGAAACTGACTGAGGTATACAAAATTATGAGGGGCATTGATTGGTTAGATAGGAAGAGACTTTTTCCCTTAGCGGAGGGGTCAATAACCAGGGGGTTTAGATTTAAGGTAAGGGGCAGGAGGTTTAGAGGGGATGTGAGGAAAATAATTTTCACCCAGAGGGTGGTTGGAATCTGGAACGCACTGCCTGAAGAGGTGGTAGAGGCAGGAACCCTCATAACATTTAAGAAGCATTTAGATGAGCACTTGAAAAGCCATAGCCTACAAGGCTACGGGCCAAGTGCTGGAAAATGGGACTAGAATAGTTAGGTGCTTGATGGCTGGCACAGACACGATGGGCCAAAGGGCCTGTTTCTGTGCTGTATAACTCTAAACCTGAAACACAAATTAATCATTCCTATGTACCTATCACAACCATCAAAAGTTGCATGAAAGCCTATTGAATCCACCATGACTTTGGTCTCCTCTCCTAACTTTTCCCCTGCTATTGAACAGCAATGGTTTTACGCCTCTGTAAAGCAACTTGGGATATATTACTACCTAAAATGCACGTTGTTGGACGATTGGACGGTAATGATTAAAGCCAATAACAATTATGATAAACGTTACTAAGTTTATATAATTCACTGTTAATTGTAGATATCGGCCAAATATATATAGTGAAGGGATATATAAAGGGATATTTTGGATCTGAACTGAATGATCCGTGTAACATCGGGCTTTTGATTTCAGCATCCGACAATTCAGGGAGTAAAATGAATAATACAACAAAACCTCAATTTTGCAATTCCAGAAAAAGGGGGTGAATGATGTAGTTAACCAAAAATATTACGTACCATAGTCAGCCATAAAGCACCCCCTTAATTTTAATAAAGCAACAGACTTGCAATTACTGATTACTTAAAATGTCCTTCAGTAATACAATGGAGTCATCTAATTTTTATCATAAATATGTTGAAATATTTCCCCATTGTCATAGAATTATGATGGTTTGAAATGGGAGCACATTGCCAAGGAGAAGTACAGTCCAATTTATAATTAGTACTGTACAAAATTAACAGATTGAAGAAGCACTTCAGTCGCTCATGAGTTTCTTATTTTATTTATATTCCAATTAAAAGCTGTCTGCCAATAAGCAGATCTTAAATCCAAATCAATCTCAGTAAAAAGTACAGGTTATGTTTTATCCAAAATCAGAGCATGAAGACCATCAGGAAAATAAATATTTAATTTCTTGTTTGGTCTGCAAAGTTAATAAAATTCTATCAAACAAAAAGAATACAGAGCACTGTTGCAGAGAGTAAAGCCATCTCCAACATTCACGTATATTAGAATTTTTAGTACGAGTTCTGACAGCCTTGCTTTTTTACACTTGAATGTGCTATGAAGCATACTTATTTTGCTCCAATTAATAATTTCTTCCTTACTGATACAAATTCAGTTAGTAATTCAGCAAGACTGCCAAGCAGGATTTTGCAAGGGTCTCCTGTTACAGTCTTGGAACTTACTGTGGTGTATTCATTGGCACTAGTCTGATCTACTACAGTAAAACAAGTTCCTAAAGGCAAAAATGAAACAGAGACTCAACATCCATCATGCTGGATTTCTCTAGTGTTTTGAAAGAAAATTGTTTTCAATCCAATCACAGTCCATAATAAAGAAATTCTGTATCTTGAATGTATTGGAACGCTTAACGTAGTGGACTATCTCAAATTAAAGTCCAAATTTTGATACTGTCCTGTAGTATCAAGTTTGAGGAGAACATAGTAAACTCATGTTTCAGAAAGTTTAACAAAGAAAATATCACTCACGGGACCCACAAAGCTAGCTAGCATTGTAATCATCAGACAACCAACAGCGATGAAAGCCCGTGTTTGACAAAACCGCCATGCTACTCGCCCCAGTGAGGCCTTCTCTCGTCCATGCTTCTTTAGTTCATCTTGCCATAGCTTCTCAAACCTGCATCAACAGAATTGAATAGATTAACAAACTGGAGTGTCTTTAGTTTCTTTTAATAAAATTCAACAGGATGTTTTAAAACATAAAGGCTTTATTAATTAGTACAGGTGCTTTCATAATACATTAATACATATTAAGAAGCATTTTTGTATGAAAAACCTTGTGGAATCAGTCACATATTGATATTATATGTTTGGTCAGAACATAAAAACTTATGATTCTGCTTACTGAAATCACTGAGACTGCCCTGTATACATATTACCTACACAGAGCTTGAATTCACATTCTAACTGCACTACAATCCAAAAAAGGTAAACAGAATAACTCTGGGCTAGTACCACATGTTGCACGAGGTATTGAGGATTCAATCTAGTGTTTCTTGGCCTTCCCTGGAATGGTGAATGATACAGAAATGGCAGCAGCAATTATAGGCCTTCCACTTTTTGCCTAGTCCAAAGATAATAAGTAAGGACCTGTTCATGCTAATGTGTGATAATTTTACAAGTTCATGCTTCCACTGTGGAGCATTATCTTCCAGAAGGGCACATCAGGAATTTGAGTACAGCAGGCAGATTGTCCCACAGACCTTTCCATCTTAAGTTCTGTGCTGGGAGTATAAATTTACTCTATGCTGTTCAGTTTGCAGTTGCAAAAATTACTGGATGATTTCCCCAAAATTAGACAGCCCAGGTCAAAATTGTCTGGGTAGGCACACTACTGCTGACTTTATTTTGTTCAGCACAAAATTCACATAAAAATATATTATAAAAAATAAAGCTTATAAATACAGCATCTTTAAGAGGCTATCTGAAAGAGTTATGTTGATATGATAGATACAACTATTAATGTAATTATGGAAGATTTAACAATGAATCAGAGCCGATCAATATCCCAGAGCTACAAGCCTCCAAGTGAATGTTATAAGGAAAGAACTGGGGTCTGTTCTTATCCACATTGTTCGTAAAGATGAGCTGCTTGGGAGCTCTTCCTGGACTTGGACACTATCAGTGACGATTTTGCTATTCCAGTTTTTCCCCACTTTTGAGATCCGCTGCCACAGGGTTTACCCTTGACCTCTTGCCTTGTACTACAACTTTCGCATCACTTCACCACTTCTGATTTTTCCCAGTTCTCAGATGCTGACTCAGAATCAGGCAAAAAATCAAGTGCTCCAAGTTAACTCTCACATCAGCATGAGATTTCAAACAAGAAAACTCCATACTTGGTGTTTCCATAGTGAACGTAAATTGGCGATGCTAAGATCATGTCTGGTCCTGAAAAATGATGGACCGCACACTCAAAGATTGACTCTTGTTTGCCTCTTTGGTTTAAACTTAAAACACGCAAATAGCTCTTTACAAAAAAAAACTCCAAGCCAAAAAATGATCAAGTGGTAATGCCAATCTACTCAATTGTATAATGTATGCAATGGAAATGAGAGATTATATAAACTAGAATTTAGCTCTGAGATGTCAAAAGTAATTTAAGAAGGGTTAACTAAACATTAAGGTAAAAGCAATGGTTATAGCTCCCCTCATGGACAAATATAGTACTAAGCCATAGAAATCAGGAGGTCTCAGCTCAGTCTGAGCTGAATTAGCTAGTTTCAACCAGGGATAACAGAGTATGACAACTGGTTTCAATGTCCTTAGATTTTGGAAGAGCTGGACAAATTAGGCAGGATTCCCAATCTTACCAGTAACTCTGCTAGAAAATGTCTATGTATGGATGTCAGATGAAGGCAGGATCATGTGTGGCCATGAAGCCTCAGTCAATCAAATAGCTTGGCAAATGTCCTAAGTCAACAAGATACCATAAATTGACTGCATTGTAGAACGGCACCCCATTAAGTAGATAATGCATTCAGGAGAGGAGTCGAAAGCATATTGTAAGAAAAAGAGGAGTTTCTAAAAACAATAAAAATTTAACATTTTTAAATATTCACGTAAAAAGATTTAAGGGGGAAATCTTTTAAAACACTTCACTGCTGCAAATCTGTTTTTATAATTTTTGTGCTCGTGCAGGGAATGGAAAACATTTTCACTCTGGGCATCCTGCATCACCATGAAGAATGCCCAAGTCAAGTATAGCATTGTTAAATGGAAAATATGTCTCTATGTATTCTACTTCAACAATGTGCTTTAACCTCCACTTCAGAAGATCACTGACTTAGGCTGATCCCAAAGGTGAAAAGCCTGTGTCCTAATCCACTTTGTCACTCAGCCCTAAAGATTTGTTTCTCTTCATCAAAAAAATAAATTTCAAGATGGTAAGTAGATATTCTAAAAACATTCTTCCTTATGATGTTACCTCCAGCATCCGGTTCTCATAAATACCTTAAAGGGGGTGGGGGGTGTTGAAATCAACAAAAAGAAAAATGTGTTGCTGAGTCGTGACGTATCTATTACCACGCATCTGTCTGTTTGAAATTTATGACCAAGCAGTTTTGGGGTAAGAAAGTAACTGCTATCGACCACCAAATTCGAGCTGAACAGGTAAAGGCAGAGTTGTTTAAGAATAGCTGGCAAAACAGTCTAAGCAATATGTAGCTCAGTCTGACATTAACAACTAGTCAATACCAAATGTTTGTGTCCTGCATATTAACTGAATTATAAAGCATAAAATATTCTGCACAACATTCCTTAAAGTGACATTATTTGACTTAAAAACCTTGCAGGTATACAGGGTAATGTGATGACTTGAGGCAAATTCAAAGAACTTCTAAAATTGGTGGAGCACTGCTGTATTAATCAATAGTAAAAAATGTGTGCCAGAATGCAACAAAGATCTTTGAAGTTTTAAACCTCGGTTTAAATGTGCCTTGTGGGAAATTGACAGGCTCAAAAAAGAACTCAGCAACTGCTCACTGTAAAAGCTTTCAATCAGGTTGTTGAGGTAACTGAAGCAAATAAAATAAAACAGCCCCCAAAACCAAGCACGTGGATCACAATACATGATTAACCCATGCCATTGACGGCAGTGCTGCCTGCTGTTTACATGATGGCAGCATCCAGCCAACACTGACTGCGCTTTTGATTAGCTGGATGCCTGAGAAGGAGAGCACTACTGTGAGTGGCTAACTGCATTTAAAGCTAGTTTACACCTCTTAAAATGGAGATGCATTGTGGTTGGAGCAGGTGCTGGGCGTCCTTTGTGAGCTGGATCTCATCAGTATGGGGTCCAGCATGACTCGCCCCAAAATTTTGCATGCATGCCATTTTGGATACCAGAAAGCACCTGCCGCACCTGAACAACAGGCACTACCGATCAGCATTTTGTACCACTTCGGTTTTCCATTTTACGGTAAATGCAAAACCTGCCCAAAACAGCAATGAGTCTTTCACAATATCTGCAATATATTTCTGGAAAATGTAGCATAGGGTAATGCAGCTATCAAGATGTTACTCGCAGAAAGAAGGAAAAAGCAAATTGGTGCAAAATTACAGAAATTTATTTCAAACTTTGCTCATGATTTTGTTAGCATTTAACTTATACAAACATTTAGAAACCAGTATGTAAACAGTTGCCTGTAATAATGCAGATTTATGTATTTAATGAATTAGCACTGCTTCTCCCAAAACTCCATTGCATTTGTTGAGATCCCAATTACTTAGCAATTGCAAATCCTGAGTCCATTTCTGCTCTTCAAATGCTTGTCTAATTTCCTCTTGGGTGTCAGTCTTGGCGCAGTAGTAGCACACTCACCTCGGAATCAAATGGTCCATATGTACAAGTCCCGAAATTGACTACATAGCTCTACTGACATTTCACTGCACTACTAAGGATAGATTTATTTATTTATTTAAGTTCAGGTTGTTGTTCTCCTTCTGAATCCTGAATCGATGTAATCAAGGTACATTCAGCATGTATTGGTACTCTTGTATATATTCAAATAGTTCATTGCTGCATGGCCAGCCTATTCCAACTTATCCTGTTCCACCTGTAAGCAGGTAAAATTTATCAAGACTGTGTTTATTCATAAAGTTAATCATTAGCTGGCCTGCTGACACCAAAGCTTTGTTCCATTCTCACAAAGACCAATAAAGATTTATTTAGGTCATATTTATTAATATTAACTGCACTTGGCCTGCTAGCTCAATATTTAGGCTGCATTTATTTAATTCAATTAATTAATTCAATTCAATTAATTAATTGCCTGCTGGCCTTTTGTTCCTGAAACCCAAGTTTATCTGTTCACACTATCTTTGTCTGAAAATTAAAAGTTGCATTCACTTTTAAAAGATTATGGAGGGCTGAATTTTGTGCTGGAGGCGGGGCTCCTGGCGTCAGGCTGAAAAGGTGGGGGAACCCCACCTCTGCCTTTTCGTGGCCCCACCCCCCCCAAACGAGCCTCCAGTCTTTTTGATTCAAAGTTTTAGGAGGTGGGATCCCCAACCCTTTAAAGATTTTAAAGGGACGGGGATCCCACCTCCAAGAGCTACCAGCCAATCAGAGGCCGGCAGCTCAGCAGTATCAGCAGCACCACCGGCAGCGGTGGCCAGTGCTGGTACTGCAGAGGCATTGGACCCAGGCCCAGCAGTGGAGCCCTGCAACACAGCTGGTGAGGCGAGGACGCTGGGGCTAGTCCGGAAGATCCCGGTGGGGGAGGGGGGGGTTGGTCGTGCAGTCTAGGGGAAAGAGGGTCACAAGGGGTAAAGTTATTCCTGATGGTGGTCCTCCGTGGGCCACAGATTGCCCACGGAAGGGAGACACATCCCAACCCCCCCAAGCCCACAGGGAGGGCACCTCATTTTACAAGTCGTCCTCCCCGCACGGCAGAGGACCCCGCCCCCCACCCCACCACTGGTAAGATCCCAATAGCAGAGGGAAGTGGCCCTTTATTGGCCGTTAATAGGCCACTTAAGGGCCTCAATTGACCTCTGGGCAGGAAGGCTGTCATCAGCTTATCTCACCCCCAGGAACATCGCTGGGCAACGGGACCCCACCCCACCATCCTGCCTCGTGGTGCACGTATAATCCCAGCCATAATGTCACAAGGTACTCTCAATGGCAGATTGTGAACACAGCTGGAGGATAGAGTTTTAGAGATACAAAAACATCACCTTTAGTTGGTAGATTGAAAGGTTAGGCCAAAACAGCCTGCAAATGGACATAGTTAGATTAAATGAATGGGCAAAAATTTGGCAGATGGAATATAACATGGGAAAATGTGTGGTTAGCCACTTTGGTAGGAAGAATAAAAAAGCAAAATGTTATGTAAATGGAGAGACACTACGGAATGCTGCAGTAGAGGGGGATCTGGGTGTCCATGTACATGAATCACAAAAGGTTAGTATGCAGGTACAGCAAGTAATTAGGAAGGCAAATGAAATGTTGGTCTTTGTTGCAAGGGGGATGGAGTATAAAGGTAGGGAAGTCTTGCTATGACTGGTCAGGGCATTTGTGAGACTACATCTAGAGAATTGTGTATAATTTTGGTCTTATTTAAAGGAGGGATGTACTTGCATTGGCGGCAGTTCAAAGAAGAGTCACTCGGTCGATTCCTCCGTTGAAGAGGAAATGTCGAGTAAGTTGAATGAAGTTGAATGAAAGGTTATCTTTTTGAAACATGCAAGATTGTGAGGGGGCTTGACCGGGTATAAGATGAGAGGTCATCTCCCTTCGTGGGGGAATCTAGAACTGGGCGGCAAAGATTCAGAATAAGGGGTCGTCTATTTTTAAGACAGACATGAGGGGGAATTTCTTCTCTCAAAGGATCACATATCTTGGGAATTCTCTATCCCAGGGAGCTGTGAAGGCTGAGTCATTGAATATATTCAAGGCTGAGATGGACAGATTCTTGAATTACAGAGGAGTCAAGGGTTATAGGGAACAGGTAGGAAAGTGGAGGTGAGGCCAAGATCAGATCATCCATGATCTTATTGAATGGTGGAGCAGGTTGAGAGGCCATATGACCTATTCCTGCTCCTATTTTTTACATTAGTTTCTCAGCTTCATCTGTGACTACAATAATCTAGAGTTGCAGGAAATATTTCTAACAATCCAGTTGTCTCTCCCTTCACTATAATGCTGTCAATAGTGAAGGTTCTGAGGATTTCAGCAATGGTTTGGTGGTTACATGCATCATTTGGTGTGTTACTGAGCTATTAAAGCCAAAAATAACCCAAGTTTGATCATATTAGCTGGTGCAGTAGCAGGTGTTACTACACAGGATCTTAGAGCCCCAGGTTTGTAAGTAGAACCAAAGTTATCAGACAGGCTTTGGGCTCCTGATCTAGTAATCTACACCGGAAAATGCGTGTTTGCGAATGTTTTTTTAATTCTTTCACGGGATGTGGGTATTGCTGGCTCGGCCAGCATTTATTGTCCATCCCTAATTGCCCTTGAGAAGATGGTGGTGAGCCGCCCTCTTGAAGCGCTGCATTCCTTGTTGTGTAGGTACACCCATAGTGCTGTTAGGAAGGGGGTTCCAGGATTTTGACTCAGCGACAGTGAAGGAATGGCAATTATAGTTCTACGTCAGGATGCTGTGTCACTTCGAAGGGAACTTCCAGGTGGTGGCGTACCTGTGCACGTGCTGCCCTAGGTGGTAGAGGTTGCAGGTTTGGAAGGTGCTGTCGAAGCAGCCTTGGTGAGTTGTTGCAGTGTATCTTGTAAATGGTACAGACTGCTGCCATTGTGAGTCAGTGGTAGAGGGAGTGAATTTTGAAGGTGGTGGATGGGGTGCCAATCAAGCGGGCTGCTTTGTTCTGGATGGTGTCAAGTTTCTTGTGTTGTTGGAACTGCACTCATCCAGGCAAGTGGAGAGTATTCCATCACACTCCTGACTTGTGCCTTGTAGATGGTGGACAGGCTTTGGTCAGTTAATCGTCGCAGAATTCCCAGCCTTTGACAACCTTTTATGTTTCAATAAAGACCACCTTTCATTTGTCTAAACTTCAATGAATATTGGGCCAAATTTCCTCAACTTTTCCTTGTTGGGTGAAGACAGGGTTCTGGCTCAGCGATGGTGCAATATTTGATGAAAGAGCCTGCCAACACTCACTATCTGGAATCACCCATAAAGAAATGAAGAATGGCTGCGGGTATAAGTTACTGGAAGGTATTTGGCACCCTTGGAATTACATTCCAGGTTCTTCATAAGCAGGACAAAAATTCTGGGGGGTGGGGGGGGGGGGAAAGAGAAAAAAGGAGAAAATTTTGATCTAACTTCCCGCAGCCACCCACCCCACCCCCCACTCCCAACAGGAACTGATGGGATCAGCCACCTGTTTTACACTCCGCCCTATTGTACTTTTCATGGACTTCCATTGAACTGATCCCACCAGTCTCCCACTGGCAGGAGTTGCTTATAATTATCCCCAAGATTTTAGAGAACATTCTACAAAAATATTTCCAATGGAGAACAAAGGTACTCATGTGATGCTTCAAACCACTGAAATAAGATTTACATGAAGCATGTCAGCAATCGGAGGAGAATATACAACTGATTTCAATGTGGCATCATTGTTCACTGTTCTTGGCAATTTTTAACCAATTAAGGACATGAAATGGTTGTTAAAATACAAAATTATATTTCATCTCAATCTTTCCCCAACAGTAACATGTCAACAGAGATAGGGCTGGGAATTTGGCATATTACTGCAGCACTGTGGAGGAAGAGTTTAACCATAAAACAGACCATCTTATCCTCGACAATGTGAAACTGATGCTGGTAAACAGAATTATTATCTATATAATACAAAACTGGTGCTGGTCAACAGAATTATTGTCTAGATACGTAGAAAAAATCCTCGTACTTTAATTACCAATGTATTATTTTGTGGGATGGCTGGTAAGTTTGCGCTTCAAGGAATGTTGTTGATAGGATGCAGTGTCAGCTCAGTGTCATCCAGGGTATGGTTCTAAAACCTCCAAAATAAAGCTCCTATTCTGTCTCAGTCTAAGAGAACTATTTTACCAGTGTGTTGTTTCAATATCTCAATCCAGCCATGATGTGGCTATAATGATATCAACTCTTGTGACAGATACACATTCAACTTCAAAGTTTAAAAACTCTAGGGGATACAAATTAATCAGGGCCCAGACATGGTGTTGCGCGAGAGCACCTTTCTGAAGAGAGAGGCCCAAGGGTGGTCTGAAATTGAGCCTCATCTATATCTTCGGGGGTGAGTAGGGATGATTGTCAGGATTGCGGAGTCGTCCTGACAGCACAGAAAGCCTTTAAAAAATGTTTTAATTTGTTTTTTTTAAAACGGATCTGGAGTTGGCAGCCATGGTGGCTTGAAGTACTTTTAAAGTGTAGCCACTATTGTAATGCAGGAAATGCAGCAGCCAGTAGGCACATAGCAAAGCTCCCACAAACAGGAATGTGATAATGACTAGTGTTAAGAGTGTTGCCTTTTTTTTGTTAAAATTTGAGAATTTATATTTTTAAACTGAAAAGGGATTCCACAGATGCTGGAACTCGGTGTTTTTTTTTTAAAAGGTTACTTGTCGGTTTGGAATGAGAGCGAACTGTAAACAGTTACTGGAAAGCACATGTTTACAAATAAAAACCCAGCAGGTGGTGTATTTTAACTTGGAGAAATGTTTACAAAGAAGTGACAAGCCAAGAGACTGGTCTTGCAGAAAGTTTTGGTTTCATTTTTGAACTATTACAACAGATAGTTGGTGTTTGGCCTGAAACAGAAGATCACCCTGTTCATCTTTTAGTTTAGTTTTAGAGATACAGCACTGAAACAGGCCCTTCGGCCCACCGAGTCTGTGCCGACTATCAACCACCCATTTATACTAATCCTACACTAATCCCATATTCCTATCACATCCCCACCTGTCCCTATATATTTCCCTACCAACTACCTATACTAGGGGCAATTTATAATGGCCAATTAACCTATCAACCTGCAAGTCTTTGGCATGTGGGAGGAAACCGGAGCACCCGGAGGAAACCCACGCAGACACAGGGAGAACTTGCAAACTCCACACAGGCAGTACCCAGAATCGAACCCAGGTTCCTGGAGCTGTGAGGCTGCGGTGCTAACCACTGCGCCACTGATGCCGCCATCTCTCTTGTGAAAACTAATCCTGTATCTCCAGTGTTTCAGATTCCTATTTCCTCCAGTATTTGAAGAAAGCCTGCACATTTAAAGAACCTGCATGTCAAATATGTGGAACTGAAACCTTTGTTGCTGCATTTCTGCTGTAATGCTTATTTTTGGAGCCTCTGTAGCTGCATCTCTTGGAAAGCCTTCCCAAACTGATGTTTAACATTGTCTGAAAGCACTGTTCTAGGAAGATCCCAGTAACAGCCATCGACACGCCTTTAGGACACCTAACCAAAACAAAAGACATTTTTCTACCTTCTTTTCAGCTTAAGTGTTATTTTTTATTCCTTCTATTCCTTTGTAATAGCTGTAAACAAAAATCCCTTTTATTTTTTCCCAGTTAACTGGTGTGTATGTATGTATGTATGTATGTGTGAGGGGCTAGGATAAATAAGGGGCAATAAATATTGCAATTTGTGTGTTATTTTATTATTGGTTAAGACTTGGTTTATAATTAACGGATAATTTTGTTTTTTATTGAAGAAATTTGGTTGGTATGTTTATTCTGGGGAAAAAAAGAGTACATTATTGTATTGGTAAGTGGGAAAATTTTAAAATATATGTTGTGACCTGTGGAGAAGTGGGACTAGAGTAAATAGTGTTCTCCTCCCGCCTCGGTCATAACACTACATATTGATATAAATATTAGCAAGGACATTGGGGATAACTCCCCTGCTCTTCTTCGAAAGAGTGCCATGGGATGTTTTACATCCACCGAAGAGAGAAAATGGGGCCTCAGTTTAACACCTCATCTGAAAAATAACACCTCCAACACTACAGCTCTCCCTCAATACTGCACTGGAGTGCCAGCTTTGATTCCTGTAATCAAAATAATGTTGCAATATGATCTCCAACTAGTCAGTTAAAATGTTCAGAAAAGGACTCAAGGAATTTGGATACTTTCTTACTTTTAGGATAGTTTAAAGTAGAAACAAAAGCAGAAATCTTGTACATATTGATGTTTTATAGTTTCTGTGTATATTTTTTAAAGGGAGGACAAGAATGTATGTTGGGAAGCTCATGCAAATTTTAATGCAAATGATGTAAAAGGATTTTTTTTTTAAAAAACCTTCTGATGAAAGGTCACAGACCTGAAAACTTAACTCTCTCCGCAGATGCTGCCAGACCTACTTCCAGCATTTCTATTTTTTTATATAACAGGACAGATCTTGTTTCTCTGATGTTGTCTGTATTGTTACTGAGATAGCATGACAAGATGCAGCAACAGAAGCCAGATTCTTGGCAATTCCAGACACTCTTACCGTTGAGAATTTAATTCAGAGGATTCATTGTAGGACAAGCTCCAGAGATCAGTCATTTCCAGCCGAGAGTACTTGAAGGCCTTCCATGCTAGAGGAGAAAGCCAATTCAGGGTCATAAAAGAGAACAGGCCTGAATTATCAATTGGATGCTTGTACCTGAAAGAAAAGGGTAACTATTAAACTATCAGCTGGAAGTTTCTTAAACATTTAATACTTGTGTATATGTCAATTAGGTATACAACACAAGTAAAGCTTTTTACTTTGGATGATAAATACATACATTATGGTTAAGATATTGTTAACTGTAGTATGAATATATACAACATTTATCCCATGATTTATTGATCATATTCAGTGGAACAGGAATGCTATATTTAAATTTAATATTTCAGCAGAGATGTGTCCTTAGGAAGCTTTGTGTGTTATGCTGAATTGAAGGGAACGAGTTGAGCATACACAACAGTATTTAAAATGGACACCAACTTAACAAAAAGTTGAACTTTTGTTCACATGCACAATACCCAATAATGTAAATTGATCAGAACAATTCCATCTTCACTCACCCCGTCTTTACTGTCAACATCAAATGTGTACAGACTTTTCAAAGATTGAGACAATCTGCTCAGCATCCTTCTCCTTCACTGCACTGACTCATCTCAGTTTCTCTATACCACACTCCTGACCTCATTACCCCACAGCTTCTCTCTCATTCCCTCATTGAGCTCATCTTTTTGAGCATATCTTTAGCTGCCTCCTTACCCAACTCCTTGCTACAGCACCCATTAACATCTCTATGAAGTACATAATAACATTTTACTATGTTAAAAACTGCTGTATAAAAATGCAGGTTACTCTTGTTAACCTGAGGATATGGAGATTAACTGAAGTATGCTGCTAGTAAGCACTCAATGGGATAAGGAAAGTATCTAATAGAGCTGATCAAAAGCTTCTCTAAGTAGTTAAAATAATTTACCTCACCATCAGCATGTAATGAATTATTGAAAAATACAATGAAATCTTTTAGTTTGTTGTTCAGCGATAAGTTTCCCTGACGCAGGGAGTGGAAGGACTCAAGTGCATTTTGGTTTAAAAATGTAACGTATTTTGATACTATTTTATTGTTGAATAGAACTGTGAAGCCGATAATGTGACTTAAGCCCTGATTAGCATTATACCACTTCAGAATTGGTGCTCCATATTGATGGATGCTGAGGTCTACTCACTGCGCACTGTTACTATCAGGTGAGGAGAGATTGAATGGTTCCCCTCTTTTCCCTCCCCTTGTTTGACCACAACAAGTTTACTTCTCTTTTAAAATGGATATACTTGCCAATTAAGTGAGTATTTAACAGTTTACGCGCTGTAATCATAGAACCAATTGGACAGGTTTTCTTGAGTTTAACAAAGAAAGAGGTCAGCTTTATTGTACTTAAACTGATCTAAGTAAGGTAATAAAATATGTTCTGACTTTTACACACACACGCAAAGAGGCCAGAATTTTACGGCCCCCCACGAGCAGGCAAGTGGCGGGGGGCCGTAAAATTGAGTGGGAGGCGGGTGATGCCGTCCCCAACGCCTTCCAACCCCTGCTGCAATTTTATACGAGGTGCGGCAGTAAGAAACTGCTCACCCGCCCCAGGCCAATCAAGGCCATTAAGTAGCCAATTAACTACCATTAAGGGTCTCCTCCCACCACTGCTGGTATTTTACCAGCAGCCGGCAGGTGGCTCAAGCGCCCAGAACACCAGCAGGTAAAATGTGGCAGCCTTTTTACAGACTCGGGGGACCCTCCTGATCAGGCACCCTATGCCCCATGGATGGGCACCACCCCCCCCCAATGGCTTAATTGTCCCCACTGCACAACACTGCCCCACCACCCCCCAAGTGACCTCCCTTGCCTCGGTGGGACCCCAGTCGTTTGTCCCCGGCGAGGTGCCAAAAACTTACCTTGGTTCTGGGGCTGTCGTCCATCTTTCTTCTGTTGCCTGGGAGCAGTCCCAGCAGTGGCCGCTGATTGGCTGGCAACTCCATTAGGCAGGACATCTTGCCTCAAAAAAGATGTAAGTCCCACCCAAGGCCAATTATTAAGGCCTGGGGAGCGTAAAATGCCTGCATGGCACCCCAGGTCGGCCCAGCATAAATTTCCAGCCCCACACACATTCACTGTTTTCACACACACAAATAGATTACAGAGTGGTGGAAGGATACATTGGTCAAATTAGTGCCCAGAGAAATAAAAGGGGCATACAGTCTCTCGAGGTTGGTGACTTAGCTGGCTTCAGGCTAAACCCGGTGGTCTTGTTGACTTTCCCTCAGTGGGTCCCGATGCTTACAATTTAAAGACGTGGACAGTTGATTCGGCTGTGCTCCTGCAGCCTGTAGTGCAGGGTTGATTTCCTTCCAGGAGTCTCTGTCTGCAGCAGGGGCATCCTTGGGGGATGTTACGACCAGGTGAGAAAGGGGTCTACGGTCTCTCTCAGCCTTCACCTGTTCTTACTGTAACAGGGTTTTATTTTTAAACCCACTGTATTTTGAGCTCCCCATTGGTGAATCCTTGTTCACCACTTTCCAATTATAAGGCAAAGAAATGAGCACAAACAGGCTTTCTTAGCTTTAAAGAAAAAAAGATTGAAATTTATGAAAAACAAACTAATTCAGATTGACGCCTGCGGATGCACCTATGCTAGCATGCATACGTGATGCACACATGCAAATAGAGACAGAAAAGCGAAGAAAAATACAGTGGAGAGGTTTGATGCAATACCTGAAGAGTTTCTTTATTATATTTCTTCGAGCTCACTGTAGGGTCCTTTTGTAAGTAGTTCTTGCTTGTAGGTAATTCTTGCTTTTCGTTGGGGCCCAGTATTCTCCTTAAACCTTGTTCACTGTAGGAGACTTTTCTCTCTTGGGGTTCATGCATCTTCAATTGATTCCAAAGCTGGTGAGAGAGATGGGAGCAGACAGGAGAGAGATGTTCTCAATCCAGGAGCTTTCTGTCTGCAAACACTGTTTCTCCAATTTAAAGCTCTAAGTTCAAAACTCTGCAACAGCCAGTTAGTCATCTGACTAAACTGGTCTGACCACGTCTGTTCTGTGTATTGTATGGGAGCAAGGGATAGCTCCTTTGTTCCAACACCGTCTGCTAATATGCAAAAATGTGTTTCCGGCTAGGGGGAGCAATTCCTTGTAACATACCCTCTTTTCTTCCCAGCAACAATTTGAAGTTTAATGTCCATGTGGTGAAATTAATATGCCTCATTCTTGGCAGATGGGGACCTGCATAACACCTCCACACCCAGGGGAATGAAATGCAATTTGAAAAAAAGGTGCATTTCATTCAAAGGGTTGAGAGAAATATATAAGATAAAGAAAACCATGCATTTCTCTCATTCATTCATTAATAAATCTTAAAGCTTATTACAATTGTCTTTTCTGGATGCCAGTGCTGCTTTCATTTCCCCTTTTTGGCATCCCAATAATCATGTGGTTCTTTGGGTAAGTTTTTCTTCAGTTTGCCCATTTCCATGGCTGCCTAGGATTTTTGTTCCTGCTGAGGCAATTTTTTTTTCCAGGAGAGTTAGTAGTGGGCAGGTCTATCCTGAATTCTCTTTCAGTGCTTTGCTGAGTCATGCAAAGGCTTTTGACTTCAGGGGATGGGTGGTTCCCTTTTTTTCTGACTGTGGGGGAGGATTCTTTGTTAAGCTCCCTTTGTGCTCTGGGACATTCCTGCCTGTGGGTATTGGTGCAGACTTGATTGCACTCTTCTGTGGCACTTTGACTAGGTGAGGCATCACCCTTAATGGTCTCGCTTGGTCTTTGCAGGTTCCTGTAAACGCTGTTAGCAACTCTGGTGGGGTGCTTCGAGAGTCTGCATTTATGTAGGAGGATGTGGGATCTAACTTTTCACATTTTCCAGGGTTGGCTGACTAGACAGTGGGGTTGTTCATCCAGGATTCCTCCCGGACTTCCTTTAACCTGCCCCTCTTGGTCACTTTTTCCCCTGCTGTTTCTAAACTTTTGCCAGCCTGTCCCCTTTTGCTCTTGGCGGGGAGCCCTTACAGTTCACCAGCCATCTGCTGGAGGGTCCTCCTAACACCGGTACAGGATTTAGGGGTGCAGGTTTCACTGTAGGTTGGGGTTTCCCCTCATCCTGGCACATGTGGCAACTCCTGCAGTACTCCACCACATCTTTGGGGAGTTTCGGCCAGTCAATGCTGTTTTATGCGGGCTTAGGTCTTTTGTATACCAGCATGTACTCTCGTGGGCCCTTCTTAATATTTCTCCCTGGTACCTCTGCGGCACCACTAACTGGTGAACTACTGCCCACTCCTTGCTCTCAGGTCTGTGAGGAGAACTCCATTCCCTCAGCAATACCTCATTCTTTAAATAGTAGCAATCTGGGACTCCCTCTGCTTCACTATCAGATTGGGTAGCCTGTGCTAACTCTTGAAATACTGGGACGGCTAGCTAAGCCTCAGCTAGGGAAAATCCATTTAATTCATTACCTGGGTCTTCTAACTTTCAAAAGAAAGTCTCAGTCTTGCAGACCTCATGGTCATCTGCCAGCAGTGCCAATGCAATCCCCTCTGGGGGAGCTGGTTTGATCATGGCCTGATCCACTACACATTCAGGGAAACAGGAGGGGACCGTCTCCTGCCACTGCCCTGTCTCTCTGACCTCCTGTGGTCTTGCTTTCACTACTGGGAGGGGGCTACCACCTTCACCCCTGCCAGATAATTACCTAGGAGCAGGTCAACCCCGGCCACAGGCAAATTAAGGACAATCCCTACTGTCACTGGTCCCGAAACGAGGTCGCACTCCAGGTGCACCCAGTGTACAGGTACAGGCATACACTGCCCTTCAATACCATTCACCACCATTTTGGTGTTCACTGCACTCTCTGGGGGAAAAGTCAGACCTTTTCCCAGTAAAAGGGATCTAATGGCCCATGTCCCGGAGAATCATGATGGGCTTGCTTGCCCCATTTGAGGGGTATGGGGTTACTTTCCCTTCAGACACAAAACCCTGATAGCCTTCAGGAATCCTTTTAGCTTTTCCTGCACTGCCTGTAGTAAGCTTCCTGGGTTGCAGTCTTACTGCAGTTAAAGCCACTGCTTGTTCTGCTGTGCTTTCCATCAGGGTCCTGATTAACCCTACTGGTTTTCCCTTTAGTTTCCAGCAGTCAGCTTTTAAATGCCCTTCTTTATTACAATGGAAGCACACAGGTCTCCGGGTCTCATTCTTGCTCACAGCACCTTCCTTTTTGGCTGGAGGAGGGCCCCCTGTGTCTCCTGCTTTCCGTCCTCTTCCAGGACTGCCTGGACTTTGATCACCTTCCCACCCTTTGTCCTTTTCTGATTTGTGGTGGTGATCAGGAAAGGTTCTCCCCTGGGAAGCCGACATAAATTAAGGCAAATTCATCGGCCAGATCAGCCGCTTGCTGGGCTCTCTGAACCTGCTGCTCCTCTACATGGGTCTTATTGAGAGTGGGAGAGAGTTTTTAAATTCCTCTAACAGAACTACTTCCCCGAGATTCTCAGAGCTGAGCTGTACTTTAAGAGCCCTCAGCCATTGGTCAAAAGCCAGTTGCTTACTTCTTTCAAACTCCAGATAAGTTTGATGAGCTTGTTTCTTGAGGATTCTAAATCTTTGGCGGTAGGCTTCGGGTACTAATTCAAATGCCCAGAGGATAGCATTTTTGGTCAGTTCATAACTTGATGAACTCTCATCTGGCAACAGGGAATAAACTTCATGGGCTTTTCCAGTTAGCTTGCTTTGCAACAAGAAAAACCTGGTCTCAGCTGGCCATTTTATCTGCCTTGCCAGTTTCCCAAAAGACACCAAAAAATGCCTCCACATCTTCCTCACTGAATTCTGGGATTAGATAAGCT
Organism: Heterodontus francisci; assembly: GCF_036365525.1. Classification (NCBI taxonomy): domain Eukaryota; kingdom Metazoa; phylum Chordata; class Chondrichthyes; order Heterodontiformes; family Heterodontidae; genus Heterodontus; species Heterodontus francisci. The sequence goes on from NC_090385.1 coordinate 59,609,087, forward strand.
CCTCCTCCATATTGGCTATGCTTTCACTGGGGTTACTCTATCATCCCCTAGTTAACTCAGACCGCTTCAGCTCTCTTTCTTTGCATTCATTCCGGAATTTACTTTCTCTCTCTCGTTCCTTCTCCTGTCTTTCTCTCTCTCCTACCTTTCATTTTCTTCACATTCCTTCTGGAAGGCTCTCTCTTTCTCCCTCTCCTCTAATTTGTGTTTCTTTTGTTCCAATTGTATCTTTGCTAGCAGTACCCTGACTGGGTCTGCTTCTACTTCTTCAGATTCAAGGGAAAAAATGGTTGGCAACTAGCCTTAGGAGTTCAGACTTCCTCGCCTTGTCACATACAGTGAACCCACACTGCTCAGCCATTTTCCTCACCTCCTCCATAGACAGTGCTTTTAACTTAGCCCAAGTTACTTCACTCTGGCTTGGAGAGCTACTAGCTTCAGTTGCAGACATGTTAGTATTCAATCACACACAACCCCAAGAAAAGCTGTATTGAAAACTTGCTTTTATTTTGACTGGGAACAATTTGGCTTCCCACTTTCAATTCCTCTTGTTTGTCTGTGGGTAAAATTCTGGATGCTAGCACCCAAATTTCTGTTCTGAATGGGTGAGAAAGGTGTCTAGGGGTCCCTCTCTGCCTTCACCTGGTCTTACTGTAACAGGGTTTTATTTTTAAACACACTGTTTTTCGCTCTCCCTTGGTGAATCCTTGTTCACCGCTTTCCAATTATAAGGAAAGAAATGAGCACAAACAGGCTTTCTTAGGTTTAAAGAAAAAAGATTGAAATTTATTAAAAATTTAAACTTAAACTCTAATTTGGTTGACGCCTGTGTATACACGACGCGCCCACGCTAGCATGCATACGCGATACACATATGCAAATAGAGACAGAAAAGAGAAGAAAAATAAAGTGGAGAGGTTTGAGGCAGTATCTAAAGAGTTTCTTCATTACGGTTCTTTGAGCTCACTGTAGAGTCCTTTTGGAGGTAGTTCTTGCTTGTAGGCAATTCTTGCTTTTCGTTGGGGCCCAGTATTCTTCTTGAACCTTGTTCACTGTAGGTGACTTTTCTCTCCTGGGGTTCATGTGTCTTCAATGGATTCCAATGCTGGTGAGAAAGAGATGGGAGCCGACAGGAGATGTTCTCAATCCAGGAGCTTTCTGTCTGCAAACACTATTTCTCCAATTTAAAACTCAGTTCAAAACTCTGCAACAGCCAGTTAGTCATGTAACAGGCCCTCTTTTCTTCCCAGCAACAATTTGAAGTTTAATGTCCATGTGGCGAAATTAATGTGCCTCATTCTTGGCAGGTGGGGGCCTGCATGACAGGTGGTCTACTCTCTTCAGAGTATCAGCTGCTTGTCCCTTAACTGCAGAGAAAACAGAAGCTTAAACACACAAAAGGGTGGGCCTGTCACATGACTGTCACCCAGTGATTCAAACATGGTTGTTATTGGTGTATTGCCCCATGCAACTTAATCAATTCATGTCTGGGAATCCCCCTCTCACATCTCTGGTCCCATTGTTCAAGTGATTGGGTTTACTGGTTCATCTTCACCAGGTGAATACCTCAGGTGATTGCCTTGATGCCTTGCTAATGGAGACAGGATATGTGGTTCACCCATTGTCCTTGATGGGTCTTTGCAGCCATCTCACTGGATTGGAATGTGGAAGGTACAGTACTGCAAGTTGGCTATCCATCTTTAGCTGCAAGCTAAAGTCACTTTTAGTCTGTTCTTTAAAATTCAATTCTGGTTTCCAGCCTGTGGATTAAAAATCATTTGACATAAACCACGCTATCGTGACAGCATAAGAATTTCCAGAAGAAACAGCCTGCATATTAGCTGCATGCAACCCTCATTAATGTGTGTCCACCATCCCATGACATGTCTGTAGAATGCTGCAGATTCTAATCACCCACAGCACTGGAAGAAAAGCTCAAGCCCTTTCTATTGCCATTTAAAGGGGTGAAATATAGGGCTGGATTTTCAGGCCTCACTGGAGGGCAGGAATAGGGGCTGACGGGGCCCAAAAATACCAGTGCCAGCTGGTGTGTTGGTTTTGAGATGTCGCTCCCAGCACTGGCAACATTTACCAGGGTGGGGAGAGGGTAGGGCAGCAATCCCTCTGCCTCCCAATTAAGGCTTAGCTCTTTAAAGGGGAGGTTGAAATTTTAACGGGGGAGACACGGGTTGCACGTGCTGTCCAAGTCTGACCAGCTGAAGGGATGCAGGTACAAAGTGGGGAGCCAGTCATGGTTGCCCCAGGAAATTACCCTGTCCCACAAGAGGATCAGCAGCACAGAGGGTGATGGCCTTATGGAAAGAGGTGTCCTTGGTGCTGCGCAGATGGCAGGGAGAGTGGGCAGTCAGTGCTCAGGCATTGAACAGGTTCATCAACCCCCTGGCAATGTGGGGGCAGAAGAGCAGGGGGCAAGGCTCCCAATCACAATAGGACAGCCACCTGTCCACAACGAAGGCTGCAGCTCACACTGGGGGCACGACTCTCAGATTTTGGGACCAGTGGTGATGAGGTGCAATACCTTCTGCAGTAAGGGTGGAACCCTGAGCAGCAGGAGGATATAGTGAGGAAAGAGGGACAAATGGCAATGGCAGCCATACTGTCAGCACAAGATCTATCTGGAGATGACCACGACCCAGTGCCACAGGAGACTGCGACTCTCCAGGCAGATGGTCAGAGATATCTATGAGCTCAATGCCAAAGACCTCACACCTCGCAGCACTGGTCATCATAAAGTTACTGTGACCTTGAACTTCTTCGCTTCAGGCTCTTTCCAAGGATCAGCTGCAGAACTTAGTGGAATCACGCAAACGGCAAGACACCACTGCATCTCGCAGGTCACTGATGTCCTCTTTGCCAGAGCTGGACAGTACATTCATTTTACAAAAGACCCGGCCTCGCAGGCACAGATGGCAGTAGGTTTCAGTGACATCACTGGATTCCTCCATGTGCAGGCATCATTGATTGCACCCATGTGGCCATCAATGCACCTGGTGACTGCCCAATCAGATTCAACAGGAAGGGTGTCCACTTCCTCAACATTTAACTTGTCTGCGATCTCAAAAGCTTCCGCTATTTGTGTGCTCACTTTCCTGACAACTGCCATGACTCTTTCATCCTCCGAAAGCCACGCTGCCTCAGATCTTGACTCCCAGAGTCTGTGTATGGATCTTAGGGACAAGGGATGTCCCTTGAAGAAATGGCTACTCACCTCTCTGCGGAAGCCCCAGACAGGGACAGAAGCTATACAACCAATGCCACCTGTTTACTAGGACTGTCATTGAGCAGGCCAATGGGCTTCTGAAGATGCGATTCTGGCACCTGGACCAGTCAGGTGGCGCCCTCCCATACCCTCCTGCAAGGATCTTGGTCACTGTGGTGGTCTGCTGCGTTTTCCATAACATGGCCCTCTAGAGAGCTTGAGGATGGTGAGGCCCTGGAAGGAGATAGCTCATCAGGGAAAGAGCAGGAGCAGGTGAGAAAGGAGGAGGAAGTGGAGGCGGAGGGAGATGATGCTGAACAGAGAGAAGTCCTGGCTGCACAAAGAGGTGACTGGGCACAAAGGGCTTGTCAGGATGCCATGAATGTTAGGGATCATCGGATTCAGGAGCATTTCTCCTGAGTCCCTTCTGAGCCAGGCTGAGGTGCATGGCATAGAAGTGAGTCTGAGATACCTGTGTTAACGTATCAATAGAAGACGCAGCCTAGAACATCTAATCACTTACCGCCAATGCCCAGAGGCTTTGCCCTCACCATGGAGGATCCAGTTAGCTCTTTCACCACCTCATACCGCTTACCGCTTTTCCTGTTGTGCCAGCAATAAAAGAAGTCCCAGATGTGTAGCTCAAATTGTCATGATTTATATGGTGTAAAAAAAAGAAAAACAGTAAACAGAGACAGTAAGGACACACCCCAGTGACCCACTCAATGCTCTACGTGATGCAATGGCCTCCACACTTGGCCACTTCTTTACGGTGCTCCCCCGATGGCCTCGGAGGTGGTAGAGGCAGCCTGCTCACTTGTCTCAGCTTGTGGCTGAGATCTATGTGGCAATCATCTGCAATGTGGAGGTGCCGTGGGGGCATCTCCAGTGGCTGCTGCACCTGCAGCATTGCCTTTCGGAAGTCCACTGTACACCACATCAACTGCAGTACCCTCATCAACCCTCTTGGTTAACTCAGCAAAAAACTCAAGAAAGTTAGTTAAACACAATTTTCCCTTAACAAATCAGTGCTGGCTTTGCTGAATTCATCCACATTTGTCCAAGTGACTATTAACTATGTACCGAATTATCATTTCAAAAAGCTTTCCCACAACCAAGGTTAAGCTGACTGGCCTATAGTTGCTGGTTTTGCCCTTGCACCCTTTTTTGAACAAGGGTGTAGCATTTGCAACTTTCTAGTCCTCTGGCACCACCCCTGATCTAAGGAGGATAGGAAGATTATGCCCAGTGCCTCTAGAAATTCCACCCTAACTTACCTCAGTATCCTTGAATGCATCTCATTTGGTCCTGGTGACTTATCAACTTTAAGTACAGCTAAACTATCTAATATCTGCTCTTTAATCAATTTTTAGCCCATTCCAGTGTCTCAACAGCCTCCTCTTTTACAACGACCTGGGCAGTATCTTCTTTCTTGATAAAGACCGATGCAAAGTATTAGCACCTGAGACACGATGCCTGCCTCCATGCATAAATCCCCTTTTAGGTCCATAATCAGCCCCACTCCTCCTTTTACCACCCTTTTATGATTCATATGCCGAAAGACGACTTTTGGATTCCCTTTTATGTTAGCTGCCACTCTCTTCTCATATTTTGTCTTCGTTTGTGTTACTTGATTTTTCACTTCCCCTCTGAACTTTCTATATTCAGCCTAGTTCTCAATTGTATTATCCACCTGACATCTGTCATATGCATCCTTTTCAGCTTTATCTTACTCTATCTCTTTCGTAAGCCAGGCAGCTCTGGATTTGTTTGTCCTACCTTACCTCCTCATGGGAAAGTACCTTCACCGTACCTGAGCTACGTATTCTTTAAAGGCAGCCCATTGTTCAGTTTTGCTGCTCAATGTTTTAGTCAAATTTACCTGGGCCAGATCTGCTCTCACCCCATTGAAGTTGGCCCTCCCTCAATTAATTATTTTTACTCTGGATTGCTCCTTGTCCTTTTGTATAGCCAACTATTATCACTGTCCACTCAATGTTCCCTTCCTGATACTTGATCCACTTGACCCACCTCATTTCCAAGAACCAGAGCTAGTAAAGCCTCTTTCCTCATTGGACAAGAAACATACGGATGTAGAAAATTCTCCTGCACATGCTCTAGAAACTCTTGCCCCACTCTGGATCATCATGCTGTTACTATCCCAGTCTATATGAGGATAACTAAAAGTCCTCATTATAACTATTCTATGATTCCTGCACCTCACCAATTTCCTTGCAAATTTGTTCCTCTGTATCTTTCCCACTAGTTGGTGGCCTATAGAATACACTAACCAAATAGATTCTGTCCTTGACGCCTCTAGATCATCTTCCCTTTGCAGCACTGTAATGTTCTCGTTAATCAATATTACTACCCTTCCTCCTTTCTTTTCGTCCATATCATTCCTGAACACCTTATAGATCCATGAAAGTTTAGTACCCAGTCCTGCCCTTTTTTGAGCCAGGTTTCCATTATCGCCATGACATTATATTTCCACATGGTTATCTGTACCTGCGGATCACCAACCTTATTTAAATCAAACTTTGCGCATTCATATCGAGGCACTGTAAACCTAATTGAGACTTTATTGCATTCCCTCTTATTCTGACTCCAACTAATAGCTTACTATTTCATACTCCAGTGCTATCTGTCTCGCCCAATTCTCTGTGCACCATGGGTTTCCCTCTGCTATCCCCTTGTTCCCTCACCCCTGCCAAGTTACTTTAAGCCCTCCCCAATAGCACTAGCAAATCGCCCTGCAAGGACATTTATCCCAGCTCTGTTTAGGTGCAAAGCGCTGAGCCACTATAGGTTAAAGGCCTGCTACCCGACCCGAACACGACGGGACCTGATGACGTGTCACGTTCGGGTCGGGTTGCACTTGCGGGTCCGAAATTCAGGCTCGGGTCGGGTTGGGTTGGGCTGGATCGGACATGCTCTATCACCACCTCAGGTAAGTGACTCTAAAGTTAATTTACTTTTTGGACTTTAAAGGTGGTTTTGTTACAATTATTTTAAGCTTGTGCAAGTAAGGAACAAAGTGAAAAACGGAAGGTAGGTTAACTCTTACCTTCCGGAAGCGGACCTGTGGGGAGAATGCAGAGTGCTGAGCCTATAAAACGACCCTGAGGATCGAGGCCCAGTCTCTTACCTTCCGGAAGCAGAGCTGAGAGGAACGGAGCTGACCTGTGGGGGGAACGCAGAGTGCTGAGCCTATAAATCGACCCCGAGGATCGAGGCCCAGTCTCTTACCTTCTGGGAACAGAGCAGAGAGGAGCTCTTCCAGTGCGCCGGGGTTTTGAAAAAAAAAACCAACAGTGACGTCAGAGGAGAGCTGCAAGCTGATTGGTTGATGAGTAGCAGCTGTTAGAATATCTTAAAAAAAAATAAGGGGAAAGTTTTTTTGTTGAAAATAAAACCTCTGGTGATAAGGTGAGTACTATTAAAGTGTTTTTTTTTTGAGGGACTTTAGATTGGAGTGGGTAGAACAAGGCCCCTAGTGCAATTAGTATTTTTAAATTAAGGGAGTAACTAATTAGCCTAAGGGTAAGTCATGGCAGGAGAGCTCAGCCCCGTGATATGCTCCTCCTGCGCTATGTGGGAAATCAGGGATGCTTCCAGTGTCCCTGATGACCATGTGTGCAGGAAGTGTATTCAGCTGCAGCTACTGGCTACCCACATTATGGAGCTGGAGCTGCGGGTGGATTCACTGTGGAGCATCCGCTATGCTGAGGATGTTGTGGATAGCACATTTAGTGAGGTGCTCACACCGCAGGTAATGGCTGCACAGGCAGAAAAGAGATGGGTGACCACCAGACGGAGGAGTAGGCGCTGGCAGGTAGTGCAGGAGTCCCTTGTGGCCATCCCCCTCTCAAACAGATATACTGCTTTGGATACTGTTGGGGCGGAGGGGGGGGGTGGGTGCGGATGACCTCCCAGGGGAAAGCAGCAACAGCCAAGTTCATGGCACCACGGAGGGCTCTGCTGCACAGCAGGGGAGGAAAAGGGTTGGAAGAGCTATATTGATAGAATCCCCTATTGTAAGGGGTGCAGATAGGCGATTCTGTGGCCACAAACAAGACTCAAGGATGGTATGTTGCCTCCCTGGTGCTAGGGTCAAGGATGTCTCGGAGCGGCTGAAAGACATTCTGAAAGGGGAGGGTGAGCAGCCAGATGTCGTGGTCCATATTGGTATTAATGACATAGGCAGGAAGAGAGATGAGGTGAATATAGGGAGTTAGGCAGAAGGTTAAATAGCAGGACCTCCAGGGTTGTAATCTCAGGATTACTTCCCATGCCACGTGCTAGTGAGGGTAGGAATAGGAGGATAAGGCAAATGAATACGTGGCTGAAGAGCTGGTGTAGGCGGGAGGGCTTCAGCTACTTGGTTCAATGGGATCTCTTTTGGTGCAGAGGTGACCTGTACAAGGAGGACGGGTTGCATCTAAACTGGAAGGGGGCCAATATCCTTGCTGGGAGGTTTGCTAGTACTACTCGGGAAGGTCGAAACTAGTCTTGCAGGGGTGTGGGACCCAAAGTAGTAATCTCTCCAATAAGACAGTTGAGGCAAATGTAGAGGTTAAAGCAAGTAAGTCCAGTAGAGAGGCCGGGCAGGGGCAGGACAAGGTGCGTGGAAGGTCTGGTAGGCTAAACTGCATTTACTTTAATGCAAGAAACCTTAAAGGTAAGGCAGATGAACTCAGAGCATGGATCGGTACATGGGATTGAGATATTTTTGCTATTACGGAAACGTGGTTGAGGGATGGGCAGGACTGGCAGCTCAATGTTCCAGGGAACCGATCCTTCCGGCGTGACAGAGGTGGAGGTAAGAGAGGAGGGGGAGTTGCACTATTGATTTGGGAGGATATCCCGGGGGGAATGTCCAGCGAGGCCATATAGGTAGAACTTAGAAATAAGAAAAGGGTGATCACTTTGATGGGATTATATGATAGGCCCCCCCAATAGTCCGAGGGAAGTGGAGGAGCATATATGTAGGGAAATCACAGATAGGTGTAGGAATTATAGGGTTGTAATAGTAGGTGATTTTAACTTCCCGAATATTGACTGGGACTGCCTTAGTCCTAAGGGATCAGATGGGGAAGAATTTGTTAAGTGTGTCCAGGATAGTTTTCTGAAACAGTATGTGGGTGGCCCTACTGGAGAAGGGGCTACACTCGACCTCCTCTTAGGAAATGAGGATGGGCAGGTGGTTGATGTGTCAGCGGGGGAGCACTTTGGGACCAGTGACCATAACTCTATTAGCTTCAAGATAGTTATGGAAAATGATAGGACTGGTCCTCAGGTTGGGGGAAGGCTAATTTCGATGGCATCAGACAGGAACTCTCAAAAGTTGAATGGGAGAGGCTGTTTACAGGTAAAGGGACGTCTGGCAAGTGGGAGGCTTTTAAAAGTGAGATAGGAAGAGTTCAGGGCCGGAATGTTCCTGTTAGATGGAAGGGCAAGGCTGGCGAGTTTAGGGAACCTTGGTTGACGAGGGATATTGAGGGTCTGGTCAGGACAAAGAAGGAGGCATATGTCAGGTATAGGCAGCTGGGATCAAGCGAGTCCCTCGAGGAGTATAGGGGATGTAGGACTACACTTAAAGAAATTAGGAGGGTGAAAAGGGGCCTTGAGATTTCCTTGGCAGATAAGATAAAGGAGAATCCTAAAAGGTTCTATAAGTATATTAAGAGTAAAAGGGTAGCTAGGGAGAGAGTAGGTCCCCTTAAGGATCAGTGTGGCCATCTGTGTGTGGAGCCATGGGAAATTGGCGAGGTCTTAAATGAATATTTCTCGTCAGTATTTACCATGGAGGTGGTCATGGAAGCGAGTTCAAGGGACAGAACAGCGATATCCTGGAGCATATCAACATTACAAAAGGAGGTGGTGTTGGAGGTTTTGAAGCGCATTAAGGTGGATAAATCCCAGTGCCTGACCAGGTGTATCCTAGGATGCTATGGGAAGCAAGGGAGGAGATTGCTGGGACTTTGGCAGAGATTTTTGTATTATCGTTAGCCACGGGTGAGGTACCAGAAGACTGGAGGATAGCTAATGTTGTGCCTTTATTTAAGAAGGACAGCAGGGATAAGCCAAAGGTGGCCAGTGAGCCTTACATCAGTGGTGGGAAAGTTATTGGAAGGGATTCTGAGAGACAGGATTTATATGCATTTGGAAAGGCATGGTCTGATTAAGGATAGTCAGCATGGCTTTGTGCGTAGGAAATCATGTCTCATGAATTTGATTGAGTTTTTCGAGGAGCTGACCAAGAGGATTGATGAGGGCAGGGCGACGGACATTGTCTACATGGACTTTAGCAAGGCCTTTGACAAGGTCCCACATGGTATGCTGGTCCAGAAGGTTCAAACACATGGGATCCAGGGTGAGCTAGCCAATTGGATACAAAATTGGCTTGGTGATAGGAGGCAGAGGGTGGTTGTGGATGGTTGTTTTTCAGATTGGAGGCCGGTGACCAGTGGTGTGCCGCGCCGCAGGGATAGGTGCTGGGCCCTCTGTTGTTTGTCATATATATTAATGACTTGGATGTGAATGTAGGGGACATGATTGGTAGGTTTTCAGATGACACCAAAATTGGTGGTATAGTGGACAGTGAAGAAGGTTGTCTAAGGTTGCAACAGGATATAGATCAACTGAGAAAGTGGGCAAGGGATTGGCAAATGGAATTTAAAGCAGACAAGTGTGAAGTGATACATTTTGGGAAGTTAAACCAGGGCAGGACATATACAGTGAATGGCAGGGCCCTGGGGAGTGTTTTTGAGCAGAGAGACCTTGGGGTGCAAGTACATAGTTCCCTGAAAGTGGCAACACAGGTAGACAGGGTGGTGAAGAAGGCATATGGCATGCTTGCCTTCATCGGCCGAGGCATTCAGTACAAGAGTTGGGACGTTATGTTACAGTTGTACATAACGTTGGTTAATCCGCATCTGGAGTACTGTGTGCAGTTCTGGTCGCCGCACGACAAAAAAGATGTGATTAAGCTAGAGAGGGTGCAGAAAAGATTCACAAGGATGTTGCCTGGTTTGGAGGGCTTAAAGAGATATTGGATCGGCTGGGTCTGTTTTCCCTGGAGCAAAGGAGGCTGAGAGGGGACATGATAGAGGTATAAAAAATTATGAGAGGCATAGATAGGGTAGATAGCCAGAGTCTGTTTCCCATGGTAGGGGTGACTAAAACTAGAGGGCATAGATTTAAGGTGAGAGGGAGGAGGTTTAAAGGGGATCAAAGGGGCAAATTTTCCACACAAAGAATAGTGGGTATCTGGAATGAGCTGCCTGAGGAGGTGGTGGAGGCAGGAACAGTAGCAACATTTAAGAGGCATCTGGACAGGTACCTGAATGAGCAAGGCATAGAGGAATATGGAATTAATGCAGGCAGGTGGGATTAGTATAGATAGGCATTATGGTTGGCATGGACACGGTGGGCCGAAGGGCCTGTTTCTATGCTGTACGACTCTATGACTATGAATTTAACTGATGGTCTGGTCGGGTCGGGCACGGGAAAAAAATGGAAGGACTCGGGCCGGGTCGGGCTCGGATGGAGTTCTGTTGGGCTCGGGTCGGGTCTCATTTGCAGACCCGAGCAGGCCTTTAGTATAGGTCCCATCTCCCTCAGAACTGGTACCAAAATCTCAGGAATCTAAAGCCCTCCTTCCTGCACCATCTCTCCAGCATTGATCTGCTCAATCCTCCTATTACTATACTCACTTGCACCTGGTACCATAAGTAATTTGGAGATTACTACCTTTGAGGCCCTGCTTACTAGTTTCTTTCCTCGCCCCCTAAACTCTGCTTGCAGGACCTCATCCCTCTTTCTAACTGTCGTTGGTACCGATATGGGCCATGACTGCAGCTGTTCATCTTGCAAAAAGGACAAATCCAATCCAACCAATTACTGTCCCATCAGTCTACTCGATTATCAGCAAAGTGATGGTAGCACTGTCGACAACACCTTCCAAGTCGCACTTACTCAACAATAACCTGCTCACCGATGCTCAGTTTGGGTTCTGCCTGGGCCACTTAGCTCCTGGCCTCATTACTGCCTTGGTCCAAACATGGACAAATGAGTTGAATTCAAGAGGTGAGAGTGACTGCCCGTGACATCAAGGCTGCATTTGACAATGTGGCATCAAGGAGCCCTAGCAAAATTGAAGTCAATGGGAATCAGGGGGAAACCTCTCCACTGGTTGGAGTCATGCATAGTACAAAGGAAGATTGTTGTGGTTGTTGGAAGTCAATCATCTCAGTCCCAGGACATCACTGCAGGAATTCCTCAGGGTACTGTACTAGGTCCAACCATTTTCAGCTGCTTCATCAACAACCTTCCCTCCATCATAAGACCAGAAGTGGGGATGTTCACTGATGATTGCACAGTGTCCACCAGCATTCGCAACTCCTTAGATGCTGTGCCAGGCAATGATCATCTCCAACAAGAGAGAGAATCTAACCATTTCCCCTTGACGTTCAATGGCATTACGATCGTTGAATCTCCCACCATCAACATTCTGGGGATTACCATTGACCAGAAACTGAACTGGAGTAGCCATATAAATACCGTGGCTACAAGAGCAGGTCAGAGGCGAGGAATCCTGAGGCGAGTAACTCACCTCCTGACTCCCCAAAGCCTGTCCACCATCGACAAGGCACAAGTCAAGAGTGTGATGGAATACTCTCCACTTGCCTGGCTGCGTGCAGCTCCAATAACACTCAAGAAGCTCGACACCATCCAGGACAAAGCAGCCCGCTTGATTGGCACACCATCCACAAACCTCCACCACCGATGCACAATGGCAGCAGTGTGTACCATCTACAGGATGCATTACAGCAATGCACCAAGGCTCCTTAGACAGCACCTTCCAAGCCAGCAACCTCTACCACCTAGAAGGACAAGGGCAGTAGATGCTTGGGAACACCACCACCTGTAAGTTCCCCTACAAGCCAGACACCGTCATGACTTGGAACTATATTGCCGTTCCTTCACTGTTGCTGGGTCAAAATCCTGGAACTCCCTTCCTAACAGCACTGTTGGTGTACCTACCCCACATGGACTGCAGAGGTTCAAGAAGGCAACTCACCACCATCTTCTCAAGGGCAATTAGGAATGGGCAATAAATGCTGGCCTAGCCAGCGATGCCCACATCCCAGCAACGAATAAAAACTGAAGCAGTCCGTGTCCACATACAGCAAGAAGACTTGGATAACATTTAGGCTTGAGCTGATAAGTAGCAAGTTACATTTGTGCCACACAAGTGCCAGGCAATGACCATCTCAAACAAAACGGAATCTAACCATCTCCCCTTGATGTTCAATGGCTTTACCATCGCTGAATCCCCCACTATCAACATCCTGGGGATTACCATTGATCAGAAAGTGAACTGGACCAGCCACATAAATACTGTGGCTACAAGAGCAGGTCAGAAGCTGGAAATTCTGCGGCAAGTAACTCACCTCCTGACTCCCCAAAGCCTGTCCACCATCTACAAGGCACAAGTCAGGAGTGTGATGGAATACTCTCCACTTGCCTGGGTGAGTGCAGCTCCAATAATACTCAAGAAGCTCAACACAATCTAGAACAAAGCAGCCCGCTTGATTTGCACCCTATCTACCACCTTCAACATTCACTCCCTCCACCAGTGATGCACAGTGGCAGCAGTGTGTACCATCTACATGATGCACTGCAGCAACTCATCAAGGCTCCTTTGATAGCACCTTCCAAATCCACGACCATCTACCACCTAGAAGGACAAGGGCAGCAGATACATGGGACCACCGCCACCTGGAGGTTCCCCTCGAAGCCACCACACACCATCCTTACTCGGAACTATATCGCTGTTCCATCATTGTCGCTGGGTCAAAATCCTGGAATACCAACAGCACTGTCGGTGTACCTACACCACACAGACTGCAGCAATTCAAGAAGGTGGTTCATCACCACCTTCTCAAGGGCAATTAGGGATGGGCAATAAATGCTGGCCTAGCCAGTGAAATAATTTTTTTTAAAAAACCCTCTGAGAGTGCTCTGGAGCCGCTCAGTGACATCCTTGACCAAGACACAGGTCGGCGACGTACCATTCTGGAATCACGTCTATGGCTGCAGAAACGCCTGCCTGTTCCCCTAACTATCAAATCCCCCATCATTATTGCCTTTGCAATCACCCTCCTGCCCGCCATACAGCTGAGCAAGCTGTAGTGCTGTGGATGAGGCTCTGGCAGCACACCCCATCACGGTCACCAGTATTCAGAACGGAGTAATGGTTGGATAGTGAGATGTACTCAAGGGACTTCTGCACTCCCTGCCTGGTCCATCTTGACTGCCTGGCACATTCCCATTCCCTCTCTGCCTGCATGCCCTTAAGCTGCAGGAGGGACCACATCTATATATGTGCTATCCACGAAACCGAGCCTCACGGATGCACCAGAGTAATGCCAGCTTCTGTTCAAGCTCCGAAACCTGGAGCTTGAGCGACTCCATCTGAAGACTCTTCCTGCACACTTGGTTATCCAGGACACAAGAAGCGTCGTGTTCTCACATGGAGCAGGATGCACACTCCACGGGATTAACTTACCCTGCCACACCTCTATTTATGTGACTCTTAAACTTACGACTTTAGGCTCACCAGCCAACTGCTTCCCTTGTGCTGACATGACTGTCTTTTGTAGAGAGGGTAACTGAAATTTTTTTATTTAACTCTTATTATCTAAATAGATTAGATTTTAATTTACTGAAAAATTCAGAACTCTAGCCATTAACTTTATCCCTTAGATTTGATTAATTAATTGAATACTGATTATAAATGATCAAAGTAACCTTAGTTATATGCTAATTAATTGATCTAGCCTTACTTTAAAGTTGATTAATTTAAATCAAATAACATTAAAATAAAAATTCAAAGCTTACTTGTATGCTAGAGTTCAGAAGAATGAGAGGGGATCTCATAGAAACCTACAAAATTCTAACAGGACTGGACAGACTAGATGCAGGAAGGATGTTCCTGATGGCAGGGGAGTCCAGGACCAGGGGTCACAGTCTAAGGATAAGGGGTAAGTTATTTAGGACTGAGATGAGGAGGGATTTCTTCACCCAGACAATGGTGATCCTGTGGAATTCTCTACCACAGAAAGCAGTTGAGGCCAAATCATTAATATATTCAAGAAAAAGAGTTAGATACAGTTCTTAGGGTTAAAGGGATCAAGGGATACGGGTAGAAAGTGGGAACAGGGTACTGTGTTTGGACGATCAGCCATGATCGTATTGAATGGCGGTGCAGGCTCGAAGGGCCGAATTTCCTACTCCTGCTCCTATTTTTTTATGTTTCTACTCACCCGATGTGACTCCTTGTCCTGTGACATCACTTCGCAATATGTCCCTGTCTTTCAACGTTGCTCCTCACTCCTGCTGCGCTTTGCAGCTCTGCTGCTGCAGGTGTTTCCCATGCTATTTATAAAGGCTTCTCTCTCCCCCGTTGTTCTTTGCTATTTGTTGAACCTTTTACAGCACTGAATCCACGTTTTTTCTGATCATGCTTCTGCCATTGACGGCAGAAACTATCTGAACCCAGGCCTCTTCAGTTTCGGCTGGTAGCCTCCTCCTGCCACCCTCTGGGAAGAGGACCTCTCTCCTCTCCCTCATGGCCTCCAACATTACATCCAGGTTGGCATCGATGAAGCGAAGGGTAGCCCGACCCCAGATGCCAGGCTTCCAGCTCTCCTTTGACATTTTGTTTCCCTCTGGTGCTGTGGAAGGCTTTGGCACAAACTGCAGGTTTCTCCCTTAAAAACAACCAGCAGCCTCACAGATGGCTGCCGTGGAGGATGTAAATCATCTGACCCACCTCCGTTCCCGTCCCTGGACAGGGAACCCGTCTCCATATCAATTAAGGGCTCACCCCCGTGAAAATCGTGCCTTTAATCAGTTTCCTGCCTCCATAGGGAAAACTCAGCCTATTATTGCTAGTCCCATCCTTTTTCTCACCTAAATGGTCATTTATATTTCAAATGTGCTTTGTATCTTAACGGTACAATCCATCTGCAAGATCTGCTCCTTTCCCAAAGATGTTTCATACCAGATTGCCTTCATGGGTATTCCTCTGTGTTTGCATGATTGGAAGAGAAGGTGCAAGCTTAGAGGAAGGTAAATTAGACACAGTTCGTGATGCTCTTGCACTGTCACCCTTCTGTACAAGGCCAATCAATTGTACTTGAAGAGATCAGAAGGACTGTGTCATAAAACTGTACAAACTCATGCCAACAGGACAGGGGCAACTCCATTACTGGCTGTCAATATTATATCTGCCTAATTTGTAGACCACTGAGTTCCTCCTAAATATAGATGTGCATATTCACTATATATCCCAACCTGTGTGCACAGTTACATCACACAGATCAAAGATGCTACTCAATTTCTCTTAGGAAAAACAGTTTGTCTAGATTCTCTAAAATGTACGGTGCTGTCCTGCTACCGTTGTTCTGGTTTGGCATGTTTACTTACTTATGTGTTGTTCGGAAGGGTTTGAATAGGTGGAGACTTTGGTGGTACTTCCCCTTTTGCACTTTTCCCTCTTCCTCCAATATCTGCAGATTAGAGCTGGCAGAATTGCTGAAGGGACATTCTTCCTCAGGTGCATTTGCATAAAACACCTGATTCTAACAAGAGAAAAACAAAGTTATAAGACCTTCATCAGAAGTAATTATATGGCAGAATAATGTATGTCTTCTACCATAATGAACCAATCACTTTTCATTCAGTGCTGGAAGTTTGAGGAAACTGAAAGGTGTATTGAATTAACTATAGGGATTTGGATTCGAATCCAACCCAGACTGATAGAATGAAAATCTCTCTCTGTTGGCAACGTCAGGTCCCCCCACCAAGCTGAACTGAGGGGCTGGATCCATGGGAAACCCCTCGAACTGTATCGTTGATATTTTCATTTGCTGGAAATGTAAAACTGTAAATGTAATTGGCATGACAATAGTGAAACGGAAGGGTTGTGAAGAAACTCATGATAGTATCGAAGGAAACTGATCTCCCTTGCAATGTTTGTATTTTTTGGTGCTGTTTGAAACTGTTTGGCACTGTAATTTTTGCAGATTTTTATGAATAAAGTATATTTTGGAAATAAAAAAAAAATCAGTAGCGCAGTCTCAATCAACGGGTGGGAATCGGAAAGTTTCCTGATCCAATCTGGAATCAGACAGGGCTGTCCTCTCTCCCCGGTCTTGTTTGTTTGCTGTATTGAACCCTTTGCTGAGTCTATTAGGAAGGATGCAAGCATAAGAGGGGTGACAATCCCAGGCAGCAGAGGCACTCAGGTGAAAACCTCCCTGTACATGGATGACGTCGCCGTGTTCTGCTCGGATCCGCTGTCCGTGCGCAGACTGATGAGCATCTGCGACCAGTTCGAACTGGCCTCGGGAGCCAAAGTTAACCACGGCAAGAGCGAGGCCATGTTCTTTGGGAACTGGGCTGACCGATCCTTTGTCCCCTTCACCGTCAGGTCAGACTACCTGAAGGTGCTGGGGATATGGTTCGGAAGGGCCGGGGCGTTCACCAAAACCTGGCAGGAGCGAGTAGCCAAGGTACAACAAAAGTTGAGCATGTGGGGGCAGCGATCTCTCTCCATTGTGGCTAAGAACCTGGTCATCGAGTGCGAGGCGCTCACGTTGTTGCTGTTCGTGGCGCAGGTCTGGCCCATACCCCACTCCTGTGCTGTGGCGGTCACCCGAGCCATTTTCCGCTTCATCTGGGGATCTAAAATGGACGGGTCCGGAGGGACACCATGTTCAAACCTCTGGATAAGGGCGGGAAAAATGTACCCAACGTGGCCCTCATCCTGATGACCACCTTCGTGTGCGGCTGCATCAAGCTGTGTGTAGACCTCCAGTACGCAAACTCCAAGTGTCACTACATGCTGAGGTTCTATCTGTCCCCGGTGTTGCGAAGGATGGGCCTGGTCACATTGCCGTGGAACGCTCCATGCAGTTGGACCGTGCCGTACCACCTATCCTTCGTGGAGCAGTTTCTGCGGGAAAACACCTTTGACCACCGGTCCATCAGGCAGTGGTCTGCACGGAATGTCCTCACGGCCCTACGGGAAAAGGAGACGGTGGATCCTGTCGGATGGTTCCCCGAGCAAACCGCCAAAGTCATTTGGCGGAATGCCTCATCACCAGAACTTTCAAACAAGCACCAAGATGTAGCTTGGCTGGTGGTGAGAAGGGCCCTCCCAGTCAGATCCTTCATGCACGCCCGAAGTCTTGCCCCCTCCGCACAATGCCCCCGCAGTGGCTGTGGTGGGGAAGAGATGGTTGCCCACCTCCTCCTGGAATGCGTCTTTGCAAAGCAGGTGTGGAAAGAGATGCAGTGGTTTTTGTCGAGGTTCATCCCAAGCAGCTCTGTAACACAGGAGTCTGTGCTCTACGGGCTGTTCCCAGGGACGCACACAGAGACAAACATCAACTGCTGCTGGAGGACTATCAATTCAGTGAAAGATGGCCTTTGATCTGCCCGAAACGTGCTGGTCTTCCAGCGCAAAGAGTTGTCCACCACCGAATGTTGCAGACTGGCACATTCCAAAGTCCAGGACTAGGTGCTGAGGGATGCACTAAAGCTTGGGGCAGCTGCAGCAAAGGCTCAATGGGGAAAGACCACAGTGTATGAATAAAGTATATTTTGGAAATTTAAAAAAAATCTAAATGAAATAGGTTTGAGTAATTCCAACCAGTTCCTAGTGGGAGAAAACACACATGGACAAAACTGTACTTTCATATTAAACTAACAAACTCAATGGGAAAACCAGTGGTAAATGGAAAAAAATAAACTGGGGCGTTGAGGGACAATAGTAGGGAAAAGATTGATGGTTGGAGCTGAATTATGAAAGCTTTCTCAACATCTTGTCAGGTTATATTTGATCTTGGCGTGCTTCATGCTAACACTGAGTTTCTGAAATGGGAAAGTGCTTTATTTAGCAGCTCTATCATTCAAGATGATAAACACACAAAAAAAAAAAATCACCAAAACAAAATATGGCAGTTGAAACACTATTTTTTACTCTGCATCTAGATAGCAATTTTGTTTTGTCAATACAGATCCAGCACTGATTAATGTAATAGTTTCTTTTCATACACTGCATACAAAACTTTAACACTGATTCACTTCACTTCAATAAAATATGGGTCCACTTCTGCATCAAGTTTGACAACATAATAGCATAATAATAAAGCTAAACCCCAGCCCTCTGCTTGTTTGTTTCACCTCCCCATCAGCTATATGACTTGTTTACACAAACGGCATGCAAAAACAAAATCTCAGAGCTTTTTTCTCCAAGATCGACCAAAGTTTTCCATAGTGCTGATGGACAAATTATTTTGACAATTGCAAAGAGAAGAAAATTTCCAAGAATTCTTAAAATGCATTTTCATTTCTAGTTTATGCATCTAAATGTGTTTAGGATTGTTAATAAATACTGGCTAACTTCGACTTCAGACAGACTCACTCATGTATTCTCCATTCATTTTGATACTGACATCAGCTAAACAGAAATAACATTACTTCCTATTTTATTACCAATGGAGCAAATATTTTACTACAGCGAACTATCCCTCTGTCCAACCCTTAAATTGGCTAATACTGAAATCTGCAACAGAAAGCTAGTACAATATCCCCCCAAAAATATATTTTACTTCAGTTATCCTTCTGATGGAAGTTATTGCAGTAACCTATTTATAAGTGGCAAGCCAACAGATTGGCCCATAATCAGAATAAAACAGGTGCCAAGAGTTGGCTTACTTCTAAGAGATAAAATCAAGCAGCATTTCATTGCAGCCTTAATAGGTAATGCTGTAGACACACTTTATAAACACATGTCCTGGGAGTAAAAGAATTATATTCAGTGTACAGCACTTCTGGTGTGCAGAGGTGGTGGAGCGGTAAAGTTGTAAACATTTTTTACTGTGAAAAAAACCTCAGCATTACAAAATTCAATGATAAACCTTAACTTGTACAAATCTCCTGAAAACGAAAATAACCACAGCTGAAAAAAATACACCAAGTTAGCCATTTATTGTATTAAGGAATGAATTTAACTTCTGTAACTTTTAAGCATATAAATGAATAGCATTGCTCACACTACAAGCTAAAATCCAACCAGCTGTTGTCACCTCCCATTGTCTTAACTAAAAACAAAAAGCAGTGGGTTGATTTATGACAAAACTCTCAATTTTTTGCCTCCCATCCACAAGATGTTGGTCTACTTAATGAGGTATGGTTCTATGGAATCCATTTGGTATTTCTCCCAATAGTGAATTATTCATGTGTGGACTTTTACAGCTAACATTGGCAGCATGTTTGACCAAGGGGGCATCATGTCCTCACCATACATGCACGCTTCGAGCAGAGCTTGTTCCATACTGATTAGGAGTGGGAACCTGGATGGTATGCCCCCTCCCTACATTAGGGGAACAGCAGTCTTTCGCTGCTTGGGCTGATATCAGCTAATTCAGCACTGATTGGGGCTGCAACTTGGACCTTCCTGATCTGTATGGATCTATTGAATATATTCACAGCTACTGGGGGAGTGACTATGGTAAACTATCCCTCCTCATCCTTCTTGATCTGCCTTCAGCCTTTGACAATGTTAACTACATCAACCAACCTCCTTCAACTCTTCTCCTCTGTGGTCTAGTTGGGTGGGAATGCACTTGTCTGGTTCCATCCTTATCTACATCCTTCTGATGAAGGGTCACTGACCTGAAACGTTAACTCTGCTTCTCTCTCCACAAATGCTGCCATACCTGCTGAGTATTTCCAGCATTTCTTCTTTTTATTTCAGTATTTTGCTTTTACTTATCTATCCACTCGCAGCCAGAGGATCACCTGCAATGGGTTCTCTTCCCATTCCCGCACTGTTACCTCAGGTGTCCCCCAAGGATTTATCCTTGGCCCCCTTCTATTTCTCATATACATGCTTCCCCTCAGCGACATCATCTGAGCACAGCATCAGTTTCCATATGTACAATGACAACACCCAACTCTACCTCACTGCTACCTTTCTCGACCCCTCCACTGTCTCTAAATTGTCTGACAATTTATTCAACATCCAGTACAGCACGAGCAGAAATTTTCTCCAACTAAATATTGGCAAGACCGAAGTCGTCGTCTTTAGTCCTCACCACAAACTCCATTCCTGATTCCATCCCTCTCCCCGGCAACTGTCTGAGGCTGAATCAGACTGTTCACAACTTTGATGTCATATTTGACCCCGATATGAGCTTTCGACTACATATTCGTGCCATCATAAAGACTGCCTATTTCTACTTCTGTCACATCGCCTGACTCCACCCCTGCCTCAGCTCATCTGGTGCTTCAACTCTCATCCATGCCTTTGTCATCTCTAAGCTTGACTATTGTAATGTACTCATGAGCTGGCTTGCCCTGTTCTATTCTTCATAATCTTGAAAATATCCAAATCTCTGCTACCCGTGGCCGAACATACACAATCCCATTCACCCATCACCCCTGTGCTCGCTGACCTACATTGGGTCCCGGTTAAACAACACCTCAATTTTAAAATTCCCATCCTTGTTTTCAAATCTCTCCATGGCTTTGCCCTTTCCAATCTATGTTACCTTCGTCCTACAACCCTCAGAGATGTCTGCGCTCCTCCAATTCTAGTGTGAAGCAATGCGATTTTAAAAGCTCTATCATTGGCAGCCGTGCCTTCTGCTGCCAAGGCCCTAAGCTCTGGAATTCTCTCCCTCTCCACCTCTCTTTTTCTCTTTCAAGACGCTTCTTAAAAACTGCCTCCTTAACCAAGCTTTTGACTGTCTGCCCTAATTTCTCCTGTGTGACCAAAATCAAATTTTGTTTGATAACGCTATTGTGAAGGGCCATGGGACATTTTACCACGTTAAAAGGTGTTAAATAAATACAAGTTGTTGTTCATCACAAAGCTATATAAAATAGTCCTCATCAAAATGAAAGGAATAATGCATTTATATCGCATCTTCCATGACCTCAGGAAATATCAAAGTGCTTTATGGACAATGAAGTACTTTTCGAAGTGAAGTCACTGTTGTAAGGTAGAAAACATGGCAGCTAATTTGTGCACAAAGTTGTACAAACAGCAATGTGATAAGGACCAGATAATATATTTTTTTTTAAAATGATGTTGGTTGAGAGATAAAAATATTGGCCAGGACAGTGGGGATAACTCCCCCCTTTTCTTCAAATAATATCATGGGGTCTTTTATCTCATCTGAAAGATGGCACCTTCAGCTGCGCAGCACTTGCTCCATACTGTACTGTAGTGTTAGGCCTAGTTTTTGTGCTCAAGTCTCTGGAGTGGGACTTAAACCCAAAACTTTCTGACTCAAATTCTCCAGCGACTGGAGGGGTGTTTGATAGGTGACCCAAGTCTCACTGCCATATAGAAGAGTGATGACAACAACAGCATTGTAGACTAAAGCCTTTGTCCTCTTATGGAGAGCTCCGTTGTTAAAGACATAGTTACGCAATTTTTGGAAGGCTGCGCTGGCACAGCCGATTCTTTGCTGGATCTCCACTTTGATGGTGGCCTTTTGAGAAAGGTAGCTGCCAAGATATTAAAAGTGTTCAACGACGTCCAAAGTCTCCCCATCAACAACAATAGCTGGAGATGTAGGCACTTATTCAGGGGAGAGCTGGTGGAGGATTTTGGTCTTGCTGAGGTTGAGAGAGTGACCAACCCTTTTGTACACAGAGTTGAAGAGGTTGAGGGTGATCTGAATGTCACTTGCAGTGTGGGTCACAACTGCATAGTCATCAGGATATTGTAAGCTGTAAATATGCTGGAGAGTCACTTTAGTCTTGGCTCTCTAGCCTGTTAAGGTTGAAAAACTTCCCGTCGAGTCAAAACTCAATCATGATTTCTTGTGTAAGGTGGTCACGAATGAGTCCCATGACCAGGCTGAGGTAAACAGTGAAAAGAGTTGGTGCAATCACACAGCCTTGCTTGACCCCCTTTTGGATACAAAAAGTCTTGGTCTCCAATCCATTGCAAAGAACAGTTGCTGTCATACTGTCACGCAAGAGTCTCAGTATTGTAGCATATTTTGCCGGATATCCAAGTCTCTGGAGAACTTTCCAAACAGCTTTGTGGTTGATGGAATCAAAAACCTTTGACAGATCAATAAAGGCCATGTAGAGCTCTTAGTGTTGTTCCAGGCATGATTTCTCTGAAAAGGGCTAAAGGGCTTAAGGGCTTAAGGGCTTGGCCGAGTAGTACCCATCCACTGGTACTTATTCTCGCATCCTAGGGTGGCGAACTGGTTGTGGCTTTGCTCACAGCCTGTCCTTTCACTGAGACTGTCTCAGCCAAAACCTGTATGAGGTGAGGCTGTTACGCTGATCTGGGCAGATCTAGAGGGATGAACCTCAATAAAAACACATTTCAAGTCCTCAATGGTGGAACAGGCAGATGAACGAGGCACATGTACATCACTATCTCCTCAATCCCTTATATACCATGTTAAATTAAAAGGAGTTAGTTCCATATTAAATACTAAATGACCTAATGAAAAGCTCTAAGTCAGGTAGCATCTGTGGAGAGGAACTGAGTTAATGTTTCAGGTCAATGACCTTTCAACCCAAAACACTAAGCAGAATTTTTACCGAATGGACCCGCAAGCAGTGAAGGGGCTGGCAGTGGGTGAGGAACCCATCCGATACCTCGTGGAGCAGGCTTTTTAAACTCAGCCACAGTATTAGTAACTCACTTCCAGGTTTCCTGACCAATTATAGAGTGTGGCCTTGAAAACAACCTATACCCATAAATTGAAGGATCTCTATTTAAGGGGATCTCGACAGGGGTCAGAATGGCTCCACTGCAGACCTGTTACTGAGGATACAGCAGGCATTAGGATGGAAGTGCAATGTGGGAAGGCTGTCCCCTGCATCTCTGCTGCTTTGCTGGAGGTCATGCTGCAGGCTTCAAGTGCCCAAACAGAAATATTGTTCTCTATGGACAAATGGAAGAGGCCAGCCAAACAGGTGTGGTTCAAATTAGCTCAAGAATTGAGCAGCAGCAGTGCAGTGCCTCACTATTGTATATCGTGCCGAAGGAGGTTCAATCACCTCGTGAAGGCTGGATAGGTGAGTGGAATTCCACATTTATGTGCCAACTACCACACTCTGAATTCCCCAACATTCTCCTGCACAGCAGGCCTCAGACCAACACACCTTGTCGCTCCACTTACTTCTTCTCTCGAGGCACCTCCTCACATTCCCATCTGAGCAGCCAACACTGACACTCACCCCCATCTTACTGCCATCTCAAACCCAACCCTCACAGTCATCCTTCTCAAATCTTGTCATTCCATCCTCTCCACATAATCCATTTTGACACTCATAACTCTCTGCTTTCTCTCTTTGCAGAAGAGAACGCAGAACTCTAGGGAGAGGTAGAGAACTGGGGGTGGCCCCCCTGACTGCTGCAGAGAAGGAGGCCAAGGAGATCGGTGGATTGGCAGAGTGCCTGGACATTGCGGATGGCAGATACGTGATGGCAGAATTAGATATCACAATGCCATATAACAACCATTCATATCGATTTGCTGTCACCAGACTGAAATATGAGCATCCACACAATGACGACTTTGAAACCTTTCCCCATTATCAGTTCTAATTCATGTCTTTCATCTCCCAAAGGTCCTACAAGGCTGATGCAGGAGCAAGTGCAGGAGGATGCCATGATTTCCTGAGAGGAAGTTATACACTCTGAGGAAAAACCATCACATGACTCATGCACACCCTCTACCAATGTCGAGACACACACCTTGGTGAGGCCTTCAAGGCAGGTAGCTAGGTTGTTACATGGCGAGATAAAGCAGTAGAGAGTCCCCATTGGAGGGCGCAGGACACTCCAAGCTCTGCCCAGCTAGATGCAGATACTGAGTCTCGAAGGTCATCCAGGAAGTTGACTATTCTGGTGCAGCAACAGAAAATGTGACAGGTTCTGTCAGAATTTCCAGAGTCAGTGCACACCATTAGAGAGAGATTGGAGGAATCTGTCTTTAGTATGACTGCCATGATATCTCAAGCCTTTGTGCTGATTTCCACCTCCATGGAAAGAGTGACCACCTGCATGGAGCATCAAACGCAGCAGGCAACCAACGGCATGCTGACCCAGACCACTCAGACTGCCACTTTAAACAGGATAGAGTAAAGCTTCACCTTGCCAACCAGCACCTCATTGAAGTGCAGCTTCCCACACGCCTCCAAACATGCATCTGTTAAATGCTGAAGTGACCGTGATCATTTTGGCCTCCGGCATTTTTTCGAGGTTTTAACTATGTCCCCACAAGCACCCGCACACTTGCAATTCTCCACAGTACTCGGTTTCCCTCTCCGTAGATGCAGCCTGAATCGTTTTTATTTTCAGATTTTCAGCAAACAAAATATTTTGCTTTCGGCCTTCCTGTCAGGACTGTATAAATAAGCATAGCAGCAACAAAAAAAAAAGATTTCCATAGAGTATCTGTTAATTAAGAGAAACCCCCAGATTTTTTCAAATATTGTAAAATCCCACTCCGAATCCCTTCCCACACGCATATATAGGCTAGGATTTTATATTGAAGTAAAAACAAGAAATGCTGGAATTACTCAGCAGGTCTGGCAGCATCTGTGGAAAGAGAAGCAGAGTTAACGTTTCTGGTCACTGACGCGAAACGTTAACTCTGCTTCTCTTTCCACAGATGCTGCCAGACCTGCTGAGTGATTCCAGCATTTCTTGTTTTTGTTTCAGATTTCCAGCATCCGCAGTATTTTGCTTTTATTTTATATTGAAGTGGTGGCCTGCCCACTGGCTAAAATGGCAGGGGAGAGCCTGCCTCCGTCGGGCCTGGAAGCAAAATTGCTATTTTGCATGGCCCAAGCCCTTAATTGGACTAGTCGGGACTTCCGCCATTCTGAGGCTTGAAGTTCTGCCTCGAAGAGCTACTGGCCGATCAGAAGCCTGGCAGCTCCTCAGTACCAACAGCGCCACTGGGAGTGGTGGCCACTGCTGGGACTGCACCTAACAAGATGCACGATGGACATTGCCCTTCAGGAAGCTAAGTGGGGTACAAGCCTCATAGGGGACAATCAGCAGGGCCCCAGCAAGGGGGATGGGAGTCAGAGAGCGGAGCAGGGGAATAGTTTTAGCGGAGGCAGACTCTGCTGCTTAGGGGCCCTCTGTGGGACACAGGGTGCCTGATCAGGAGGGCCCCGCCCCAGCCTGCAAGGAGGCCACCAGATTTTTCTCAGCGGCCACCTCAGGTGAAGTGCCTGTCCTCCGCTGGCAAAATACCAGCGGCGGCGGAAGGAAGCACTAAGTGGCAATTAATTGGCCACTTAAGAGTTTCAATTGGCCTGGGGTGGGCAGGCCGTTTGCAACCTCCCCCACCACTGCTAAAATAGCGAGGTTGCGTAGGCGACGGAAACGGCATCCCCTGCTTCTCACTCAATTTTATGCCCCTCCCCGACCCCCACCTCCCAAGCCTGCTC
Source organism: Heterodontus francisci (assembly GCF_036365525.1). Taxonomy (NCBI): domain Eukaryota; kingdom Metazoa; phylum Chordata; class Chondrichthyes; order Heterodontiformes; family Heterodontidae; genus Heterodontus; species Heterodontus francisci. Next base: position 59,634,834 of record NC_090385.1, read on the forward strand.
CGGAGTGGGTGGGGGGGGGGGGGGGGGGGGCGGGGGTGGACTTGTAAAATTCCGGTCATAAATTCTAGTGCCCAGCACCCACTGAAGAAATTACTCTAAAACTACATTAAACCCTACAGTTCCATAAAGTGCAAGTGAAACACTAGAACCTATGCTACCATGTACACTATGAAAGATCCATATAATCTTTATCGTTGCCTTGCGATGAATGGTTTAACTGTGTGGAAGATGATTAAATTCTCAAGGGCAATTAGGGATAGGCAATAAATGCTGTCCTAGCCAGCGATGCCCACATCCCGTGAATGAATAAACAAATATGATTTTTGTTTTGGGATTAATATGACCATTTGTTTTCACATTTTAAATTGGAATAAGAAGTTCACGATTGGCACGTGTACAAAGATATATGAATAATCTAATAAAAACATTTAATGTACCGTGTGCACTCAAAAAAACCAATTCGGTAGGGAGGAGGTAGTGCTACAGACGTTCGTTTTTACTTTATAGCGTTTGCAGTGTGAATAAAGGCCAATTTATTAGGTGACTCCCTCAGTCACACCACAAAACACTCCTGACTTCTCAGGAGCACCTCTATGTTCAGCATATTTTTAACTTTAATTTTAGTATGGAAGTGGCTATTTACAAACAAGCACCTGAATTGATGACAAAAAGTACAAATTGTAAACATCAAAAAGAAACTATCAAAAAGTGTCCATAGCATGAAAGTAAGAATGTTGGAGAGAGGAAACAGAATCTCACAGGTCAATTCAGGGCGATGTCTGCACGGATTTTGAAAAGGTTCCAAGATCTTTCTTCGTCTTTATTTTAAATTTAGTTACTGAAGAGATACAGTTATGTTACGATTATAAGACACAGCACACCAATAATAATAAATGACTCAAATAATCATGCACCCGATACCTAAACCGAGTTAAAGCTAGTCTTGGTCTCACAAAGTGTATAACGGTACAGAAACAGACTAACAGTGAAGCTGTTGAATATGCATTCTGAAATTCCAAAACTATTTAAAAGTGACAGGACTATTATTACAGTGCTATTAATAAACTACTTATGGGGACTTACAGCCTTGAGATCATCAGTGCAACAAGCTTCGGCCTTTTCCATGTAAGTCTAAGTGGTTTTTGGAGAAGACCAGTCTCCGCCGCATCTGTTGCCTTGTGTTCCCACAATGTGATCAGAATTAACTGGAACAGCAGATACCGACGTCTGTCGTGTCGTCATTGGCACCAATGCCAATCACATAGCGACATTCACAGCCCTAGTAACAAGGTCACATGAACATAAACAAGTATAGATGGCGATGCAAAAGGCAACTGCAGAAAGGGATCAGATTCAAGGGGTTTACATATGACGAAGGAATCAGAACAGAACTGTCGGAGGGGGACAATATATATCTCAATGGAGTAGAGTTTAGATGACATATAGATAGAAATTACAATACATCAGTCATGGGCCAGCAGAACTGAATAAGAAAATTACAATAAGAACATTCCGTGATAGGATAAGGAAGTCACAATAGTCAGTGATGGTGTAACGGTTCTCAACCATTTTGTTTCTGAGCCCTTCCCGCCCCCCTCCCGTTTTATAAAAATTCCACGGGCCACCTGTAACATAAGTACTTTTCCAAAACAAGAATTAGTCAAACAAGTAAACCTGCATATTTATTATTATCTTTGTTTTACTTATTTTAATGTGAAACTTAGTTCTGGGACTGAGTGGCTCCTGCCACATGAGAAAGATCCAGCAGCAAATTCGCACACAGCTAGATCCCTCAACAGAAAATCAAATGGATTACCATAAACGATGTGCACCTAATCTCCAGGCTCACGCCCCAAAGTAAAATGGTGTGTTTTATCGATAAAAATGTCAATGTTCATAGCTATCCGCTCCTCGCATGAGTGATAGCCCATGGACCCAGACCTCGGACGACGAGCTCCCAGCAAAAGTGGTTGTGGGCAGTTTCATAAGCTGCCCACCCAGGCTGGCTGTGTTCGGCTCTGCAAACAGCTGCCACAGCGGTCAGCCGCATAAGGAGCGAAAGATGCAGTTAGACGAACATTCGCCGACACTTTTTGGTTAATTCTCTTCCCCACAAAACGGACATCATTAAACACCACCAGCCTGTTGTTTTGTTCACCGGATTTAAACATGGACAGGGGAACAGGCACCGCTCCGTCTGCCGGCAAAAGAACCTGCTTCAAACAGTCACAACTGGTCTGGGGGAAGGAGAGGGAGTGCGGGGTCTCCGATCCCCCAACATCAATGATGGTACTTTTTTTTTGCTTCTGTCACTTTATGCGGATGCTGATTATGTGCGCAATTTAATGCAAGTTCTTTCCCAGAATAGTGCCAACATAATTTTTATCCCTAAATGGAATTTTTAAAAAAAATTCTTGAAAGATGCGGATTCGGTGGACCCCTTTAAACCTTCCGGCGGACCCCCCGGTCTAACATTTACATTCGCAGCACCACAGTAAACGCCGGGATAATTATACCAAAACCACAGTCAATAATGGGACAATTTAACTATATGAGGAATTAGAACAGGTCGGAATATTACAAAAGGTCAACCAGTTCCATACAGCACTGACTCAGAATCTCATTAAAATAATGTAATAACCACCCATAGAGAATATGTGTGAATACTAGTGATTAAATAATGCGTCACTAAAATGATTACAACACTTCACAAGTGTCAATCCCGATGCTACGAACAGGTGTCAAAGAATACAAATACATATGAGTGATTAGAACGTGGTTAATAGTTAAAAATAAACTGGATAAACACGCTAATCACACCACTGATGTTATAGCAATTATGTTATGTATCGACTAGGCATGTAGGCTATCATCAAACAAGTGCATAGAAATACACATATGGCAGTGTTTCAGTTAATGATGTAGATTAAATAGATCCTACTTCCCTAGATTGGGCAAATAGCTGTTAGATGAAATTTGAATTGGAGAAATGTGAGGACATACATTTTGGAAGGAAGAATAAGGACAGATATATACACTGAATGGCAAAACCTTAAAATAAAAGTGGAGCAGCAGAGAGACTTTAGAGTTCAGATAAAACTTTAGGGATTTAGAAAAAAAACAGGCAAGCAGGACCTCAGAGGCAGTAATCTTGGGATTATTCCTGATGCCACCCACTCGTGAGTATAGAAATAGGAAGAAAGAGCAGATGGATGGAGAGATGGTGCAGGACGGAGGGTTTTAGATTTCTGGGACATCGGGACTGGTTCTGGCAGAGATGGGAACAAGCTGGATGAGTTGCACCTGAACAGAGTCAGGACTAATGTCATTGGGGGGCAGTTTGCGAGTTCTATTGGGGAGGATTTAAACTAACTTGGCAGGGGGATGGGAACCAGGAAGTAACATTAGAGAGGAAAAACAAGGAGCAGAAAGAACTGGCTCTAGAGTAAGAAATAGTAAGGTATTAGTTAGGGTCACAGTAGGGAATGCAATAAGTTCTAAATTAGGTTTCCAGTGCATGTATGTGAACACAAGGAGTGTGGTAAATAAGGTTGGGAAGCTGCAGACACAGGTAGCCACGTGGGAGTATGATGTTGTGGCGATAATGGAGATCTGGCTCAAAAGAGGGCAGGACTGGGTATTAAATATACCTGGATACAAGGTGTTCAGGAAACGTAAGTGAGGAGAGAAAGGAAGAGAGGTGGCAGTGTTGATTAAGGATAATATAATGCTGGAGAGAGAGGATGGCCGAGAAGGATCGAGGACAGAATCTATTTGGTTTGAGCTAAGAAATAATAGAAGGACCATTACACTACTGGGTGTATTCTACAGGCCTCCAGCTAGTGGGAAAGATAGAGAGGAACAAATTTGCAAGGAAACTACAGAGAGGTGCAAGAATTATAGTTATAAAGGGGCACTTTAATTATCCTAATATAAACTGGGATAGTAATAGTGCAAAGGGCAAAGAGGGGGAAGAGTTTCTGGAGTGTGTTCAGGAGAATTTTCTACATCAGTATGTTTACAGTCCAATGAGGAAGGAGGCATTGCTGGATCAGGTTGTAGTGAATGAGGTGGGACAAGTGAATCACGTGTCAATGGAGGAATATTTAAGGGACAGTGATCATAGAGTAATAAGGTTTAGATTAGTTTTGAAAAAGGACAAAGAGCAATCCAGAGTGAAAATAATTAATTGGGGGAGGGCCAATTTTAATGGGGTGACAACAGATCTGGCCTTGGAAAATTGGAATAAAAGATTGTTCAATTACAGTTTTACCTGCCAATGAGCTGCCTTTAAAGAAGAAATAGGTCAGGTATAGTTGAGGTACATTCCCGCAAGGAGAAAAGATTCGACAAAAAGCCAGAGCTCCCTGGGTGACAAAAGAGATAGAGAGCAAGATGAAGCAGAAAAAGGGTGTATATGACAGATGTCAGGTTGGTAGTACAAGTGAGAAGCAGGCTGAATATAGAATTCAGAGGGGAAGTGAAAAAAAGAAATAGCAGCAAACAGAGACTAGCAGCCAACATAAAAGGGAATCCAAAAGTCTTCTATAGGCATATAAATAGTAAAAAAAAAAAGGTGGTAAAAGGAGGAGTAAAGATGATTAGGGACCAAAATAGAGGTTTATATATGGAGACAGAACAGAAGAACTTAAGAACTAGGAGCAGGAGTAGGCAATTCAGCCCCTCGAGCCTGCTCCGCCATTCAATACGATCACGGCTGATCTCATCTTGGCCTCAACTCCATTTTCCTGCCCATTCTCCTTGACCCTTCAACCCATTTCTAATTAAAAATCTGTCTATCTCCTCCTTAAATTTACCCAATGTCCCGGCATCCACCGCACTCTGGGGTAGTGAATTGCACAGATTCATGACCCTTTGGGAGAAGTACTTTCTCTTCACCTCGGTTTTAAATCTGCTACCCCTTATCCTAAAACTATGACCTCTCATTCTGGATTGCTCCACAATAGGAAACATCCTCTCTATGTCTAATTTGTCAATCCCCTTAGTCATCTTATATGCCTCAACTAGATCTCCTCTCATTCTTCTAAGCTCCAGAGAGTAAAGGCCTAAACTGCTCAATCTCTCTTCATAAAACAAGCCCCCTATCTCTGGAATCAATCTAGTGAATCTCCTCTGAACTGCCTCCAATGCAACTACATCCTTTCTCAAGTAAGGGGACCAAAGTTGTACGCAATACTCCAAGTGCGGTCGCACCAATGCCTTGTACAGTTGCAGCAGCACTTCCCTATGTTTATACTCTATTCCTTTAGCAATAAATGCCAAAATTCCATTTGCCTTCCATATCACCTGCTGTATGTGCAAACTAGTTTTCTGCAATTCATGCACGAGGACACCCAGATCCCTCTGCACCGAAGCCCTCTGAAGTTTCTCTCCATTTAGATATTAATTTGCCTTTCTATTCTTACGACCAAAATGGATAGCCTCACACTTATCCATGTTAAAATCCATCTGCCAGATTTTGGCCCATTTATCTAATCTATCCATATGTAGATTTCTTACTTTATTGCAACTTACTGTCCCACCTATTTTAGTGTCATCTGCAATTTTGGCTGTCATACCTTCTATCCCTGCATCCAAGTCATTTATATAGAATGTAAATAGTTGGGGCCCAAGGACCGAACCCTGTGGCACTCCACTAGTTACATCTTGCCAACCAGAAAAACACCCATCGATCCCGACTCTGTTTTCTGTTGGTTAGTCAATCCTCTATCCAAGCTAATAAATTGTCCCCAACCCCACGTGAACTTAGCTTGTGTATTAACCTTTTGTGTGGCACCTTATCAAATGCCTTCTGGAAGTCCAGATAAACTACATCGACAGGATCCCCATTATCCACTTTGCTTGTTACAGCTTCGAAGAACTCTAGCAAATTAATCAAACATAATTTACCCTTCATAAAACCATGCTGACTCTGATGGATTGCGTTTTGACTTTCTAAATGTCCTGTTATTACTTCCTTAATAATGGATTCTAACAATTTCCCAATGACAGATGTTAAACTAACTGGTCTATAGTTTCCTACTTTCTGCCTCCCTCCCTTTTTCCAAACCACTGGAACCTTTCCCGTATCCAGAGAATTTTGGAATATTATAACCAATGGATCCACTATCTCCACTGCCACTTCCTTTAAGACCCGAGGATGTAGGCCATCAGGCCCTGGGGACCTGTCTGCCTTCAACCCCAATAGTTTGCTCAGTACTTTTTCCCTAGTGATGATGATTGTTCTAAGTTCCTCCCTTTCTATTACCTCTGCATTACCTAGTACTATTGGGATGGTACTAGTGTCCTCCACCGTGAAAACTGAAGCAAAAGACTGATTTAGTGCCTCTGCCATTTCTGTGTTCCCTTCTATTAACTCCCCAGCCTCATCCTCCAATGGACCAATGTTCACTTTAGCTACTCTCTTCCCTTTTATATACTTACAGAAACCTTTGCTATCCGTTTTTATATTTTGCGCTAGTTTTCTTTCATAAATTTACCTTTGCTCTTTTTATTACTTTTTTAGTAACCCTTTGTTGATCTTTAAAAGTTTCCCAATCTTCCAGCCTGCCTCTGGCCTTGCAATATGGTATGCCTTTGTTTTTGTCTTTGTTATCTTTAACTTCCTTGCTTAGCCATGGATGTTTTTTTCCCCCTCCTAGAATTTTTCTTCCTCTCTGGAATATATTTTAGTTGGGATAAATTGAATATCTCCTTAAACATCTGCCACTGCTTGTCAACTGTCCTACCTTGTAGTCTTCCTGCCCAGTCCACTAGGGCCAAATCTGTCCTCATGCCTATATAATTACCTTTGTTTAACTCCAGAACGCTCGTGTGGGACTCCAGCTTCTCGCCCTCAAACTGAATTTGAAATTCTAGCATGCTATTATCACTTTTCCCTAGAGGATCCTTAACAATGAGATCATTTATTAATCCCACCTCATTACACAAAACCAAATCTAGAATAGCCTGCTCCCTGGTTGGTTCCACAACATATTGCTCCAAAAAACAATCTCTAATACATTCAATGTTCATGGTTGAGGTACTAAATGACTACTTTGCATCTGTCTTTACCAAGGAAGAAGATGCTGCCCAATTCATGGTGAAACAGGAGGCAGTTGAGACACTGGATGGGCTAAATATTGATAGAGGTGTTAGAAAGGCTGGCTGTACTTAAAGTTGGTAAGTCACCAGAACCGGATCAGATGCGTCTGAGGATACTGAAGGAAGGGTAGAAATTGCAGAAGCATTGGCCATAATTTTGCAATTCTCCTTAGATATAGGGGTGGTGACAGAAGACTGGAGAATTGCAAATGTTACACCCTTGTTCAAAAAGGAATAAATCCAACAACTACAGGCCAGTCAGCTTAACCTCGGTGGTAGGAAAAGGTTTTTAGAAACAATAATCCCGGACAAAATTAACAGTCACTTGGACAAATGTGGATTAATTAAATAAAGCCAGCACAGATTTGCTGAGGGCAATTAATGTTTAACTAATTTCACTGAGGAACAGAGAGGGTTGATGAGGGTAATGTGGTGATATGGTGTACATGGACTTCTAAAAGGCATCTGATAAAGTGCCACTTAACAGGCTTGTCAGCAAAGTTGAGGCCCATGGAATAAAACAGTCAGTGACATCCAGGGTACAAAGTTGGTTGAGTGTCAGGTAACAGAGAATAGTGGTGAACAGTTGTTTTTCACACTGGAGGAAGGGATATAGTGGCTTTGGTGTTAGGACCACCGCTTTTCTTGATCTATATTAATGACCTAAACTTGGGTATGCAGGGCACAATTTCAAAATTTGCAAATGACACAAAACTTGGAAGTATTGTGAACTGTGAGGAGGATAGTGATAGACTTCAAGAGGCCATAGAAAGGCTGGTGGAATGAGCGAACATGTGGAAAATTAAGTTTAATGCAGGGAAGTGTGAAGTGATACATTTTAAGAGGAAGAACAAGGAGACACAATATAAAATAAAGGGTACAATTCTAAAGTGGGTGCAGAAGCAGAGGGACCTGGGAATATATGTGCACAAATCATTGAAGGTGGCAAGGCAGGTTGAGAAAGCAGTTGATAAGGCATACAGGATCCTGGGCTTTATAAAAAGTGACATAGTGTACAAAAGCAAGGAACTTATGGTGAAACTTTATAAAACACAGGTTCAGCCTCAACTGGAGTATTGTATCCCATTCTGGGCACCACACTTTAGGAAGGATGTAAAGACATTGGAGAGGATGCAGAAAAGACATAAAAAATGGTTATGTGGACTGATTGGCCAACCTCGGGCTGTTCTCCTTAGGGAGGGTTGAGAGGAGATTGGATACAGGTGGTCAAAATCATGAAGGGTCTAGACAGAGTAGATAGGGAGAAACTGTTCCCATTGCCAGAAGAGTCAAGAACCAAACGGCCACTGATTTAAGGTGATTGGCAAAAGAAACAAAGGTGGCATGAGGAAAATCTTCTTTATCCTGCAAGTGGTTAGGATCGGGAATGCATTGCCTGACTGTGGTGGAGATAGTCAATTATGGCTTTCAAAAAGGGAATTGGATAAGTACCTGAAGGGAAAAAAATTACAGGGCTATGGGGAAAGCAAGTGAATGGACTAGCTGAGTGGCTCTTAGAGATCCAGCATGGTCACGACAGGTCAAATGGCCTCCTTCTGTGCTGTAACCATTCTAAAGATCTTTAAAATTGGGGGAACAAATTTATAAAGTGTTAGAGATAAAAACATAGTGGATTAGAGGTTTTATAAATAGGGACATCGAGCACAAAAGCAAAGAGGTAATGCTAAACCAAGGTAAATCATTGGTTAGGGTGCAGTGAAAATATTGTGTGCAGTTTTGGGTTGTCTACTTTAGGACAGAAGTCAAGGCCATGGAAGAGGCTTGAAAAGATTGGTGTCAGCCATTGCTCAATGGTAGCACTATTAGCTCTGAGTCCGATGGTGCTGGTTTCAAGTACCACTCTAAGACTTGAGCACATAATCTTGGCTGACACTTCAATGAAGTACTAAGGGGATGCTGCTTTTTGAATTAGATATTAAATCAAGGTTCTATCTGTCCTCTCAGGTAGATATGAAAGATCCTGTGCAACCATTCAAAGAGGAGGGAAATTCTCTCGGCACATTGACCAACATTTATTCCTCAAGAAAGCAGTTTAATTGGTCATTTAAATCATTGCTGTTTGTGGGACCTTGCTGTGCACAAATTATAAAAGTGACTTTTTTCCGATTTGTTCATGGGATGTCAGCGTCATTGGCAAATCCAGCATTTGTTGCTTATCCCTGGTGGTGAGCTGCTTCATTCTCAAGGGCAATTAGAGATGGGCAACAAATGCTGGCCTTGCCAGCAATGCTCACATCCCAAGAACGAATAAAAACAATTCAAGCAATTCAAAAAAATAATTAATTGGCTGTGAAGTGCTTTGTGATATTCTGATGTCACATGTTCTGTCTTGTTTTTACTAAGATGGTACCAAGGAAAACATGCTTTAGTTATAAGAAGGCACTTGAAAAATTGGGGCTGTTTTCATTACAACAAAAGTGAGAGGAGATTTGATAGAGATATTGAAAAATGTGAAATGTTTTGATGAGGTAAATAGGGGAAACAGTTCCCACGACTGGTGATAAAAACAGAAAATGCTGGAAATACTCAGCAAGTCTGGCAGCATCTGTGGAGAGAGAAACAGTTAATAGTTTCAGGTCTGTGACCTTTCATTGGAACTATTGGTGAATTGGTAACTGGAGACATATGACAATCGCTAAAAGAACCACAGGAGAGTCTAGGAGAACTTGTTACACACAGGGTTGTTTGGGCATGGAAAGCCCCCTTAGGAACAGTGTCAGAAGCAAAATTTACAGTAGCTTTTAAGAAGTGGATAATATTTTGAAGAGGAAAAATTAAAAGGCTATGGAAAAGGATTTGGAGAAATGGGATTAAATGGATAGCTCTTTCAGAAAGCCAGCATAGCATAATGGACAGAATAATCTCCTGCTAATCTGCCAAGTACTTTGATGTTCTGCTTCTATTTAAACATGGAATGGAATAAATAAAACTAATATAGGCTCAAGCACATAGAGATTTGCATCAAAGTGCAAGGATGCATTTGCACACTATCTTTAGTGTTGCAGCAAAGTGAATGCAGTAGAATTACTAGATCATAATAAACTTCAGAATCAAAAGTGGAACTCCCCATGCCTGATAGATTGAAACCCAAACTGCAGATCATAGACTGCAATGTAAATGCAATCGGCTGCAGCTTGGGTTCAGAAGTGCGGAGTAGAGAAAAGGTATGGCTGGAAGTTTGCCAGAAAAGTGGGAACACTGTGCCAACTTGGTTTAGTTGGTTGGGGTTCTTATGTCCGAGTCAGAAGATTGTGGGTTCAAATCCCATTCTAGTGCTTCAGCACATAATCTAGACTGACATTTTCTGACCATCATTTTCCAGTCCTCACTGGAGGCAGGTGTGGTGCCAGAGGATTGAAGGACTGCTAACGTTGTACCTGTGTTTAAAAAGGGAGTGAGGGATAGACCGAATAATTACAGGCCGGTCAGTCTAACCTCAGTAGTGGGCAATTTATTGGAATCTATTCTGGGAGACAGGATAAACTGTCACTTAGAAAGGCACAGGTTAATCAAGGATAGTCAGCATGGATCTGTTAAGGGAAGATCTTGTCTGACCAACTTGAACGGATTTTTTGAAGTAACAAGGAGGATTGATGAGGGTAGTGTAGTTGATGTGGTCTACATGGATTTTAGTAAGGCTTTTGACAAGGTCCCACATGGCAGACTGAAGAAGAAAAAATTACATGGGATCCAGGGAAATGCAGCAAGGTGGATACAAAATTGTCTCAGTGGCAGGAAACAAAGGGTAATTTGTTGATAGGTGTTTTCGCGACTGGTGGGCTGTTTCCAGAGGCGTTCCATAGGGCTTAGTACTGGGTCCCTTTCTTTTTAATGGTATATATTAACGATTTGGACATAAATGTGGGGGGCATGATCAATAAGTTTGCAGACGACACAAAGATTAGCCGTGTGGTAGATAACGAGGAGGATAGCTGTAGGCTGCAGGAAGATATTGATGGTCTGGTCAGATGGGCAGAAGAGTGGCACATGAAATTAAACCCAGAGAAGTGTGAAGTGATGCATTTGGGGAGATCAAACAAGGCAAAGGAATACACGATTAATGGGAAAATACTGAGAGGTTTAGAGGAAGTGCGGGACCTTGGAGTAAATGTCCACAGATCCCTGAAGGTAGCAGGACAGGTCTCTTTTTTGGCCTCCTTGTCTCGGGAGACAATGGGTAAGCGCCTGGAGGTAGTCAGTGGTTTGTGGAGCAGCGCCTGGAGTGGCTAACAAGGCCAATACTAGAGTGGCAGACTCTTCCACAGGTGCTGCAGAAAAAATTGATTGTCGGGGCTGTTACACAGTTGGCTCTCCCCTTGCGCCTCTGTCTTTTTTCCTGCCAACTGCTAAGTCTCTTCGATTCACCACACTTTAGCCCCGCCTTTATGGCTGCCCGCTAGCTCTGGCGATCGCTGGCAACTGACTCCCACGTCTTGTGATCAATGTCACATGACTTCATGTCGCGTTTGCAGACGTCTTTAAAGCGGAGACATGGGCAGCTGGTGGGTCTGATACCAGTGGTGAGCTCGCTGTACAATGTGTCCTTGGGGAGCCTGCCATCTTCCATGCGGCTCACATGGCCAAGCCATCTCAAGCGCCGCTGACTCAGTAGTGTGTATAAGCTGGGGATGTTGGCTGCCTCGAGGACTACTGTGTTGGAGATGCAGTCCTGCCACCTGATGCCAAGTATTCTCCGGAGGCAGCGAAGATGGAATGAATTGAGACGTCGCTCTTGGCTGACATACGTGTCCAGGCCTCGCTGCCGTACAGCAAGGTACTGAGGAGACAGGCTTGATACACTTGGACTTTTGTGTTCCGTGTCAGTGCGCCATTTTCCCACACCCTCTTGGCCAGTCTGGACATAGCAGTGGAACCCTTTCCCACGCGCTTGTTGATTTCTGCATCGAGAGACAGGGTATTGGTGATAGTTGAGCCTAGGTAGGTGAACTCTTGAACCACTTCCAGAGCGTGGTCGCCGATATTGATGGATGGAGCATTTCTGACGTCCTGTCCCATGATGTTCATTATCTTGAGGCTGATAGTTAGGCCAAATTCGTTGCAGGCAGCCGCAAACCTGTCGATGAGACTCTACAGACACTCTTCAATGTGAGATATTAATGCAGCATCGTCAAAGAGGAGTTCCCTGATGAGGACTTTCCATACTTTGGTCTTCGCTCTTAGACAGGCAAGGTTGAACAACCTGCCACCTGATCTTGTGTGGAGGAAAATTCCTTCTTCTGAAGACTTGAACGCGTGTGAGAGCAGCAGGGAGAAGAAAATCCCAAACAGTGTAGGTGCGAGAACACAGCCCTGTTTCACGCCACTCAGGATAGGAAAGGGGTCTGATGAGGCGCCGCTATGCCGAATTGTGCCTTTCACATCGTCATGGAATGAGGTGATGATACTTAGTAGCTTTGGTGGACATCCAATCTTTTCTAGTAGTCTGAAGAGACCACGTCTGCTGACGAGGTCATAGGCTTTGGTGAGATCAATGAAAGCAACGTAGAGGGGCATCTGTTGTTCGCGGCATTTCTCCTGTAGCTGACAAAGGGACAACACCATGTCAATGGTCGATCTGTCTGCTCGAAAGCCACACTGTGCCTCAGGGTAGACACGCTCGGCCAGCTTCTGGAGCCTGTTTAAAGCGACTCGAGCGAAGACTTTCCCCACTATGCTGAGCAGGGAGATTCCACGGTCGTTGTTGCAGTCACCACGGTCACCTTTGTTTTTATAGAGGGTGATGATATTGGCATCTCGCATGTCCTGTGGTACTGCTCCCTCGTCCCAGCACAGGCAAAGCAGTTCGTAGAGTGCTGAGAGTATGGCAGGCTTAGCACTCTTGATTATTTCAGGGGTAATGCCGTCCTTCCCAGGGGCTTTTCCGCTGGCTAGAGAATCAATGGCATCACTGAGTTCCGATTTTGTTGGCTGTACGTCCAGCTCATCCATGACTGGCAGAGACTGGGCTGCATTGAGGGCGGTCTCAGTGACAACATTCTCCCTGGAGTACAGTTCTAGGTAGTGCTCAACCCAGCGGTCCATTTGCTTGCGTTGGTCAGTGATTGTGTCCCCTGATTTAGATTTGAGGGGGGTGATCTTCTTGATGGTTGGCCCAAAAGCTCTCTTAATGCCATCATACATTCCTCTGATGTCTATAAGGTGGTTAAGAAGGCATATGGAATCCTTTCCTTTATTGGCCGAGGTATAGAATTAAAGAGCAGGGAGGTTATGTTGGAACTGCATAAATCATTCGTTAGGCCACAACTTGAGTACTGTCTGCAGTTCTGGTCACCTCATTACAGAAAGGATGTAATTGCACTAGAGAGGGTACAGAGGAGACTTATGAGGATGTTGCCATGACTGGAAAATGCAGATATAAGGAAAATTGGATAGACTGGGGTTGTTCTCCTTGGAACAGAGTAAGCTGAGGGGAGATTTGATTGAGATGTACAAAATTGTGAGGGGCCTAGATTGAGTGGAGGGCCTAGATTGAAGGGCCTATTTACCTTAGCAGAGAGGTCAGTGAATTGGGGGCATAGATTTAAAGTGTTTGGTAGAAGGATTAGAAAGATGAGGAGGAAAGGTTTTTTTCACCCAGAGGGTGGTGGGGGTCTGAAACTCACTGCATGTAAGGGTAGTTGAGGCAGAAACCCTCCTCAAGTGCCGTAATCTGCAGGGCTATGGACCAAATGCTGGAAGGTGGGATTAGAATGAGTGGAATGTTTTTATGCTGGCACAGACATGGGCCAAGTGACCTCTTTCTGTGCCGTAAAAATTCTATGATTCTATGAAAAAATGGAAATTGAAGGAAAAAGCTTTGTAGAATTGGTTGTTACTCTTGGGATAATGCTGATTTAAAAAAAATTGTTTATAAAGTTTACGAGAAAAAACGTATCCTATGTGTGTGATGTTATGTCATTGTTATTGTAATATGGTTTGTACACAATGTCACATTTTGGGATTTTTACCTATTTGGCCTGGAGGGAATTTGGGGTTAATTTATATTATGATGCTGTTATGAAATTAATTTTGTTTCAATGGGTGCTAACCTCTGGAAACACACAAGCCATTTCAGATGTTGTTTAGGGCCATTAGTTGGAATACCAGTTGTATCAGAATTCTGCTACAGGAATATCAGATTAACTTGAGGCAATGGCTGGGGGCGGTGGTGTTCTTAGCACATTCTTGACAGGTTTTCACCTACAATATTTGATGATTTCATTCTTTGAGTACAACAGTAAGCCTAGCTAAACAGGCAAGGTAGTTGCCATGGCTCCCATGGGAAGGCGGGGGTGGGAAAGAGAGGAGGTTGCTCATTTGGGATGGTAGTATTTGATTTTTTCCAAAGTATTTTATTTTTATTTATTCAGAGATACAGCACTGAAACAGGTCCTTCGGCCCACCGAGTCTGTGCCGACCATCAACCACCCATTTATACTAATCCTACATTAATCCCATATTCCTACCACATCCCCACCTATACTAGGGGCAATTTATAATGGCCAATTTACCTATCAACCCGCAAGTCTTTGGCTGTGGGAGGAAACCGGTGCACCCGGCGAAAACCCACGCGGTCACAGGGAGAACTTGCAAACTCCACATAGGCAGTACCCAGAATCGAACCCGGGTCGCTGGAGCTGTGAGGCTGCGGTGCTAACCACTGCGCCACAGTGAACCAATCCTTAATGAAACCCAGGGGGCGGGCTGTCAGAGAGGGAGTCAGTTCAGTGACGCTGACTTCTAGAGTAAAACAGCTCCATATCAAAATTATAGTTTTGTGTAATTTATTATTTCTCATTACAGGAAGCAACAGGAAAAAAGTAAATCTCGCACCTTCTACAAAATGGGAGAAACACGTGAAGACAAAAGTGAGATTGCAGTATCTAATGCACATTATGCAGGATTCTGTTGGTACAGTCTCTTGGTTATGCTATAGCTTAATTAGAGATTGGGTAATAAAGATACTCTCCAGTTCATACAGGATATGAGATCTGCCCACGGCAGTGACCAGGCAGTCCAGAACATATCTTGCGCAGTCTAGAAATTTGTAACAAATTGAAGCAGGGTCCTAAGCTCTTCACAACCCAAGATCAGAGTTTGCAGGAGCCGCTGTGAAAACCCGGCAGCAAATCGCTATTTTGTTTGCCGGACTTTGACACTTTTCACAAATTGAGATAGGGTTCGAGCAATCACCATTTTGCCCAGATAATAATGTTACAGATTGTATTCGAAGAGCATTAAAATAATAAAGAATGTATTGGCGATGTAACCAATATTAAATAAAATACTCTTTAATGTTACAAAAAAAATCTGGGTATCTGTGGGGCATTTTATTTAAACTATTATTCCAGTGTTGAATTTCAGAAGTATTGTTCCTGCGAGTATCCAATCGTGTTTTAATACGAACTAAGACAGCATCTGGTGTACCTGTGCGAGTTAGTACATTTTTGATGGATTGTTGACATCCTTTTAAAGATCCTGGAAAAATCACCCAGATGTAGGCCCGTTGAATGGTGCAAAAGAGAAAATTATGGAGTAACTAACTTACGCCATCAATTATGTAACCCCATATTATCCTGAGACTTCTGCATCGCTCTGTCATTACCCACACCGACAATAGTAGGAAGGTGATTATCACAGCTCTCATACCCCGCTCCTCCCCTGAAATCAATGTTGACTGCAACTTCCCTGCATTTAAATCTGTTTACACTCCACCGCCACTGAAAAATAATGGTGCCGGTGGCCTGGCAGAGACTTGATTTAATTTAAAGGCTCAGAAATGGTTCATAAAGCAAATGGGCTTTATAAATGCAGACATTGAGTACAAAAGCAGGGAAATTATGCTGAACCTTTATAAAGCTCTGGTTAGGCCCCAAATGCAGTTCTGGTCACCACACTTCAGGAAGGATATGAGGGTCCTTGAGAGGGTGCAGAGGAGATTTAGCAGAATGGTTCCTGGGATAGGAATTTTAGTTACAAGGTTAGGTTAGAAAAGCTGCGTTTGTTCTCCTTAGAACAAAGGGAGATTGAGGTGAGATTTAATAGAAGTGTACAAGATTATGGTAAGCTTATATAAGTTAGACAAGGAAAAACTGTTACCACTAACAAATGGTACAAGAACTAGGGGACACAGACTGAAAGTTTTGGGCAAAAGATGCAGGGGGAGTATGAGGAAGCACTTTTTTATGCTGGTAATAACCTGGAACTGGCTGCCCACAAGGGTGGTGGAAGCGAAAATGCTTAATAACTTCAAGAGGAAGTTAGATGGCCACCTGAGAGATACAGACTTGCAGAGCTATGGGGATAGAGCGGAGGAGTGGGACGGAGCATAGCTTCATGAAGAGTTGGCATGGACTTGATGCGCTGAATGGCTTTCTTCTGTGCTGTCAATGACTCTAAATTGCGGAGTACCACATCTCGAAGCGAGCAACCTGAATTGAATTTTTCTCCTCATCCTTCAAATCATATTATATTTGAGCCACAATTTGCTGGAACTGCGAACTGATAATAACTCATGATATCGTTCCCAATGGTCTAACTCTTTAAACAATATAGGGAAAGAGACAGAGTGAATAACAAACAAGGAAATATGGTGAATTAGAGTAAAATTAGATCCAGTGAGAAAAAAAGCGACAGAAAGAGTGGATTAATGGAGAGAAAAAAGACAAAGTTAAAGTAAAAAGAACAAATCAGAAGACGACTTTGTAACCCAGTTGTGTTTGGGAATTGTATTGCTTCTGGAGGAATGAATGAATAGCAGAATAGGCGTACGAAACGTACAAACATCCTTACTCATATCCGAAATCATTTTCTTCAACAAATCAAGTTCTCTGAATGTCAAAACTGCTTAGCATCTTGAAAATTATTGCCTTCTTACACTAACAGGAGTGTGTCTGAATTACTATCCAGACCCTGGCACAGAATTACTGCCAGATAGATAACAATTTTTTTTAAAAACGAGGAACAATTCGCTGGAGTGAAACTTTACAACTTCATTTATTCCCTTTCTGACCCTCCAAGGTTCAATTTCATGTCAAGACCATAAAACACGACATTAACAGGGTCGTTCTGACAAGAATTAGTAGCCCGAAAGGCAGCAACGAGATTACTTGGTACTGAAGAATTTCATGACATGCAATTAATTTAATGGCGAGGTTCCCAGCGAAGTTGCAATTTTTCCGTTTTGTGGAGGCTAACCGCGAAGTGGCGCAAATCATACAGCAATTTGTGCAGAATCGGAACTCACAGCGTATGCCTTCTTCCGCACATTTTTTTTGCGAGCTAACAATGGCATGAGCTGTTAATTTACCATTATTGCACTAGCAAGTTCAGGACCATTATTTACTTTATGATGCATTCTTAAATCACGCATTAAATGTGTTTGCCGATCAAGACAATGCGGTTTTTACGATCCATGAACCCGAATGTCTACCTTCATGAAAGCTTGGCTTTATTAATGAGGAAGTTATTCTCAACTGCAAAACTCAACGGTTGAGTAGCTGGATGGGTTAACTTCTTTGGCTTACTTGCATTTGATTCTAGAACATAATTTTGCCTATTCCGTACCATGTCAGTCGTGTCGTTCACCAAAGTCCCTGATTCCCCGTTCAGCCGTAAGAAACTCTCGCTTCCAGCAATTTGAGGCGCATTTTTTTTCCAGCTGAAGGATGAGGGGAAAAATCAACTCACCAGCTCCAGCATAAAATTTCACATGCATAAATGTAGTTTACATCAGAATCAAGGTTACAGCCAGGCGGTAGTAATTGAGCATTGCTGTTGAGTTCAGTGCTTCAATTATCACCATAAAAAAGAAATCCCAAATAGTGGCTACATCATTACACTAGTCACTGGCTATGATACTTCTGATTCGCTATGCCCGCTGCTCCGTAATTAGAAATGTGGGGAAAATATGGGGAGAGTGGCAGACGGCAAAATTTATAGTGCACGTTGGCTACCTCTTCTTGCAGGAAAATCTGGGGCCAATGTGCTCCTACTTCGAAATAACACTAGAGTATGTTATCAGATTAATTCCAGATACATTCATTTGAAAAACTTGGAATCTATTCGATCTTACCCACCTCTTTTACGAAAAAGGTGTCTCCATTTCCTTACAACTCGTCCTGTGTCTAAGCTTCCTACTCCACAGATACAAGAACAAAAGCAATTTCAAGGTTCCTGCTGCCTGTTATTGTTGGTTTTAAATCAATCGCTTGAGCTCGCCAACTGGCATGAGCCTGGAGTTTTAGCTTCATAGTGGTAGAAACGTGGCTTGCTGTATGCAGTGAGGCTGTATGCTATGAAACAGTGTGAGAATGTCGAGGGATTTCATCTGGTTTACGTGGCCCTGGGCGGTTACACAAAGGACATATTGCTATACCTAATAGAGATTAGAGATTGTTGCGTCAAAAATAGCGCCACCAGGGTCATACACTCGCTGCTCATCACTGATTTAAAAAAAATCGGCCTCAAAGTTAAGGGAAAAGTCGTAACAAATGGAGTTCAAAATCAACTTGTGTAAATACAATAAAAGAAAGCGATCATTTTAAAGCCGCATTTACAAAGTGAAACGTTCATTTGTAGAATGCGTAATGGAAACTCGCAAGAGAACCTTTAGACAACGTAGATGCTAAGTTGACGTTTTCACGACTGTCCGTACATGATGCAAGAGGGCCCGTAAGGGCAGTAACAGGTTAAATTGATGCATCTTCATTAGTGATTCGTTTATGGCAAATACATTTCTAATATGGTCCCGGTCTCTGGTCGATAAGCCTAATAAAATCTTTAAGCGATTTTTCTGCTTTACATAATAAGTAGTTCAAGACACCAGCAAGATGTGAATTTTCACTTGATTCTTCACTTAACCAGCTCCCAAACAGCCCTCTAAACCCTCGTTTTAAATTTTCATCACTGATTCAGTCATAGCACTCAAGATCCCACTCAAATGCTGACCATTTGTAAATCAATTCTGCTCCCTTGGGTACAGTGACAGATAATCTATCCCTTGATGCAGAGCTGGATGCACGCATAGGGAAAACAGATACCACCTTTGGCCGACTTGCGAAACGCGCAGGGGATAACACCAAGCTGACCCTTAGGACCAAGCTGATGGGTTTAAAAGGCCTGTGTTCTCAGTACCTTGTTGTATGGCTGTGAAACATGGGTGACTTACATCTACCAGGAAAAGCAGCTCAGTAATTTCCATCTTCGCTGTCTGCGGCACATTATGTGTATATCCTGGCAGGACAAAATCACAAATGTGGTAGTCCTTTCAAAGGCAGAGCTCCCAAGTGTGTTGGCACTAATCAAACAGAGGCAGCTTCGGTGGATCGGACACGTCCGCAGGATGGAAGATGGTTGCATACAGAAGGACTTTCTGTATGGTGAAGTAGCCAGGACCAGACAAACAGTGGGGCGCCCAAAGCTCCGCTTCAAGGATGCTTACAAGCATGACATGAAGGCCCTAAATGTTGACAATTCCATTTGGGAGTCACTAGCTGGAAAAAGAGGGAAATAGCGGCATATTCTGTGGACTGGTGTACGATGACCAGTTGCTACAGCAGCTTGGCAATAGGTGCCAATGTCAAAAGCAACAACTCAGTGTCACTTGGCCGTTTCACATGCAGCACTTGTGGCAGAACCTGCCTCTCAAAGATTGGCCTTCACAGCCATCAATAAAGGTGCACCAAGAGAAGACACCCTACCTAAATGGATTGTTTGCTGCGTGTCCATCATCTTTCACAGATGAAAGGATGCCAACCAACTTGTAGAGAGAAAATGGGGTCAAATTCCCTAAGACCAAGAATAAATTGGAACCTTGTTGAAGTGAATCATAGGGAAGAGGTTGGGGAAATATAACTCAAAAGTGGGACAAAAATCTAGCCAAGATACAAGGGATTTAAAAAATCCCAGCACTTGAATTTGAAAATCAGCCAGGAGACATTCCCACCACTCAACAATGTAATGTCACACTCATGGGAAATGCAGCGATGGAAATACAAAAAGAAATTGGAGAGTAATTTTTTTAAAAAGACTGGTACACTTGACTTCAACACAATGGAGAGCAAAGTCACATGACATCCACCTTCTCCTGCACTGAAATACACATTCATGTTTGCTAGATCTAAAACTTGTTAGCACCGTCTGCATTGAAATTATAGACAGCGCATCACACATGGATGTGAGCTCTGCACAAGAACAAGCTAAAACCAAGGAACTCACAGACACCCTGTCTCCAGCTGCAATCACTACAATAAAGTGTGAAAATACTTCATCTTATCAAAATAGACTGACATCATAAGCTATTGTATAGCCTTTCAGGAACTGAAACCTAAAGTCACATGAGCGAGACTAACACTTAATGAGTTTACCTTTAAAGGTAACCTTTTTTTTTGGAAAACAAAAGAGATCACAATATCAAGACATCAGCCAGAGATCTCCAGTCACAGTAAGAACATTGAAAGCCATCTTAAACTCCAGCGCAAGGCTCAGACATAGAGAGATCAATTCCAGCTAAGACAGTTGAAACAAGTTTGCAACCAACTGCATCAGAGAAATAAGAGACTGACTTTTAGACAACTCCTCTGCCTGTGAAAATTGAACCAAGAAATAGAGGCACCATTTTCAAACTGAAATGTTGACTGCCAGAAGACTTCAACATTAAATTGCAAGACAACCAGCAAACAGGCCTGCAACTTCAAAAACTTAGCTTCCAAGAGGATCCCACAAATTTTTCCTTAAAACAGCAGACTTTTACACTTTGAACTTATAATGCCTTTTACCCTGTACCTTCTATCTTTGCTTGAGTGTGTATGTGACAGCGAATGCATGTATGGGTGGTGTTGCAATCATTTCAGGTGATTGTTGTTCAATAAATATTTTAATCTTCTGTTTCAAACCCACAAGAAAACCTGTCACTGTTTATTTGGCAAACAAAGCACAGGGGCTGAAACACAAGTTTAACAAAAGCACTATCTGCAGTCAGTTAGGAGGTGACAAGTGGAAACCAGCCACCCAATTTCCCACCTTCCCGTAACAGTAGCTAAATTATCGTGTATGCGCAAGCAGTTTTAATCCTTCTCCAATTGTAATATAACACACTTGTATACTATTGGAAAATAAGCTGGTTGTCTCATCTTAGCAGGGCCAACCTTTAATAATTGTTATTTCAATGATATGCACTTATGCAATGTTACTGACTCAATATGTGAATTATAACCCTGCAGTTCTTGCATCACGAGTACATCAAAATAACCTAACTACTTAAAAGCACAAAATGAGCATTAACAAGAGCTGTTGCAATCTAATATAGCTTTTTGAATATAACATTAATTTAGGATCTACAAATACGAAACTAGCAAATATTTTACTTAATATCCAAAATGCTGTAAATAGTGATCACAGGAATATTACCAGAAACAAATATCAAAAGGAAATATTAACAGCATAGATGTGCAGTGTTTTATTTATCCAGAATTGTGACATTGCTATTAGTACAAGACCTCTGCTGACCAGGGAGAACATCCAGACGATTCCTGCTCACAATTACTCTGCTTCTATACCATTCTTTAAACATGTGAGCATACTCCTCACAGTTATGTCTTGTACATTTTTAAAAAAATGAAATGTACAAGATTTACATACTTCCTCATATTATGGTACATGAATGAATGCTAGATTATAGATTTGTAGTACTTACAAATAACACATATTGAGAGTTTACTATTCAGTCTAGTACATTTGAGTGGCAGTGATTTTTGAAAGGGCTGGGGTTGATCCAGATTTTAACCTGCTGTTCTGAGCAGGCAGCAAAAGCACTTGACTAAAGCCGACAGTGTCCTTCTTTAAACAAGCAGATCATGTTCCAATGATGTCATTGGGCTCAGACTGCAATTGTAAATTGGGGCTGAGCAGGGAGCCACTGTGGCTTTCCCTCCAGTCAGAGGTGGTGGTGTTCCCATGCACCTGCTTAGGTGGTAGAGGTCTTGGGGTTTGGGAGCTTCTGCTGAAGAAACCTTGGTGAGTTCTGCAGTGCATCTTGTACACATGGCAGCCAGAGTGTGCTGATGGTAGAAGGAATTAAGGTTTAAGGTGGTGGATGGGGTGCCGTTTAAGTGAGTTGCTTTGTCCTGGATGATATCAAGCTTCTTGAGTGTTGCTGGGGCAGCACTCATCCTGGCACGTGGAGAGTATTCCATCACACTCCTATTTGTGCCTTGTAGATGGTGAAAAGGCTTTGGGGATTTAGGAAGTGACACACTCGCTGCAGAATACCAGCCTCTGACCTATTCTTCTAGCCACAGTATGTGTGGCTGGTCCAGTTAAATTTCTGGTCAATCGTGACCACCTTCTCAAGGGCAACTAAGAATGGGCAATAAATGCCTGTCTTGCCAGTGAAACACACCTTCCAAGAATGATATATTTTTTAAAAAGAGGATGACAGGAAAGTAGTTATTTATTTGCTTTACTTTGTGGGGTCAGGAGATGAGGGAGTGCTCCTCCAGGCCCCACAAGTAAAGTTGGCCTCTCCAACCTGCATGCCTCTTGCAAGACCCTGTTCATAGATTGCTTAATTTTCTTCAGGCTGCTTTGCACTCATTGCAGGAGGCATGATAGCGAGGCCTGGTAGTTAAAATCCCTGTGGATGTGTGCTGGGCAGACAGAAGTTAACCCACCAATGCAGTTTCCCAGCAGAAACTTGCTTGGAGTTAAAATCCATCCTACAGCATGCAGAATCAGAACGCATAGCAGATATTTTGATTGTTCCCTCACATTCTTAGATTGAAAGTCGTAATCGGCTCAGCAAATTCAGAAAAGGTTTTATTTCCTCTCTGCTCCTCCTCTCTGAAGGTGCTATTTCATGTTGTAACATAGTTCCATGGACACTATTCATCCCCTGAAACATGATCTAAGTGGCATTCATCAGTTGTGAGCCTCAAATTTGACCATTGTGACTATCTCTACCCACTGAAATAAGTAAACTGAGCACAGATTGAGGATCAAATCTTGAACTGTGTTGACACAGTATCACACCAGCCCTATTCATTGATCCACTAAGGAATCAGGGAAGATCTGAAAAGCCTTGTTAGAGCGTTGAATACGGAGTGACATATGCTACTTTGACATACTGAAAGACAAAGAGAGGGACCAATGGAATGGTGGGAATGGAGAGGAACAGAAAATGGCCCAGGCATACAAGGCCTATTTGATATTCATAATATCCCTGAAATATTAAATTGTTGATATTGTTATCTCAAGATCCTGATGGATATCAAGGTAATCCTCTACATTGCTATTAAATAAAGTGATCGGATTTTATAGCATTTCTTCATTGGTGAAAGGAAAAGGAAAATTTTTGTTACTCTCTTCGTCTGTCTCCCTCCCTAATGGTATTTCTGTTGTTTTCTATTCTTGCTGCCTCTGTCTTTTTATTTGTCTCTCTGTATGTATCTTCTACACTGCTTTCATTGTCTCTGTATCTCACTGCTGGTAACTACTTTTTGTACACTCTTTCCCACTTTCTGTTAGAAAAATCGGCAAATCTACATAATCTTGTCATATGCTCTTGATTACTGACAATGTTCTGAGGTAACATATTCAACTCTGTTGATTAATATTACCACTCCTAGGATATTCCTAAAACGCAGGGGGAAAAAAATCATGGTCTAGGGTGAGTACCAGTCTTCCTATATTCCCCCAGCTATTGCTGAAGAGCAACAGATTTGACTAATTTTGCAGCAATCCTGCAGGAATTGCTAAGGGTACTGCAAGCAAAAACAATAAAACCTGAAGAACAAAGAACAAAGAAAATTACAGCACAGGAACAGGCCCTTCGGCCCTCCAAGCCTGCGCCGATCCAGATCCTCTAGCTAAACATGTCGCCTATTTTCTAAGGGTCTGTATCTCTTTGCTTCCTGCCCATTCATGTATCTGTCTAGATACATCTTAAAAGACGCTATCGTGCCCGCGTCTACCACCTCCGCTGGCAACGCATTTCAGGCACCCACCACCCTCTGCGTAAAGAACTTTCCACGCATATCCCCCCTAAACTTTTCCCCTCTCACTTTGAACTCGTGACCCCTCGTAATTGAATCCCCCACTCTGGGAAAAAGCTTCTTGCTATCCACCCTGTCTATACCTCTCATGATTTTGTACACCTCAATCAGGTCCCCCCTCAACCTCCGTCTTTCTAATGAAAATAATCCTAATCTACTCAACCTCTCTTCATAGCTAGTGCCCTCCATACCAGGCAACATCCTGGTGAACCTCCTCTGCACCCTCTCCAAAGCATCCACATCCTTTTGGTAATGTAGCGACCAGAACTGCACGCAGTATTCCAAATGTGGCCGAACCAAAGTCTTATACAACTATAACATGACCTGCCAACTCTTGTACTCAATACCCCATCCGATGAAGGAAAGCATGCCGTATGCCTTCTTGACCACTCAAGAAATAACAGTATATTCTCATATGGCAACACTGAAGCAAAGGATCTATAATTGGGGAGAATGATAAAACTGCATGCACAACCTTGAAAGAAAAATTGTGTTTTTACAATGTCTGCCCATCCGTTTTAAATTCTTCACATTATGAGGGTAAACGATTGTAGCAAATAGAATGAATGGATCTTGAGAAGATGCAATATATTTTTAAGAGAAAATGGGAAATGGTGAGAAGGCAGGTATTGCAGTTTAGATCAATTAACAAGGGAGCATGATGTATGTTATCTGCTATTTTGTGCTGATCATGAGATCTCTGACAGTGCCATGGAGCAGGACAGATATAGCCCAAGACCCATTCTCCTCCATCTTTGATCGGAGTCCTGTCAAGCGACGATTCCCTAAACTTGCAATGAGAGAAACTCAGAAGACACCATGGCATCTGGATGGTCTCTGGTGCCTCCTGGCAGTTAGCTACAAGTAGTAGTGGCAACAACCTGGGAACCAGCTATGTGTTCACCCCCTCAGCTGTATGCATCAGGTCAGGCAGGTAAAGGAAAGGGGAATAAAATATTTAAAAAAAAATAATGATAAAATATATATCAAACAGTGAGGGTCGACCTTACGTGGAATATAATTTAAAATAATTAAGTAGCTGAGTCATACTGACTGGTAATGTCCTAGGTTTGATCCCAGTTGGTACAGTTAAATTATCTCAGCTGGAGTAGCAGTAGAAAGTCTACTATTGCCCTCCATACCGCTACCTGCCCTCACTATCTTGGCAAAAACTGACCCAGACTTCACATTGCTGATCACTATCCAGTGAGCGTTTCTGGAAGTGCACGTTTACGGGCATGGATGAGGACAGGATTTGACGGGTTCAACGCTCATGCATTAAAATAGCTTAGTGGCATTCACTATCAGGGCTCACATAAATAATAACTACTTGCACAACTACTGAAAGGTAACTGTATACTGAATGGGTGACTGTTTGACAGGAATCAGTGAGAAATCAACACGTTAAGAATGGAGGATAGGAAAGAAATGGAAATAAAAATATAAAGAATGTTAGACGGCTGTTATTACCATGCAAAATGAGATGTTAAACTGAGATTCTAGCTGACTGTTCAAGTGGATGTAAAAGATCCATGACATTTTTTCCAGAGGAGCAGGGAGTTTTCACAGTATCCTGGTCAAGATTGATCTTTCAACCAATATCAGCAAAGCTGATTAGTTACTTATTTGCTATGCTGAGACCTACTTTTCTGTGTGCACAGATTGACTGTCACATTTGCCTCGATAACTTCGAAAAAGTCAACTAGTTTGCTATGAAACATTTTGAAATGTCCTGAAGATATAAAAGCCACTATAAATATAAATTCTTTCTTGATATTTTTCTTTTTGACTCAAAGAAAGTATAAGCCTAAATACAGAATAGGACCTTTTTAGTACAGGGGTATCTGACTATTGGACTATATGGAGACAACTGAGGTGCACCCTATTTTCTTATTCCCTCTCCCAAATGGTTCAGGTTGAAGATCATTTTGGAATGTGGTCCACCTCGCATGATGCACTCCATGATGTGAGATTGAGGCTACTTTTAACCATTTTGATTCATTTGCATAGAGGCCCATTTAAATGGGTTTTAAAAAATCCTTGCACAATGGGATATTATTGCATAGAAACTTACAACACAGGAGGCCATTCAGCTTGTGATGCTTGTGCTGGCTCTTTGAAAGAGCAGTCTGCTAAGTCCTGCTTTTTGTCCATAACCCTGTAAATTTCTCATCCTCAAGTATCTGTACAACTCCCTTTTAAAATTATTTATGGCATCAGCTTCCACCACCTATTCAGGTGGAGTATTCTACATCCTGACAATTCTGAATGAAAAGATTTCTCCTCAATTTCCCTCTAGATCTTTTGCCAATGATTTTGAATCTATGACTTCCAGTTAAATCCACATGTATATCCCAATCATTCATTTTGCTATCTATTAAAATTTAAAGTGTGAAAGGATTCAGTGGTCTATACTTCCTGGTTTGCTGTCAGTGAGATTGTAATTGGCTGCTTACCCTGCTTGATGACATCACTATTAAGGGGCGCCTGAATATCCCCTTGACCTGGTGCCAGAAACAAACTGTTGCTGGGAAATGCCACAAGGATTGTTAGACCTTTGTGGGCAGCTGTTTTCAAGGTCAGTGGCGAAGCAACAGTGCTCACTGCTAACCACAAAATCCAGGGCATTAATTTTAATAATTCTTAATTAGCAGCAAAACAAAAATAGCATCTCAATCACAACACTTCTTTTTCAACAATCTGATTTTGGATTGACAAAACCCTATTTCCATGATCTAATAATTTGTTTACTTTAAAATTTTATGAAATAGTATACTGATCTACAAATCTCTGAATCTTTCTCTGATATTCTGGGAAATGAATTAATGATGGGCAAAGCAAACTGCAACACTGCCACAGCAATTAATCAGTAGAGTGCCAAGGGGATGGTTTTCATTACTTGTATAAAGATTGGGTTGGTAATCATAGAATGGTTACAGCACAGAGAAGGCCATTTGGCCCATTGTGTCTGTGTTGCCTCTTTGCAAGAACAACTCAGCTAGTCCCACTCACCCACCTTTTCCCTGTAGCCCTGCAATTTTTTTTCCTCTTCAGATAATTATGCAAATCCCTTTTGAAAACCATGATTGAATCTGCCTGCACAACACTCTCAGGCAGTGCATTCCAGATCCTAACCACTCGTTGCTTAAAAAAGATTTTCGTCATGTCGCATTTGATTCTTGTGCCATTCACCTTAAATTGGTGTCCTCTGGTTCTCGACCCTTCTAGCAGACCCCTCAGATTTTGAACAACTCTATCAAATCTCCTCTCAGCCTTCTCTTTTCTAATCTATCCTCGTAACTGAAGTCCTTCACCCCCGGAACCATTATTGTAAATCTTTTCTGCATCCTCTCTAATGTCTTCACATCCTTCTTAAAGTGTGGTGCCCAGAACTGAACACAATACTCTAGTTGAGGCTGAACCAGTGTTTTAACCGCCTTGTTTTTGTACTCTACGCCCCGATTAATAATGCCCAGGATCCTGTATGCCTTATTCACACTTTTTCAACCTGCCTTGCCGCCATCTTCAATGATTTATGCACATATACCCCCAGGTCCCTATGCTCCTGCACCTACTTTAGAATTGTATCCTTTACTTTATCCTTACACACTTTTTTGAACAAGGGTGTAACATTTCTCCAGTCCTCTGGCATCATCCCTGTATCTAAGGAGGATGGGAAGATTATGGTCAATGCCTCCACAATTTCCACCGTTACTTCCCTCAGTATCTTCAGATGCATCTGACCCAGCCCTGGTGACTTATCAACTTAAAGGACAGGCAGCCTTTCTAATACCTCCTCTTTATCAACTTTTAACCAATCCAGTGTCTCAACGACCTCATCCTTAATTATGATTTTGGAAGCATATTCTTCTTTGGTAAAGTCAAATGCAAAGTAGTCATTTAGTCATGCACTCTTCTGATGGAATCAGTGGATGCAAAGCTTTTTTTTTTAATATATACCCTAATTGAGGGGAAACTAGAATTGAAACGGAAACCAAAACTGAAACAATAGCTGGAAAAACATCTTCAGCTCTCCCGGGAAACGACACTGGTTAGAACCAGATAAAAGGAGACAGAGTCCTCCCCAGATCAAGCAGATGAGGCAGATCAGGCAGGAGTGGAGCACCGGAAAGCAGAAGAAAGTGAAGACTGAATCCAGGAACTATTTCAGTTACTTAAAGTAGCCCACTAACCAGACCTGGCCATACAGTATACAGTTTGTCACTGAAGGACTCAGATAAAGGGAAGACTAGTAAATCCACACATTCAAGACTATCATGAGCAGAGCTGAAGAAGTTTTGGAGAAAGGCACCTTATGATGAAGACTGCAATCATGGAGTATGGATGGAGAGGGAACTGCTGTAGGAAGAAAGGAACTGAAAATCTACCTGAGGAACTTCAGAGTTGGTGCCATATATGCTGTGTGGACAGCCCAGTGAAACCATGAGACCCATCACTGCTGTATCTAATAGTTCAGGTGTAACTTGTAACATATATATTGACCATGATCTGTCTGTTGCTTCGTGTTTAATCCATGTTGGTTTTGGTTTGAGTATTAAAGTAAAATTTATAAAAGTGAAATCTTGTCCATTTGTTTTGGTTTCCTAAATTGGGGTCAGTCGGTGGATTCGATTCTTTTGCTTTGTTGGTGGTCTCCACGGGGTCATAACAAAATTGGGGGCTCATCCAGGATTGGATTATTCACGATTAGGTTGTAAAACGGGATCATTGGAATTTTCCAGAGTTTAAGCAAACAAGATTTCACATTTACTTTGGCTGTGTTCATTGGGAAATCAACATGAGTCTGATCAATGTACAAAAAGTTGTTAAGAGAGATTTGACTCTCATTATATTGCAGCAGTTGAGAAAGGTTGATTTGGTCGCAATATCAGCACACGTCAGGGTTAGTGTAAGCCCAGGTGCTAGGACAGCGAATAATCCAAGAATTGGTTCCTTGTCTGAAGCTGGTGAAAAAAGAGGATGTGTCTGCAAGTGTTCAAGTGGAACTAGCCAAAATTGAGTTAGAGAAGCTGAGATTAGAAAAGGAAGAAAAGAGAAAGACAAAGACAATTTGAAATGAGAAAACTTCAATTTGAAGTAGAGGGGATAAAATTGGATAGAGAAAAGAAAGAGAATAAGGCAAAAATTGGCATTAGACCACAAAATGAAAATGGAAAGGCTCAAAGCCAGTGGGCGTGTATCAGGAGTGAAAATTGAGGAAAACCCAGATGAAACTGCTTGTAGTTTTGATTTGGCAAAAGATGATACGCTTAGTTCCTAAATTTAGTGAAGAAATGTACTTAGTGTAATTTGAGAAAATTGACATGAATCTGCAGTGGCCTAAATCATCTTGGCCAGTGTTTTTGTAAGGAAAGCTTTGGAGGTGTACTCATTTCTTTCAGATGAACACTCAAGAGATTATGACAGAGTAAAGACAGTTGTTCTCAATGCCTATGAGTTGGTACCAAAGGCCTAAAGACAGAAATATAGGAATTTTAAAGAAAAGGGCCAGATAGAAATGGAATTTGCTAGAGAGAAGCAAGTGGTGTTTGATAGGTAGTATAGATCAATGAAGATGGTACAAGATTTTGGAGCCTTAGGGAAGTAATTCTGATGGAAGAATTCAAGAATAGTGTCCCTTCAGGAATAAGCTCCCACCTGTGGGCGGCACAGTGCTTAGCACCGCAGCCTCACAGCTCCAGTGACCCGGGTTTGGTTCTGGGTACTGCCTGTGCGGAGTTTGCAAATTCTCCCTGTGACCGCATGGGTTTCCTCCCACATGCCAAAGACTTGCGGGTTGATAGGTAAATTGGCCATTGTAAAAAGAAAATTGCCCCTCGTGTAGGTAGGAGAATTGAGGAAAGGTGGGGATGTGAGGGAAAAATGGGATTCGTGTAGGATTAGTATAAATGGGTGGTTGATGGTTGGCGTGGACTCGGTGGGCTGAGGGGCCTGTTTTGATGCTGTATCTCTGACTCTAGAAGAACATAAAGTTGGTAAAATAAGGGATGCCACAGTAATGGCAGATGATTACAAATTGACCCACAAAAGCAGTTTGGAAACTTTCAGAGAAATTGGAGATATAGGAAGGTTGATAATGGAGAGAGATCTGGGTCCATTGACAAAGATGACAAAGGTAAAGAGACAGATGCACTTCAGGTTAGTAAAAAAGAAAGTCAGGAGGAAAAGTTTAGTTCGAGGGGACCAATGTACTATTTCTGTCATCGGAAAGGACATGTGAAGGCAGAGTGTTGGAAGTGGAAAAATAAGCCTGTCGCATTTGTACAGTCAAATGATATCCCTCCCCAGGAAATAGTGTCCAAGCGTGTAATGATCACAATAAGCAGCTGGTTTCTCTCACGTTCAGTGATAGAGTGAATCGGCTTTCAGAAAACTGTAGAAGTTTTCTGTTTGAGGGTGAAGTACCCCACAGTTGTCTGGTGAGGCAGGCAAGCCAGTTATTATTCTTAGAGATACAGGGGCAGCACAGTTACTGACTTTTGCAGCGGACATGAACTTTTTCCCTGGTAGTTTGCTGAATGCGAAGGTTGTAATCCAAGGGATAGACAGAACTAATTTCTCCATTCCCTTATATAGGATTGATTGAAAATGTGACTTGGTCACTGGTCCTGTTACTATTAGTATTGTTCCTAGTTTGCCTATTGAAGGTGTAGATTTTCTGCTCGGAAATGACTTGGCTGGGGATAAGATAGTGGCGTCTCCAGTAGTTTTGGAAAAGCCAGCTGAGGTTGCTGAAACTGAGGTTTTGTAGGAAATATTTCCTGGAATATTCCTGGATTGTGTTTTGACAAGATTCAGGCTCATAGGGTTAAACAAAATAAGAAATATTCAGTTGTTGTGGAGGACAATTCAGGTGTTTGGTTGGCTGAAACCTTTTTCAAGGATTTGGAGGGAGATGTTGGTGGTAAAGGCGCCAAGGCTAACAACGGTGAATTGTTTAGCAGATCTTCTTTGACTGAGGCACAACATGCAGATGTTGACATAAGAAGCTTGTCTCAGACGGCGTGCTCTGTGGCAGAAGCTGAAAAGGTCCTCGAGTCTTATTCTGTCAAGAATGACATTTTAATTAGCAGTGGAGACCTCTCCAGATGCCCACTGATGAGGATTGGGCTGCAATTCATCAAATTGTTGTCCCTCCTTGCTACCGCAGTGAAATTCTGAGAATTGCTCATGAGATTCCAGTTTCAGGTCAGTTGGGTATTTGGAAGACACAGGCTAGGATAATGATGCATTTTTATTGGTCAAAGCTGCACAGGGATGTGGGCCACTTCTGTAAGACATGCCACACATATCAGATGATTGGGAAGCCACAGCCTTCGATTAATCCAGTCCTGCTAATACTGATACCTGCATTTGACATACTGTTTAGTAAAGCCCTTGTGGATTGTGCAGGTGCAACACAGAATGTAGATGGTGATACTGGTGCACCTGATAAACCAGAGGATGAGTCTGAGACTGAGCATTCTCAGACTGAGCCTCCTGCGGTGAAGTTGGCAAACACGGGCATTAGAGGGTCTAGATGAGGTGCTACAACACTGACCTGAGAACAGAGGAAAGACATTGTTGACCTATTGAGGGAATATAAGACCGTATGGGGCAGATAAGCCAGGTCATACTTTGCTGGCAATTCACGAGATTGATATAGGGGGAAGTGAAACCAATTGAGTAAAACCCCTACAGACTCAATTCCAGTAAATTAGTTAAGATCAAGTAGGAGGTTCAGTACATGTTAATGATATAATTGAACCCAGTCAAAGTAGTTGGAGTTCTCCTGTTATTTTGGTACTAAAACCAGATGGTTCTCAAAGATTCTGTATAAATTACCTTATGGTTAATGCGGTAACTAAGATGGACTCATATCCGATCCAAAGGCTTGAGGATTGTTTTGATAGGATGGGGAACTCAGCCTTTCTTCGAAAGAATGATTTGCTTAATGGATCAAAAACAAGAAATGCTGGATTCACTCAGCAGGTCTGGCAGCATCTGTGGAAAGAGAAGCAGAGTTAACGTTTCGGGTCAGTGACCCTTCTTCGGAACTGCTTAGTTGCTTAATGGATATTGGCTAGTCCCCTTGTCTGACCAAGCTAAAGAAATATCTGCTTTTGTGACACCACTAGGTCTGTTCCAATGTATAGTCATGCTATTAGATATGAAAAATGCATCAGCTACATTTCAAAGATTAACCAATCGAGTGACTGCCGAGTTGAATAATCGTGCTGTGTACGATGACCTTTTGGTGTACAGCGACACGTGGAGTGATCATGTCCAATATTTAGGAACTCTATTTGACAGGTTGGCCAAAGCTATCCTTGTCATAAACCTGGCAAAGAGCGAGTTTGCCAAGGCCAAGTCACTTATTTAAGACATATTGTGGGTCAAGTATTACTAAGAGAGGTCAAGGTTCGGGCAATAATAGATTTTCCTGTACCCAAGACAAAGAAAGAATTGTTAAAGTTTCTGGGTATGTGTGGGTCCTACAGGAAATATGTCCCTAATTTCAGCATAGTAGTCACCCCATTGATGAACCTGTTCAAAAAAAGAATGTGAAGTTCGAGTGGTCAGAGTCATGCCAAACATTATTTGAGAAGTTAAAGGCCCTTGTAATAAAAGAACCAGTTCTTGCATCCCTAGATTTTAAAAAGCCATTCAAAGTGACTATCAATGCCAGTGATACAGGGATAGGAGCCTTACTGCTCCGAGATGCTGCTGCTGCTATGGAATGGTCTGTTAGCTACTCCTCTAGGAAGCTTAATAAGCATCCAAAAATTTCTTGACCATCAAGAAAGAGGCTTTAAGTCTTGTACTGGTTCTGCGACAAAGTTGAGGTATATGTAAGCACCACAGCCCACTTGTGTTTCTGGAAAAGTTCATTAAGAATCGCTGGCTGTTTTGTGGAGTTTTATAGTACAGCCATTTAGTTTTAAAATTGTGCATGTTGCAGGGAAAAGCAACGTGTCTGGCACATCAGAAGTGTGATGAAACAACAATTATCGACTAACTCTGAAGAGTTATGAAAAACGGACTGTGTTTAAAAAAATGAACCTTTATTTTTAAAAAGTGAACAATGGCCCAAAATAACTATCTGACAAAGACAAAGGACAAATCTTCAAAGCTAAAAGGTCAATGAAACCCATCCTACACTTAACCTAAAACGGGGCATATGAGCTATACCAGAAGCATACCGCCAGAAATTCCGAACCCTCCGGAAGCAGCCTGATCAAACTTACCTTGAGTTTGAAAGAAGTAAGCAGCTGGTTTTTGACCTTAGTGGCTAAGGGCCCTTAAAGTACAGCTCACAAATGAAAACTTCAGAGAGGTGATTCTCCTCGAAGAATTTAAAAACTCACTTCCCCTTTCTATTAAAACCCATGTAGAGGAACAAAAGGTTCAAAGAGCCAGGCAGGCCACAGTGCTGGCTGATAAATTTGCTCTCATGTACAAGTCCATACCCCAAGGGAAATCCTTCCCTAGTCACCCCCACAACCCCAAAAAGGACAAAAGGTGGGAGGGTGATAGGAGTCCAAACAAACCTGGGTGAGACAGGAAGGCTGGACACACAGGGAGCCCTCAAGCCAAAAAAGATGGTGCTGAGAGCAGGAGCAAGACCCGAAAACCTGTGTGCTTCCATTGTAACAAGGCAGGTCACCTCCGAGCTGACTGCTGGAAATTATGGGGAAAACCTGTAGGATTAATCAGGGCACACCAAACCAGTGCAGAAGAAGGGACCCTGATGGAAAGCACAGCAGAGCAGGCTATGGCTTTAACTGCAATAGCAGTAAAACCGAGGAAACATACTGCTGTGAGTGTGGGAAAATGTAACAAGAGTCCTGAAGGTTATCAGGATTTTGATTCCCAAGGGAAAGTAACCCCATACCCCTTGAGTGAGGCAAGCAAGCCCATCGTCATAGTCAGGGATACAGGGGCCAACAGATCCTTTGTGCTGGAAAAAGGCATGACCTTTCCCCCAGAGGTTGCAGTGGATGCGAGAGTGTTAGTGAATAATATTGGAGGGCAGGATATACCCGTACCTTTATATCGGGTGCACTTGCAGTGTGACTTAGTTTTGGGACTGGTGACCGTGGGGATTGTCCCTAGTTTGCCAGTGGACAGGGTCGACCTGCTCCTAGGTAATGATCAGGCTGCTGCAAAGGTGGTAGCTTCCCCAGTAATGTAGAGAGACCGAAAAAGGTCAGAGAGATGGGGCAGTTGCAGGAAGTAGTCCCCAGCATTTCCCGATTGTGTGGTGACTCGGACCTTGGCCAAACCAGCTCCCTCAAAGGAGGCTGAATTAGCACTGCAGACAGGTGATCATGCTGTCTGGTTATCTAAAACTTTCTTTGGAGAGTTAGAGGACCCAAGGAATGGGTTAAACCAATCTTCCCTAGTTGAAGCTCAACAAGTCAACCCAGCATTACAGAAGTTAGCACAGACTGCCCAAACTAAAACTGAAGCAGAGGGAGTCCCTGAGTGCTACTATTTGAAGAATGAGGTGATGAGGAAATAGAGACCACCTCACAGACCTGCAGACAAAGAGTGGACAGTGATTCAGATAGTGGTGCTGCCGAAGTACCGTAGAGAAACATTAAGAATGGCCCATGAGCTTACAATGGCTGGACATGTCAGTGTATGAAAAGCCAAAGCCCGCAGAAGATAGCATTTTGACTGGCCAAAACTCCATAAAGATGTGATGGAGTTCTGTAAAACTTGCCACACGTGCCAGGTTGTGGGGAAGTCCCAACCTGCAGTAAAACCTAGACCCCTCATTCCCATACCGGCTTTTGGGGAACCCCTCAGCAGACTGCTGGTGGATTGTATGGGACACCTGCCAAAAACAAAAGGAGACAGACAAGCACAGGTCTGGCAGATAGTTAGGGAATGGTTAAAGCCACATGTTGCAGAAACAGCAGTTGAGCGGTTAAAGCTTGTACATAAAGGAGAACTTGCCTCAAACAATAATGGAAAGCTGCAGACCCCAAGTTTCACCAGCAACCACCTGTTTATTGAGATGCCCATCCCCAGGTTATTACAAATTGACACTAAAGAAACTTTAAACCCATTTGACAACACATAACCATCCCAGACAGACTCCAAGAGAAAAGAGAATGAAATCAGCATTGCTGTTGCAGAGAAAAACAGCTGCAACCATTCTAAGATTCATGGATGAATTTGAGAGTGAATGAAAAATGAATGTTTCCTTTTTTCCCCCTTTCCCACTCCTTTAATCAAATGCTCCCATCGTCACATTTCATTCTGCGTGGTACGGAGGTGTCTTGAAAACCTTATATACCGAAGGGGAAATATTAATTTCATTGGTTGGAACCTTGCATTTGACTTTTAATGAAAAAATCTTAAAGTAACTTTAAAAAAAAAACTGGCAGCCAAGGTGGTCACTGCAATTTACATTTGAAACACCAGAAGATTAAAACTGGAGCCGAAAAGTCTCAACCAGCCTAGCCAGAACAATGGTTGACTCAGTGATTTAATTGTCCAGAATGGCCTTATCAACATGGTCGTCAGTGCCATCTGCATCCTGTTACGAGGATTTCCATTTTTGTATTAAAACCTGGGATTTTATATTTTTAAAAACTTAAAAAAGCTATCTGGAGATAGCTGAACTTATTTTGAACTGGTAAACAAGGACTGGAAAGCAGGTAATTTCAAGGAAAGCAACAGGGGTGTTTGACTTCAGAGCTACCCTCTGTTGTGACAAGAGAGAATTTATGACTTGGCATGTGACTTGTTTCTGGAAGGTTTTCGTTTCATTTTTGAACTTTAAAAGCCAGTAGGTTTGGACAGAAGCAGGCAACTGGAATTTGATTTTGGACTTCATCAGAAGAATCAGACAAGTATTACCTCTCTGTAAAGAATCCTTGCTCTTGAAAAGCAAAAGCTTGTATAAGTGGTACTGTTGCCCCCTGCATTTTTGAAGAAATCCTGAATTTACAGAAACCTTGCATCTTTAAAAAGGACTAGAGAACTGACACCTGTTGCTAGACCCCTGATGGAAGACCTATGTGAAGTCTTCTCCAGTTGAAGTTCTTTGAACTGCCTACCCATCACAAACTGATAATCAATCTCGACTGGAAAGACTTTGAGTGGCATCCAATTATTCGAATTTGGCACACAAGTGCCAGACAATGACTATTTCAAACAAGAGAGAATTTAACCATCTCCCCTTGACATTCAATGGCATTACGATTGCTGAATCTCCCACTATCAACATCCTGGGGGTTTCCATTGACCAGAAACTGAACTGGAGTAGCCATATAACTACCATGGTGACAAGAGCAGGTCAGAAGCTAGGAATCCTGTGGCGAGTAAGTCACCTCCTGTTGATTAAAGAAATCTGGTTGGTGTTCTTGATTCTGGGGAGAAATAGAGTTCTAATTGACTGTTTCGATAAGTGTGAAAATTTATTGATATGCTCTGACCTGTGGAGAAGTGGGACTGAATTAACAGTGCACTCCTCCAGTCTTGGTCGTAACAACCCATTGACTTTGAGAAAAAGCCAACCACCACCCCCCCCCCCCCCCCCGCCCCCCACAAAGTGCGACTGCACATCTTGAAGCATGTAGCACCTCAAATCTCAGAAGATTCCAGAAAAACCTCATTAAACAAACAAAGGGGCTTGATAGAGTCATGCGACTGCCTGCACAGCTCTGGAGAATTAAGGGTGGCGCAGTGGTTAGCACCGCAGCCTCACAGCTCCAGCGACCCGGGTTCAGTTCTGGGTACTGCCTGTGGAGTTTGCAAGTTCTCCCTGTAATCGCGTGGGTTTCCGCCGGGTGCTCACGTTTCCTCCCACTGCCAAAGACTTCCGGGTGATAGGTAAATTGGCCATTGCAAATTGCCCCTAGTGTAGGTAGGTGGTAGGAGAATGGTGGGGATGTAGTAGGAATATGGGATTAATATAGGATTAGTATAAATGGGTCGGCACAGACTTGGTGGGCCGAAGGGACTGTTTCAGTGCAGTATCTCTAAATAAATAAATAAATCTGTAAGCTTTGTCACACAGACTGCAGAGAACAGTAACTGAAAAGCCATCAATGAAGCAGGTCTCTCTCTCCGCCCAGCAAGTATCAAGAGAAGATCCAGCTGCGACTGGGAACCCCCTCAAGCCGACAGACTACCACAGCCAGCAACCAGGGAATGGGAACCAACCTCCTATTCTGCCTTCAGGAGCCCTGAGCAAAGCAAGCTCATGACTGCACGTGACCCAACAAGGACTTCAGGAATACAATGCAAACTTGAATCCAACCACCAAATCTGTTTTCCCTGTAAAATCTATTTTTGTGTGTGTGACTCTTGTGTGAATGTGTAGCATATTATTAGTATTTGTAACCGGGTTAGAGTATTAAGAGTAATAAACTTACATCTTTATTGGTTAAACTCAAGAAAACCTGTCTGATTGCAAAAGAACCAATCACATTAGAGGAACAGGAGCAGGTGCTCACTGAGGTGGTAAGTTCAACCACTGTGTTAAAAAAGGATTAACCCTGTTGCAGTCAAAGCAGAGAAGGGGCCTGAGATCCCTCCTCACCTGGCCTCAACAATATGCCTAAAGAAGTCTTTTGGATTTCCTTTTATGTTAGCTGCCAGTCTCCATTCATACTCCGTCTTTGCTGCTCTGATTTTTCTTTTTTCATTTCCCCTCTGAAGTTTCTATATTCAGCCTGATTCTCACTTGTATGATGAGCCTGGCATTCATCATACGCACCTTTTTTCTTCTTGAACGGTCAATGTACGGACAACACAGGTTGTCCAAAAACAGCACCATGCGTGTCTTTTTTGAATAGTTTTATTCTAATATAAAAAGGTAAGACTTTCCATATATTCCATTAAGCGTGAACCTGAAATCACATTCAGGAAATTGAAGACTATACTTCCGTTTGCTGATGCATATTTGACCTTGGAAAAGCCCTCCCATTCTAAATAACTAATATTATCACTGTCATTCTTGTCGTTAACTGAAACGTCATTCCAGGAGTATCTGGTTTAATTATTTGACACTAAAAGACCGAAATAACTAGCATCAACATGCTCAAATTGTCATCCCCGCTTCAAATCCACAAATCCTTTTCATTTTACATCAACCAATTGAGTTTCTGACACATCGTTTTTACAACTGAACATTTGTTTTTACATAACTCCCACGAAACGGATTTTTTCCCGATATTTTAGTTGTTAGTCTTGTCATAAGGTTATCGCAGATATCTAAAAAAAGTAGGATAAACGGTACTTATTAGTTCTGGTGTTCGTAGTATTCAAGGGTATTTTAAATGAACACCCTGAAATGAATAAAATTTAACTTTTTTTAAACATTGCAATGCGACCGGGAAGGAACCCCAATTCAAATCGTAATGTGTTCTGACTTCACGCAAAGTCACTCCAATCTGGACAAATCACGAATCTGTGTGACAGGTCGAGATGTTAAATTAGGTGCCATTTTCGTTTCACAAACTCGGGGGTACATGCAAATCTCAGAAAGAAGCGTAAAAAAAGTTAAGTCCCTGCATTCAAGTGTTTTAACTCTCTTGTGGAGTCGTAGAAACGTTTATAAAACAAATCCCTTTAAGGTTAGTTCTCACCTGAGAAGAAATAAAACGAGGTGAAATCCGACTTCCTCCTTTTTCACGTCCCCCTTCGCACAGTCAGAGGCGAGCGGCTGTATATATTCACCGGAATCATGTACAACAAGAAAAAGTTACTGAGTACGAATAAAATCAATATAATTAAGATTAATAAAACAGGAACCATTCGCTGAAGCTCTGCGTCCACTGAAAACATCCAAGCGGCTGGTACAGTTTCTGCCCCACCTCCCACTCTAACCGTCTCCACAGCAACCAGACACTTTCCCAGTTCGCCCCGGTGCTGCTGCTGTTGCGCCTGCGTTCGGAGCCTCCGCCCACCG
Organism: Heterodontus francisci; assembly: GCF_036365525.1. Taxonomy (NCBI): domain Eukaryota; kingdom Metazoa; phylum Chordata; class Chondrichthyes; order Heterodontiformes; family Heterodontidae; genus Heterodontus; species Heterodontus francisci. The sequence goes on from NC_090385.1 coordinate 59,673,942, forward strand.
GTCAGTCACATGACCAAGAGGTTGGAGTGCGGCCCATCTTGTGTTTCCACAGCGCCTTGTTGTTTAGCTGCATGGAAACGAGGAACCATCGGTAAGATCGACAGAGAAGTGGCTGCCAGTGATCGGCGAACGGTGAGTGGCTTAACAGTTGACCAGTGATCGCAATGATGCCAACGGACGTGCTTTATTTCCTTGCAATCCATTCACATAAGATGCGTTATTTCCTTAAGCAGCAAATGGCGAACTTCCCACTTTCGACTGTTGCATATATAGCTCTTAATAATGACCCATATTTTACATCCCCGTCCCCGTGGCTACTCTTTTATTTAAAAAACATGAAAATAACTGGCTGGAATTTAATTGTTTTGAGTTCATACATCGTGCCTGGCTACAACACCAAGCGCCTCCTGCCGGAGAGTGTTGGTTTGTGCCTAGCTGGAGCCGGCTGGTCACCTGCTTCCTGAATTAGCGTATCGTTGTTATTGTAAAAGCAAAATACTGCGGATGCTGGAAATCTGAAATAAAAAGAAGAAATGCTGGAACCACTCAGCAGGTCTGGCAGCATCTGTGGAAAGAGAAGCAGAGTTAACGTTTCGGGTCAGTGACTTCTTCGGAACCGACACATATTAGAAATGTCACAGGTTATAAGCAAGTGAGGTGGGGGTGGGGCAAGAGATAATAAAGGAGAAGGTGTAGATTGGACAAGGCCACAGAGCTGACCAAAAGGTCATGGAGCAAAGGCAAACAATATGTTAATGGTGTTTAGTTTAGTTTAGAGATACAGCACTGAAACAGGCCCTTCGGCCCACCGAGTCTGAGCCGACCATCAACCACCCATTTATACTAATCCTACACTAATCCCATATTCCTACCACATCCCCACCCGTCCCTATATTTCCCTACCACCTACCTATACTAGGGGCAATTTATAATGGCCAGTTTACCTATCAACTTGCAAGCCTTTGGCATGTGGGAAGAAACCGGAGCACCCGGAGGAAACCCACGCAGACACAGGGAGAACTTGCAAACTCCACACAGGCAGTACCCAGAATTGAACCCGGGTCGCTGGAGCTGTAAGGCTGCGGTGCTAACCACTGTGCCGCCCTGTGTTGAAAGACAAAGCATTAGTACAGATAAGGTGTTAACGGACTGAATATTGAACAGCAGCAAGTGCAAACATGAAAAAAACAGTGGGTAAGTAAACTGAACAAACTAAGATGAAATGAAATAAATGCAAAAAAAGGTTGTAAAAAATGTAAAAAAAGAAAAAACAACTAAAAATGAAAGTAAAATGGGGGGCTGTCATGCTCTGAAATTATTGAACTCAATGTTCAGTCCGGCAGGCTGTAGTCTGTCTAATCGGTAGATGAGATGTTGTTCCGTGTTGATGTTCACTGGAACACTGCAGCAATCCCAGGACAAAGATGAGAGCAGGGGGGAGTGTTGAAATGGCAAGCAACCGGAAGCTCAGGGTCCTGCTTGCGGATTGAGCGGAGGTGTTCCGCAAAGCGGTCACCCAGTCTGCGCTTGGTCTCCCCAATGTAGAGGAAACCACATTGTGAGCAGCGAATACAGTATACTACGTTGGAAGAAGTACAAGTAAATCGCTGCTTTACCTGAAAGGAGTGTTTGGGCCCTGGGATAGTGGGGAGGTAAATGGGCAGGTATTAGACCTCCTGCGATTGCAGGGGAAGGTGCCATGGGACGAGGACGAGGTGGTGGGGGTAATGGAGGAGTGGACCAGGGTGTCGCGGAGGGGAACAATCCCTTCGGAATGCTGACAGGGGAAGGGAGGGGAAGATGCGTTTGGTAGTGGCATCACTCTGGAGGTGGCGGAAATGGCGGAGGATGATCATTTGGATATGGAGGCTGATGGGGTGGAAAGTGAGGACAAGGAGAACCCTGTCAGTTCTGGGAGGGAGGGGAAGGGTTGAGGGCAGAGGTACGGGAAATGGGCCGGACACGGTTGAGGGCCCTGTCAACAACAGTGGGGGGGAATCCTCGGTTGAGGAAAAAGGAGGTCATACCAGAAGCACAGCCATGGAAGGTAGCATCATCAGAGCAGATGCGTCGGAGACGGAGAAACTGGGAGAATGGAATGGAGTCCTTACAGGAGGTAGGGTGTGAAGAAGTGTAGTCGAGGTAGCTGTGTGAGTTGGTGGGCTTATAATGGATATTAGTAGACAACCTATCCCCAGAGATGGAGACTAAGAAGTCGAGGAAGGGAAGGGAAGTGTCAGAGATGGACCATGTAAAGGTGAGAGAAGGGTGGAAATTGGAAGCAAAATTGATAAAGTTTTCCAGTTCGGGGCGGGAGCAGGAAACAGGGAGCAGGGCCTGAGTAGGACTGGAACAAAGAATGCTCGACATATCCCACAAAAAGACAGGCATAACTAGGACCCATGTGGGTATCTATAGCGACACCTTTTACTTGAAGGAAGTGCGTGGAGTTGAAGGAGAAGTTGTTCAATGTGAGAACAAGTTCAGCCAGGCGGAGGAGGGTGGTGGTGGATGGGGACTGGTTGGGCCTCTGTTCCAGGAAGAAGCGGAGAGCCCTCAAACCATCCTGGTGGGGGATGGAGGTGTAGAGCAATTGGACGTCCATAGTGAAGAGGAGGCGGTTGGATCCAGGAAACTGGAAATTGTCAAAATGAGGTAGGGCGTCAGAAGAGTCATAGATGTAGGTGGGAAGAGACTGGACCAGCGGAGAAAAGATAGAGTCAATATAGGAAGAAATAAGTTCAGTGGGGCAGGAGCAGGCTGACACAATGGGTCTGCCGGGACAGTCCCGTTTTTGGATTTTGGGAAGGAGGTAGAAGCGGGCTGTCTGGGGTTGCGGGGCTATGAGGTTGGAAGCTGTAGGGGGAAGATCTCCAGAGGAGATGAGGTCAGTGACAGTCCTTTGGACGGTGGCCTGATGTTCGGTGGTGGGGTCATGGTCCAGAGGGAGGTAGGAAGAGGTGTCTGTGATTTGGCGTTGAGCTTCTGCAAGGTAGAGGTCGGTACGCCATACAACAACAGCACCACCCTTGTCTGCAGGTTTGATGACCATGTCGGGGTTAGACCTGAGAGAACGGAGTGCCTCAAGTTCAGAGGGGGACAGGTTAAAGTGAGTGAGGGGGGCAGAGAAATTGAGATGATCAATGTCTCGCCGACAGTTTTCTATGAAAACTGTTATTGGTTCGTCAGGGTTTGAAGCTGCAAAGGGAATAATAACAAAATGATGGCAGTGCTTTGCAGGTCTGGCAGTATCTGTGGAGCGGGTAATAGAGTTAACGTTACAGGTTGATGACTATCCATCAGAACAGCTACAAGTGAACATGGCTGACCTCTATTTGAGTTACTGTAGTTTTAAGGTAGAGACAGAATAAATGTTCCACAGACACCTTATCTTTTGAAGTAAAATGAGAAAGGAATGAAGGAGGCAGTAATTTTTTACTATTTGACATTCATGGGGTTGTAATTCTCTGTATAATTATTAATTCTCAAATGGATAGTTATGTTTGTATGTTTTAATCATACTTATCAGGGTCATAGTTTGAAGACTAATTTATGGCCAACCTTTGAAATGTTTGCATTTTTTATTTTTAAAAGTGCTTTAGAACAGTTGAAACAGGACGATAAAGTGTTCCAAACCTTATTCTGGATATGAAATTGTAATCTAGCCAGTCTCCTGTTGTGTGAGTGCTGTGAAAGAAATACTACAAAAGCACTTTCGTTCTCAAAATCAACATAGAACATTGAAGTTGGTACTTTAACCAAGTTTTGTTTTTACCCACATTTGGGATGTTAATCAGTTGGTTTATCATATTTTTGAATTCATAAAATTGTGTTTTGGTTGTTACCCATATATCAGAAGAAACTTGGAGCTTGCTGTGATGTGTATCAACTTTTTTGTGTTCTTGAAATGTGTTTTTAAAACATTTCTTATCATACATCAAATGAACTGCCCTTGTAGGCAGGCTGCTCCAAGTCTCTACCACCCAATGAGCTTGAGCTTAGCTTTTGAAAAAAAAAATCAGTCTTTCTGTGGACAAATGCTTAGCCCCCATTCCTTTGTTTGCCACAATGATTCTTTGTATCTGTTTATGTGACACTGGGACACCTTAGTATCATCACTATGGTTAATTAAAAAGGTGTAGCCTCTATTCAGTTTCTTTTCTCATAACATACAAACAAGGTGGGAACTTGCTGTGTGGCAAGTCACATACTCATCCTGCACCATCATTGCTTTGCTTGTTGGGGTGCCACAGTCTGGTCGTTGCTTAACCTACTGTGATACTAAAATTATTTTGGTTTCTGCCCCAGTGTGAAGCTTAATAGCACTGTTATTTGTAATCTGGACTGTGAGTCCAGATAAATTTTGAAGTGATTGCTGTAAATTCACTTCAATAAATGTTCTTTTTTAACATTTTAATTTTTAATTTAGTTTTGGTGAGTACCATTGCTTAAGTGCAAAAATTGTTGCTTCTATAACAGCTGATTTAACAGCACATAAGGCAAAAGCATTTTATTGCTTCCCAATTTGTGCAGTTTAAACTTTCACCTTGTATGGTATTTGAAACAGATGTCAAATTCTCATGGTAATTTGGCTGAACATTAGTTCTTTTTGTAGTACTAAGTGTTCTAGGCAAAGCAGGATTCTAAATTGGTCCAAACTTGCATAAATATTCAGATCAGAGTTGGAGTATCTTTGAATTCTTAAGTTTGCCACTTTCAAATTTTATTTGCCTAACAACAACAACTTGTAATGATGTAGCACCTTTTAACATAGTAATATGTCCCAAGGCACTTCACGGGAGCATTTCAAACAAAATTAGACCCTGCGGTGGCCAAAAGCTTGGTCAAAGAGGTAGGTTTTTAGGCACATCTTAAAGGAGGAACGTGCAGAGAGGCAGAAAGGTTTAGCAAGGGAATTCCAGAGCTTGGGGCCTTGGTAGCTGAAGGTATGGCTGCCAATGGGGGAGCTATTTAAAATTGGGATGCTCAAGAGGTCAGGATTGGAGGAGTGCATTTATCTTGGCATGTGTGTGACTGGAGGAGATTAGAGATAGGGAGGGTTGAGTCCATGGAGGGATTTGAAAACAAGGATGAGAATTATAAAATCGAGGTGTGCTTAACCGGGGGTTGGTTTAGGTCAATAAGCACAAGGGTAATGAGTGAACAGGAATTTTTTAAATGGTTTATGATTTATTCGTTATATGAGACTGTTCCCTGTCATTTTACACTGTCATTTTACACTGTCATGTCCAGTAAAGACATATCATACTCTTATTTTTAAAATACTAACTTTATTCAATTGGACTCTTTGAAATTGAATTCTCCTTTGGAAAAAAAAGTGGACACTGTGCTGCAAAAAGTTTCCGCTCAAGGTCAGATGACCTGGCCTGTGCATTCAAACACTGCTTCACTATCTTGAAAGGACAAAAGGATACATTACACATTGAGGTGTCGACTACACCCATCCTGGAACCATCAAGAGACATTCCAGAATTGAATGGTTTTCTTCTGAGACAAAGAAGGTGTGAAGTAGACACATTATAACAGAATGATACTCATCCAGACATTAATAGATAGCCATGGATTCCACATCCTGGTCCATTGTGTGATTACACTGGGGAGAAGGCTGTGTTGTGTGTCAACTAACAGGGACTCAAATTTGATGGATTTTTGACCTTAAAAGGAGAGAGAGGGAGAGATCACAGCAACATCACAGAAGGCAATCCAGCCAGGGACTGTGTAAAGATCCAGCTCAAACAAGAGGAAAAAACTCTGCTACTAATTCTACACTTCAATTTGGTGCAGCAGAGGACTGAAAGTCCCCATCACCTCCGGCCTGAAGTATTAACCACCAGAAATCTACAACACCTCAACAAGTTCAAGACTACAAACACCAGGCGTACACCTTTAAAAGAGACTGACCTACTTAGAGGATTCAATAGGTTTACCATAAAAGCATGAACACCGACCACAATTTGAACTCTTAACCTTTACCTTCTATCTGTCTTCTCTTGAGAGTTCATGTGGGAGTGAATGTGTGCGTGAGTGATATTGCAAACATTTTGGGGAATGGCGTGGGTTTCCGCCGGGTGCTCCGGTTTTCTCCCACAGCCAAAGACTTGCAGGTTGATAGGTAAATTGGCCATGGTAAATTGCCCCTAGTGTAGGTAGGTGGTAGGAGAATTGAGGGAAGGTGGGAAAATGGGATTAATGTAGGATTAGTATAAATGGGTGGTTGTTGGTTAGCACAGACTCGGTGGGCCGAAGAGTCTGTTTCAGTGCTGTATCTCTCTATGATCTATGTTTATTTGTTTGTGGGATGTGGGCGTGACTGGCGAGGTCAGCATTTATTGCCCATCCCTAATGGCCCTTGATCTGAATAGTTTGCTAGACCATTTCAGAGGGCATTTTATTTTAAGAGTCAACCACATTGCTGTGGGTCTGGAGTCACATGTAGGCCAGACCAGGTAAGAATGGCAGATTTCCTTCCTTAAAGGACATTAGTGAACCATATAGGTTTTTATAGTGGTCACCATTAGATTAGATTTTCATTCAAATTTATTAATTGTATTCAAATTTCACCATCTGCTGTGGTGGGATGCGAACCCATGTCCCCAGAGCATTAGCCTGGGCTCTGGATTGCTGGTCGAGTGATTTTGCCACTGCCTTCCCGTTCAATACATTTGACCTTAACACTCAGGCTAACTCATCATTTTAAACAAAACACAATTGCAGTCAGTTGGTAGGTGAACAGTGGGAACCACCCACACCCCTTACCACCTGTCCGTAACAATTCTCATGCACATTGATATGTGTTTTGCAACTTTAGGTAAAAACCTATAAATTCAGTGAATAATAGGTTTTATTTTAACTTGTTCTTGCGGCTCGGGCAAAACTTAATTCTGGTTGCCCTGAGATATTGGTGGCTCTGTTTGTCGAACCATTGTAGTCTTCATGCTGATCGTGCGTAGGGAATTCCAGGATTTTGACTGAGCACTAATGAAAGAACCATGGTATATGTCCCAAGTTGGGCTGGTATGTGTTTTGACAGGGAACTTACGGGTGGTAGTGGTTTCATAGTGTTAGGACTGTATTAGTCTGAGTCGAGCTTGGCACCGGTAGTATTCCCTTGATGTTGCTCTTCTTGGTGTTAGATGTCATAGACTAGGAGCTGCTGTCAAAGTAAGTTTAATACGTTACGACAACATAAGCAAAAAACTGCAGATGCTGGAAATCTGAAATGAAGACAGAAAATGTTGGAAATACTTGGGTCAGGCAGCATCTGTGGAGAGAGAAACAGTTAACATTTCAGGTTGATGACCTTTCATCAGAATTGGGAAAAGCTAGAAAAGTAATGGGTTTTAAGCAAGTGAAAGGGGGAAGGGTGGAAAAAGAACAAAAGGAAGGTCTGATAGGGTGGAAGACATGAGAGACTAAATGACAAAAGACTTGGTGATGCAGGGCCAAAGGGAGTGATAATGGGACATGTAAATAAACAAATGATATGTCTAGAGAAGGTGTGGTTGGCAGACTGATCGACAGCTGCTGTCTGAAAGCAAAAACAGAGATAAAGGAGAGTAAAACAAAAACTTGCAAAAAGAAAGGAATCAAAATGGGAGCAGAGATTATGGACTGAAATTGTTGAACTCACTGAGTTTGGAAGACTATAAAGTGTCTAATCGAAAGACGAGGCGCTGTTCCTCAAGCTTGCGTTGAGCTTCATTGGACACAGCAGGAGGCTGAGGACAGATGTCAGAGTGAGAGCATGGTGGAAAATTAAAATGACAGGCTACCGGAAGCGCAGGGTTATGCTTATAGACTGAATGGAGGCAAAGTGGTCATCCAATCTGTGTTTGGTCACCTCAGTATAGAGCAGACTGCATTGTGATGGTTTTAGTAAATTCTGGAACTATACAGCAATATTTTTGAAAATTGGAATGAGGAATATAGGTATGGAAAATTATGTATTTTAAACAAAGTGACTCCTGACAACGCAGCAGCCGCCAACTTCATCAGAGCGCTCCAAGCTGCGCACGTGCACAGACGGTCCGCCTGCTCTGAGATGCTGCGCGTGTGCAACCTACATCTTGTCAGGACTAATTGGCACATGCACGGGAAAACGTCATCACAACGCCAATGTCATCGAGCGGCTGAAAGGGGCTCTTTGAGGCTGGAGCTCAAACCTTGCCACTCGCTCCCCCCACTCAGCTACTCTCTCCTGCCCCACTGGCCGTTATCTCCCCCTCCCCTTTGGCCACTTGCTCCAGACCTTGATGCTTTCTCCCCCTCCTCCCCCACCAACTCCCCTGGGCCGATCGCATCCTGCCACCCCGCTCGCTCCCTGATTTTCCACCCCAACCCCTGGACGCTAGCTCCAGGCCGTGCCGCTTCCCTCCTCTTGGCCACTCGCTCCTACATTGCCACGTTGCCCCACCGCCCCTCATGGCCCACCTCGCCGCTTCGGGCAGCGCGCAGAGAATGTTCGGATGTGGGAGCGACTGGCCGAGAGCAGGGAAGTGGCGCAACCTGGAGCTAGCGTCTGATGTTGGGATGGGAGCAGGGAGTGAGTGGGGTGGTGGGAAGCGAGGAGCGGGGAACAGTCGGCCAAGGGGAAAGGGGTGAGAGCAGTGATGAGGTCTGGAGCAAGCGTGCGGAGGGAGGGGGGGGAAATGGCGAAGCTGTAGCGAGCTCTTAAGGGAAGGCAGCGGGGAGCCAACAGTGAGAAGATGGGTGCAGGAGGGACCAATAGAGAGAAGCGCAATGGCTGGAAGGAGTGGGGGACTGTTGCAGGTGGAATGGAAGTTGCGATGGCAGCCACTGAAGGGATTTTTGGGTTGAAATTTTTTTTCTATGATAAATTGAATAGCGCCATCTTTAATCCTGGCAGCTGCCTGAACGTCGCAGACTGTAATGTTTCAGTGGAAGAGGCTGCACTTGCGCATGTGCTGGTACTGCGCTACTTAGTGGTTGCGTTGTCAGCATACGCAGCCTATTTTAAAATGCATTGTCAAAAAATATCTAATACCTGATGCATCAACATCTGTTTATGAAACCTTGGAATTCCTTGACATGTTCAGCATTTCTGGGGCATAAATTCAGGGCAACTTGATTGACTGGCTTGCAAATTTGATCCAGGGTAATTTCTGATTGTATTTTGCCCCAAATTAGAGGTGAATTGCTTTTTTAGCCTTTTGGTGAGTTGCCTGCCGAGTCCCCTTTGATCTTGTTACAATTTGCTTAAATGAGAGCAAGTGGCATTATGTTACGAACATTTAGAAGCTGCACTCTAATGTGCCAGATGTTATTTAGAATACATTTTCTTCTTGGATGTACTTGTTTAAGAATTAGGTGAGAGGCATTTGAGCCTAAGAGAATGGTGAAATTTATTCCAGTGCAGCTAGGAAAGAATTTTGGAGTATTTCTTGCTTTTCTGACCACTACCACCGCCCTGTCATTGGTCTTGCCTCTGACTGTGAGATTTTTACTCCGATTCTGTTTTTGACCTGAGGATCGGATATGTATTCCCAAAGGATAATCCATTGTTTTCCATTATAAAGGAGGAGGTAGTATGAAGAGCATGTACCCTTAAAGATATTGCCAAAGAATGTACATGTCCTGTGTTATGTTCCCCAAGGACTACCAGCAAACAAAAAGCATTGAATTCACTGTCTGACACCAATTTAGGAATCCGAAAAGCAAACTGACAAGATTTTACTTTTATAAATTTTACTTTAACACTCAAACAAAAACCAACATAAATTAAACTTGAACTAACAGTTAAATCATGATCACTGTTGTTACAGCCAAGTAAGGAAGGAGTCTCGGGCTTCCCTTTTGTCCCATCTCTGATTTGACTGCAGCAGGGTTGCTCCTGTTCCTCTAATATAATTGCAAATGAACCAATCAGACAGGTTTTCGAGTTTAAACAAGAAAATGTAAGTTTATTACTCAACACTGTAAACCGGTTAAAATTACTAAAATACATGACGCATCCATGCTCAAATTCACATGAGGTACACATGCAAATAGATTACAGAGGAAAGAACAGAGTTGGGAGGTTGCAGTAAAGTCCATTAATTAGTGGAATTCAAATACTGAAGTTTAGTCCCAGAGTCCTTAGTGAATTTGCAGTCTTGAAGTCCTCGCTGGGCGACACACCGTTTGGGCTTATTTCTCAGGGTCCGGATGGCAGAAGAGGGACTTTATCTGTGTCCGCTGGTTGCTGGCTGTGTTGGGCTGTAGGTTTGTAGCTGAGGCTTCGCTGGAACTTTGCTGGAGGGGGAGAGAGAGATTGCAGCTCTCTTGTTGGCTTACGGTTACAGTCTCTTTCTGAGGCACAATTCACAAACTCCCAGAGTTACATAAGCAGTCATGTGATGTGTCCACCTCTTTGTTTGAAACAGCATCTTCTGGAATGATCTTTGAAATTCAAGGCTGTTCAGACATACGTGGTAGGGGGTTTTGGCTCTTTCAAAGTCGATGGGTGTCGATGGCTTTTGACGATCAACATGAACAAAACCATTCTAAGTAATTTAATCAGAGAGCATCCCCATTGTTCTGGCTAGTTTGGGTAATCACCTCTGACTCCAGCCGGCCTTTGGCTTCTCATATGCAAATTGTGTGTGGCCATCTTAGCTGCTGTGTTCTGTTTTTAAAAAGTTATTTGTAACAGTCTCAAACAAAGTTCCATACGAGGAAATTAATATTTTCCATTTGGCATGTTGGGTTTTCATCACAATGGAAATATCTTAAAGGTTACACGTTAATTAGCAGATCCATCAAGGGAAGTTCCTGGAGTCCACAGATCTGTCTCACGCCACAACAAAACCGGGAGCTTGCTCAGGTAGTTTTCATGTCTGGTCCTCCAGGATGTATGGAAGTAATGTCCTGTCAATAGCTAAAAATACTGTCTTCCCTTTAACAGTTAAGTCTTGTCGCCACTCGAACCACTGAAGTCTTGCCCACTACCGTTTTGATGGCGTAGCTCTGCTGATAACTTTTCAATCGTGGAACACAACAGTTACCAGGGAACAGGTTCCAACTCAGAGCCTGTCCCTTTTAAATCAACAGCTCCCAGCTTTTTCCAGTTCAGCCCTGGGAGACTCTTTTAAAACCAACAACATCTAGCTCTTTCACTGGCTTCTTATAAAAACAGCACAGCCTTTTTCCTGGTTTAACACACACACCAGTGTTTTCTTGACAAAACTCACACAGCTTTTATTTTTGCTGGCTGAACCCTGTAGCTTCTTGACAAACTGAAATTAAAAACTGCCAGTCACATGAGTTTGGTTTATAATAACTTTTTTTCCTCAGTCACAAGACTGTTTGCTTATCTAACCTGGGTTTAACTTGAAAATTCCCAGCTTCAAATCCGGAACTGTCTCAAACACTAACACAAGCTGTGCAGAACTCTATACACATGAAGACTCCACTGTGCAAACTTTAGTGACAAGCTCTGCTAGAAGAGTGCTTCACCAAAGATACAAAAGGAGAGCTTCGCCAGCGTCTGTATGAGGATCTTTGCCGTGGACCTCTGCCAAATGCAGAGGGGCAGTAAAGGTAGGTTGTGTTGGTGTGTTTTGGTGACCAGGCTTTGGGGAGTCATTTGAGCCACTTGCTGCAGAATATCCAGCATCAAACCTGCACTGTAGAGTTTCCATTCTGATCCCTATTGACTTTGGTATTGCTATGACTCTCCGGTACCAAACTCAGTCGAATACTGCCTTCATGTCAAGGGTACTCACTCTCACCTGGTGTCTGGAATTCAGCTCTTGTATCAGTGCTTGGACCAAGGCTGGACATAGTAACGTATTTCTTGAGGAAGGAGTCCTGTACATCTTTAGGAATTCCATTTACACCTTTGTCATATTTAATGAGTGGATAATTAAATTTTCCTGAAGCCTTAATTTTGTTCCTGCTCACCTCTATAATTGTAGGTTTCCTCATCAATTTGAAGGTCTGCATTACACCTCTACTAATATAAGAAATCCTTTCTGTTTTATCTTTGATCTCCAACCATATAGGTTCTGTTGGTACCCCTTGTTTACATGAACCCTTTCTGCAGCATGTATTTCCTCCTATCTTCTCTATTCTATCTGTCCTAAATATTCTGATAGTTTTGCTTATTTTCTCATAAGTTTCCAGCTGGATTTATGTTTTCCTTTCTGCAAAGGTGTATGGAGATCTTCTCTTTTGGGGAAGGGAGTAAACTTGCTTTCTTCTCATGCTTGTATGATTTCTATTGCAATGTTGGAACAGTTGCACTCTTGTACAGCCCCTCTGCTACTCAAGTACCATGCATCTGGGATTCCCAGCTTTTCTTGTGATCCAGCAAGAAGGCTGCTTTGTTGGCTGTATTTATTTTTTTAGAGATACAGCACTGAAACAGGCCCTTCGGCCCACCGAGTCTGTGCCGACCATCAACCACCCATTTTATACTAATTCTACACTAATCCCATATTCCTACCACATCCCCACCTGTCCCTATATTTCCCTACCACCTACCTATACTAGGGGCAATTTATAATGGCCAATTTACCTACCAACCTGCAAGTCTTTTGGCATGTGGGAGGAAACCGGAGCAAACCCACGCGGTCACAGGGAGAACTTGCAAACTCCACACAGGCAGTACCCAGAATTGAACCTGGGTCGCTGGAGCTGTGAGGCTGCGGTGCTAACCACTGCGCCACTGTGCCGCTCAGTGTCTTTGACTATTGCTCAGTGAGAGTAGAGATTCATGCTCGGGGACAGGATGGGTGTTTGTTGCTGAGTAATGGAGAGGGAACCTGTTCAATATTATGAGCAACATCTGTTGAATATTATGAGCAACGATAGATGCAAATTCAATAAGTTACCAACTGGGATTCCTGAATGTATGTATGCTTTAAGATTTTATCATTACTTCTGCAAAAGGAAAAAGTTGAAATCAGTGGGGTTTGGGAGTTTGAATCTCATTTTGTAAAATCTTACTTTCCAACTTGTTCTATATGTCAATGCGACTTACCTGTAATGCTAGGGTAGATGTTATGACCGTATGAACATATGAATTAGGAGCAGGAGTAGGCCATTCGGCCCATCGAGCCTGCTCCGCCATTCAATAAGTTCATGGCTGAACTGATTTCTCCACATTACCACCGATAACCTTTCACCCCCTTGCTTATCAAGAATCTATCCAGCTCTGCCTTAAACATATTCAAAGACTCTGCTTTCACCTCCTTTTGAGGAAGAGAGTTCCAAAGACCTTCTGAGAGAAGAAAATTCTCCTCATCTCTGTCTTAAATGGGCGACCCCTTATTTTTAAACAGTGACCCCTGGTTCTAGATTCTCCCACAAGGGGAAACATCCTTTCCATATCCACTCTGTCAAGACCGTCAGGATCTTTTATGTTTCAATCAAGTCGCCTCTTACTCTTCTAAATTCCAGCGGATACATGCCTAGCCTGTCCAATCTTTCCTCATAATATAGCCTGCCCATTCCAGTTATCAATCTAGTAAACCTTCTTTGAACTGCTTCTAGCACATTTACATCCTTTCTTAAATAAGGAGACCAATACTGTACACAGTACTCCAGATGTGGTCTTACCAATGCCCTTTATAGCTGAAGCATAATCTCCCTACTTGTGTATTCAATTCCCCTCGCAATAAACGATAACATTCTATTAGCTTTCCTAATTACATGCTGTACCTGCATACTAACCTTTTGCGATTCATGCACTAGGACATCCAGATCCCTCTGCATCTCCGAGCTCCGCAATCTCTCACCATTCAGATAATATGCTTCTTTGTTATTATTCCTGCAAAATGGACAACTTTGCATTTTCCCACATTATACTCCCTGCCAGATTTTTGTGCACTCACTTACCCTATCTATATCCCTTTGTAGCCTCCTTATGTCCTCTTCACAACCTACTTTCCTACCTATCTTTGCATCATCAGTAAATGTAGCAACCATACCTTCAATATCTTCATCTAAATCATTTATATAAATTATAATAAGTTGAGGCCCCAGCACAGATCCCTGTGGCACACCACTCATTACATCTTGCCAACCAGAAAATGACCCATTTATGCCTGCTTGCTGTTTCCTGTTAGCTAGCCAATCTTCTATCCATGCCAATATGTTTTCCCCTACACCATGAGCTTTTATTTTTTACAATAACCTTTGACGTGGCAGCTTATCAAATGCCTTCTGGAAATCTAAATACAATACATCCACCAGTTCCCCTTCATCCACAGCACATGTAACTCCCTCAAAGATCTCCAATAAATTGGTTACACATGATTTCGCTTTTCACAAAACCATGTTGACTCTGCCTGATTACCTTCAATTTTTCGAAATGCCCTGATATAACATCTTTAATAGCTTTTAACATTTTCCCTAATACAGATGTTAAGCTAACTGGTCCTGCTTTCCTGCTTTCTGTCTCCTTCCCTTTTTGAATAAAGGAGTTGCATTCGCTATTTTCCAGTCCAGTGGAGCCTTCCCGAAATCTAGGGAATTGTGAAAAAATAAAACTAACGCCTCAACTATCTCACTGGCCACTTTTAAAACCCTCGGATCAAGTCCATCAGGACCCAGAGACTTGTCAGCCTGCAGCTGCAACAATTTGTTCATTACTACTTCCCTGGTGATTGTAATTTTCCTGAGTTCCTCCCTCCCTTCCATTTCCTGACTTATAGATAATACTGAGATGTTACTTGTATCCTCTATAGTGAAGACCAATGCAAAATACCTGTTCAATTCATCTGCCATCTCCTTATCCATTATTAATTCCCCAGACTAATTTTCCATAGGGCCAACTTTCACTTTGTTAACTCTTCTTTTTTAAATATCTATAGAAACTCTTATTATCTGTCTTTATATTTCCAGTTGTCTTTCATATTCTAATTTTATCTTCCTTATCAATCTTTTAGTTATTCTTTGCTGTTTTTTATATTCTGTCCAAACTTCTGACCTGCCACCCATCTTTGCGGAATTATATGCTTTTTCTTTAAGTTTGATACTATCTTTAACTATTTTAGTTAACCACAGATGGCGGGTCCCCCCCCCCCACCTTGGAAATTTTCTTTCTCATTGGAGTGTATCTATTCTGAAATTCCCCTTAAATGTTTGCCACTGCATTTCAATTGACCTATCCCTTAACCTAATTTGCCAGTTTGTTTTAGCTAGCTCTGCTTTCATGCCCTCATAATTGCCCTTGTTTAAGTTTAAAATACTGGATTTCTCTCCCTCAAACTGAATGTAAAGTTCAATCATATTATCGCTGCGACCTAGGGGCGCCTTAACTGTGAGGTCATTAATTAATCCTATCTCGTTGCACAATTTTGCCTGCTCTCTGGTTGGCTCCAGAACATACTGTTCCAAGAAATGATCCTGAAAGCACTCTATGTACTCCCCATCTAGGCTACCTCTGCCCATCTGATTTTTCCAGTCTATATGTAGGTTTATATTCCCCATGATTACTGCCGTACCTTTCTGACAGGCTGCCATTATTTCTTTCTTTATGCCCTGTACTGCAGTGTGGTTAATGTTAGGTGGCTTGTACTCCACTCCCACAAATGACTTGTTGCTGTTATGATTTCCCATCTCTACTCAACGTGCTTCTACATCCTGGTTTCCTAAACTTAGGTCATCACCCTCTATTGTGCTAATACCATCATGAGTTAACAGAGTTACCCCTCCACCTTTTCCTAGCTTCCTGTCCTTCCTAAATGCCATGTACCCTTCGATATTCAGGTCCCAATCCGTCATCCTGCAGCCATGTCTCTGTAATGGCTATCAGATTGTACTAATTTATTTCCATTTGCGCTCTCATTTCATCTGTTCTGTTTTGAATGCTACATGCATTCAGATACAGAGCCTTTAGTTTTGTCCTTTTATTATTTTTGTAACCTCTAGCCTTACCTGTTGCTTTACTCTCAGGAAGGCACAGAGCGTACAAATCTATCATAGTCTGTTTATCTTTTCCCATATTACTTTCCTCTCTTGCTTTGTCTCTACTCCTTGATTTACCATATCTTTCCAAATTTGATCCCTTGCCCCCACTATTCAGTTTAAAATCCTCTCCACTTCCCGAGTTATGTGGCTCGCTGGAACACAGGCCCCAGCACGGTTCTGGTGTAGACTGTCCCAACGGTACAGCCACCACTTTGCCCAGTACTGGTGCCAGTGCCCCATGAACTGGAACCCACTTCTACCACATCAGTCAATTGAGCCACGCATTAATTTCTCTAATCTTATTTGCCCTGTGCTACTTTGCAGAGATTATTACCTTTGAGGTTCTGTTTCTTAATTTAGTGCCTAATTCCTCATACTGATGAGCAGAACCTCTTTATCCTTGTCCTGCCTATGTTGTTTGCACCTACATGGACCATGACGACTGGATCCTCCCTCTCCCACTGTAAGTTCCTCTCCAGCCCAGAGCAAATGTCCCAAACCCTGGCACTGGGCAGGCAACACAGCCGTCCGACTCCAGCTCTTTGCTGCAGAGAACAGTGTCAATCCCTCTAACTGTATTGTCCCCTACGACTACTACATTCCTTTTTTCTCCCTCCACTTGAATGGCTTCCTTTACCATGGTGCCATGGTCAAGTTGCTCAACCACCCTGCAGCCCTCTCTCTCATCCGAACAAGCTGTTGGACAATCGCAAAGGCTGAGGCTGCTGCATTCCTGCCCTCTGGGTCCCTTTACCTGCATCAGCTGCAGCCACTCTCCTGTCCCTGACCACTGACCAAATCAGAAGACCTTATCCTAAGGGGTGTGACTGCCTCCTGGTGCAAAGTGTCTAGGTAACTTTCCCTCTCCCTGATGTGTCGCAGTGTCTGCAGTTCGGCCTCCAGTTCAATGACTCTGAGCCGAAGGTTTTCGAGCCGCAAACACTAACGGCAGGCATGTTTGCCCTGGATCACGCTGCCATCCAGGAGCTCCCACATGCTGCAGCTGTGGATATAGTGGTCTCTGATTCATCTCAATTATTTAATAAAATCACAAATTTTAATTGCACTAAGATCTATGAAAACTAGTAAATGTTAGAAATGTGCCCTGCTGTTCTTAAAGCAGCTTGTCAGTCAAGTAGTGCGGTCATCTCTGCATGGACTCAGATTTTTGGTCTCTTGCTGCCTTTTCTCAAAAAGCAATCCTATGTAATTCGGGTTGGTTTGAATGTCACTCTCTGTAGCCCAGCTATTTGAGGCTCTTTGTGCTTCAATGCTAATTCCCTTTATAGAAAACACAGGAATAGTTACACGCAAGACCTTAATTAATAAAGGTATATGAAGGAAACTAAGATTGCTGATGCACCTGGTTATTGGACTCTGTTTTACTACAGTATTTGTAGTGAGTTGCAACAACTTTCATCTAACTACATAATTCAAAGGGTATTATTGTGTATGAAGCTAATCCAATTACAAAAGTAAAAGATTAATTGCTGATTGCATTTGCACAGTTCTATTTTAAATAAAACCAAGATTAAGTTTTCATTGCACTGTAAATATATTAACCAAATGAGCAGATTCATTATTTGTTTGTAAATCTTGTTTTTCATTTAAATTTTTATTGCTTTTTCCTGCTTGGTAAGCATTAGTGAGCTGTTGTATTTGGTAACTTTTTAAAAAAACTACTTTGGAACCATG
Organism: Heterodontus francisci; assembly: GCF_036365525.1. Taxonomy (NCBI): domain Eukaryota; kingdom Metazoa; phylum Chordata; class Chondrichthyes; order Heterodontiformes; family Heterodontidae; genus Heterodontus; species Heterodontus francisci. Next base: position 59,691,573 of record NC_090385.1, read on the forward strand.
GCTTACAATTTTAAAAATTAGCTTTCAAAGAACTGTGTTTTTGAAACAATAAGTTATAATGACCAAGAAAATGATTAAATTTAAACCAAAATGAATGTGGAAAGGAAGGGGAAATTAATTTGAATAATGAAAAATAAAAGGAAAGACAGCGGAAGGGAAGTTGAATACACAAAGGAATAAAATATGGAGTATTGTAAGCACAAAGAAGGAAGAAAGAGAAATAAAAATGAGATCTCAAGGAGGAGTGTGCATATTCCAATGTAGTATCCTATGGAGGTTGTAGAACTTGCATCTGTAGCTTTCATTCCTCACAAAGCAAGTCTGTCATTTCAAACACACTACCAAGATAGAGATGAAATCTTTTGTGGAGACGATACCTTTCGCCAAAGATTTACATACCTGACTCTTAAGTGCGTGTGTGCGACCAAAGTAGGATTGTCTTCAGAGCTTGTTAATATTGTTCGAAAATTTTCCTGTTCTTTAAGTTATCGACCCGTTCAAAGGAATCCTTGCTATTAAGAGAAATGCCAATAGTTTAATCTGTAGGTTTGAGTGGAAACATATTCTCAGCCACACATCTCTGCATCAGGATTGTTTGGACAGTGTAAAATTTTATACCACATAAGGCATTCAGCCCAATGCATCTGTGCTAGCTTTCAGAAAGAATCAAGGTAGTCCCATTCTCTGATCTTTATTCAAAAAATATATATTTTCCATTTCAAGGTGTTGTGTCTTCAACAACTGTTTCTGCTTGCGTATTCCACGTCTCAGTGGCTCATGTACAAAAAATTCTCCTAATATCTCCTTTTGGTAATGACCTTTAATTTATGTTCCTTATTTGCTGATTCATTGACCAGTGGAAATAGTGTTAGTGAAGATCCACAGCTTCTCCTAATTCCTTCGAACTAAAGCATTTCATCTTTGGCGTCATCTTTAAGTTTGTTCTACACCACTGTCACAGCATACCTCATAAATTAAAGGACCCAGAACTGGTCTCACCGGCCTGGATTTTACAGGGTGGGGGATTGGTAGCGACCTGTTAGTGTTCACCGTGATTACCCTTCTGAAACTTACAGCAACTTCAAGATGTTGGGCAGGTGCAGATTAGTGCGAAAATTGTGAAGTTGTGGTCTGCCACTCAAGGCTCCAACACAGGCGGCACTGTGGACTCCCCAACAGCCGGCAACCATGAAATCAACAAGAAATTCAACTTTGCCACTTCAAATCGCTGTTAGAAACCCCATAAAAAGTTATACTTTGACCTTGTGAAGTTCTCCTTACTAATATCTGGGGGCCTGTGCCAAAATTGGGAGAGCTGTCCCACAGACTAGTCAAGCAACAGCCTGACATATACTCACGGAATCATACCTTGCAGACAATGACCCAGACACCACCATCATCATCATCCTGGGTACATCCTGTCCCACTGGCAAGACAGACACACCAGAGGTGGCGGCACAGTGGTATACAGTCGGAAGGGAGCTGCCCTGGGAGTCCTCAACATTGACTCCGGACCCCATGAGACCGGGTCAAACATGGACAAGGAAACCTCCTGCTGATTACCACCTACCTACCGCCTCTCTTGGCTGATGAATCTGTGCTTCTCATGTTGAACACCAATTGGACGAAGCAGTGAGGGTAGAAAGGGCACAAAATGTACTCTGGGTGGGGCACTTCAATGTCAATCACCTAGAGTGCCTCGGTAGTACCACTACTGACTGTGCTGGCCGAGTCTTAAAGCACATGGCTGCTAGACTGGGTCTGCAGCAGGTGGTGAGGGAACCAACAAGAGGGAAAAACTTACTTGACCTCGTTCTCACCAATCTACCTGTCGCAGATGCATCAGTCTATGATAGTATTGGTAGGAGTGACCACCGCGCAATCCTTGTGGAGATGAAGCCCCATCTTCACATTGAGGATACACAACATCATGTGTGGCATGACCACCGTGCTAAATGGGTAGATTTCGAACAGATCTTGCAGCTCAAGACTGGGCATCCATGAGGTGCTGTGGGCCATCAGCAGCAGCAGGACTGTATTCAACCATAATCTGTAACCTCATTTGCCTGGCAGATCCCTCACTCGACCATTACCATCAAGCCAAGGAACCAGCTCTAGTTCAATGGAGAGTGCAGGAGGGCATGCCGAGTGCAGCACCAGGCATACCTAAAATGAGGTGTCAGCCTGGTGAAGCTACAACCCAGGACTACTTGCATGGCAAACCGTCATGAAAGCAGCATGCGATAGACAGGGCCAAGTGATCCCACAACCATTTGTTAAGCACAAAGTCCTCACAATTGAACTTCAGAAACAAATTCATATTTACCTTTTATTGCTCCTAGTAATTGTTTCTCTTATTACTGTCACTGAACAGAATTGAGTGGGGAACAGGCAAAACTTCAGTTACTGTGTTGAGATGTGTTTTATTTTTGTTGATGCTTTGGTCTTTTTCAATTGATTGCAATCGATGCTGGTCACCGCAAGGCCTTCTACTTCGTTTCTGCTTTAGTGAAAAAGCAAATAAGAGAAGCAAAGAGAGCATGAAAAGAGACAGGCAGCTAGCATTAAAGGAAATCCCAAACTTTCTATAGGCATATAAATAGTAAAAGGAGGGGGTGGGACCGATTAGGTCCTAGAAAGGGGATTTACACATGGAGGCAGAGTGCCTGGCTGAGGTATGAAATGAATACTTTGCATCTATCTTCACCAAGGAAGAGATGCAACCCAGTCAATGGTGAAAGAGGAGGTACGTCAGACACTAGAGGCGTTTAAAATTCATGATGAAGAAGTATTAGATAAGCTGTCTGTACTTAAAGTGGATACAACACCAGAACCAGATGAGATGCATCCAAGGATACTGAAGGAAGTGTGGGTGGAAATTGCAGAGGTACTGGCCGTAAGTTTTCAAATTGAGATTTCTGTTTTTAATGTGCATTTAATGTTGAGTTTGAATGATTTGGCATAAGCCCAGCCAGCAGCATACCTGTTGCTTTACAGACGTTTTCATTAAATTGAAAGAAAAAGAGCACAAGAAGTGATAGTGAACGTGCATTTCATTTAATGAAAATTTGGATGTTTCAGAATACTGGTGCAGTGCTGTTAAGGGTTAAGAATTACATTTAGCAAAAGCTTTCTGTTAGATCTAGGTTAGGGCAGCAAGATTCCCTGCAGAAAGTTACTTGTCATTTGGACAGCATTTGTGGCACTGCTAGTTGTTCAGAGATTTTATCTAGCAAGATTGCTTTTGTTGTACATCATTTGTGTCAGAAGCTTTTATATAATACTTTCTTCCTATCCATCACTCATCTTTTGGTATTTCAACTTCAGTACTCTGGCTTGCAAAATAAAGCATTCCAAGTATCTGTATTGATGTTGCCAATTCTGGATACCACACTTTAGTAAGGATGTCAAGGCCTTGAAGAGGGTGCAGAAGAGATTTGCTAGAATGGTACTAGGGTTGAAGGACTTCATTTATGTGGAGAGACTAGAGAAACGGGGTTGTTTTCTGTAGAGCAGAGAAGGTTAAGGGGAGATTTGGTCGAGGTGTTCAAAATCATGAAAGCTTTTGATAGAGTATATAAGGAGAAACTCTTTCCAGTGGCAGAAGGGTCAGTAACCAGAAGATGTAGATTTAAGATGATTGGCAAAAGAACCAGAGACAACATGAAGCAATTTTTTTTTACACTGTGAGTTATGATGACCTGGAATGCACTGCCTGAAAGGGTGCTGGGAACAGATGTCTTGACTGGAAAGACATTTGCATATTTACATTCAGTGCTTAAAAGGGACAAAAGACCATGCCCTGATACATTGGCTCCACAATGGACTTTTGATTACCAGGCGTTGAGGGTGGTGCAGCTCGCATTCCAGGTTGACTGCTAAGATGGCTGAATACAGACAAACCGACGTGCTCAGACCAGTTTAGTCACATGACTAGCTGGTTGTTGAAGGTTGTTTTTGAACTTGCCATAGAGAATTTGAACGCAGAAAGCTGTTTGCTCCTGGACTGAAAAGACCTCTTGTGGCTGGCTTGCCGCAACCCCTCTTGTCTGCTGTCATCTCTCTCAGCAGCTTTGGAATCCTTTGAAGACATATGAATCCTGCTACAGTGAACAAGGTTTAAGAAGAATACTGGGCCCCAACGAAAAGCAAGATCTACAGCGAGCTCGAAGCACAGTAACAACAACCCCTTTTCAGAGATTGCCTCAAATCTCTCCACTATTTTTCTGTCTCTATTTTCATGTGCGTATCACGTGTGCATGCTAGCGTGGGGCGTGGTATATATCCATAGGCGTTAACCAACTTAGAGTTTAGGTTTTAATGAATCTCACTTTTCTTCTTTAAACTTAAGAAAGCCTGTTTCTGCTCATTTCTTTGCCTTATAATTGGAAAGCAGTGAACAAGGATTCACCAAGGGGGAGCTCAAAACACAGTGTGTTTAAAAACAAAACCCTGTTAAGGTAAGACCAGGTGAAGGCTGAAAGGGAACCCCTAGACATCTCTCTCACCTGGTCGTAACTGCAGCATTACTGCAGCAGTGGGAAAAATGCAGGATTGAACATAAGTGTGCAGGAGGTAACGCTCAAACAACACGTGTATTCACGTACCTATAAGCCTGAAAGAGGAATACTTAAGTACTGGTAACGAGAATAGCATCTGTGGTGAAATTCAAAACCTCTGTTTTGTTCTGTATAAATGTCTGATAATTGTAAGATGGTCTTATGCGGCCCACGAGCCCTGGTAATGTAGCTATTCCCAGACAACTCTGTTTTATTTGCACTTATACTTTTTGCTTCTTAGTTTGTCCTATTTGAATTTTCAATTAAAGAATTAAATGACACAAAGTCATATTTTAAGACTTCAGTATAACTAAAGTAAAATCAACGTTAAGTAAACATTATGTAGCTATAACACTAAATTATAACGAAAGCTATTTCCCATTAACTTATAAACACACTCAAACCCCATGCCAACCAATTCTCTGTCCATGTCAGTACCTTACCCCCAGTCCCTTGTGCTTTAATTTTGCATGCTAATCTCTTATGTGGGACATTATCGAAAGTCCAAATACACCACATCCACTGGTTCTCCCTTATCTATTCTACTAGTTACATCCTCAAAAGAATTCCAGTAGATTTGTCAAGCATGATTTCCCTTTTGTAAATCCATGTTGACTTTGTCCGATCTTATCACAGTTTTCCAAGTGCTCTGCTATTACATCTTTTATAATGGACTCTAGCATTTCCCCACTACTGATGTCAGGCTAACTGGTCTATAATTCCCTGTTTTCTCTCTACCTTTTTTAAATAGTGGGGTTGCATTAGCTACCCTCCAATCTGTTGGAACTGTTCCAGAGTCTATAGAATTTTGAAGAATGACCACCAATGCATCTACTATTTCAAGGGCCACTTCCTTAAGTACTCTGGGATGTCGATTATCAGGCCCTGGGGCCTTATTGGCCGTCAATCCTGGCAATTTCGCTAACGCCATTTCCCTACTAATACTGATTTCATACAGTTCCTCCTTCTCGCTAGACCCTGTGTTCACCAATATTTCTGGGAGGTAATTTGTGTCCTCCTTTGTGAAAACAGAACCAAAGTATGTATTTAATTGGTCTGTCATTTCTTTGTTTCCCGTTATAAATTTCCCCGTTTCTGACTGTAATGGTCCCACATTTGTCTTCACTAATCTTTTTCTATTCACATATCCAAAGAAGCTTTTACAGTCAGTTTTTAATGTTCCGTGCAAGCTGACTCTCACTCTCTATTTTCCCCTTCTTCGTTAGTCCCTTTGTCCTCTTTTGCTGAATTCTAAACTGCTCCCAATCCTCAGGTTTGCTGCTTGCTCAGGCCATTTTATATTTTCCTCCTTGAATCTAATACTATCCCTAATTTCTTTTGTAAGCCACGTTTGAGCCACCCTTCCTGTTTTATTTTTGCGCCAGACAGGAATGAACAATTGTTGTAATTCATCCATGCGCTCGTTAAATGCTAGCCATTTCCTATCCACTGTGAACCCTTTTAAGTAACGTTCCCCAATCTATCATAGCCAACTCGCGCCTCATACCTTCATAGTTTCCTTTATTTAGTTTCAGGACCCTAGTCTCGGAATCAACTCTCACTCTCCATCTTAATGAAGAATTCTATCATGTTATGGTTGCTCTTTCCCAAGGGACCCGGCACAACAAGATTGTTAACTAATCCTTTCTCATTGCACAATATCCAGTCTTGGAATGCCTGTTCTCTAATTGGTTCCTCAATGTATTGGTCCAAAAAACCATCACGTACGCACTCCAGGAATTCCTCCTCTACAGTATTATTGCTAATTTGGTTTCCCCAATCTATATGTAGATTAAACTCACCCATAATTACAGTTGCATCATTATTGCATGCATCTCTAATTTCCTGTTTAATGCCATCCTCTACATCACTGCTGTTTGGGGATCTATATACAACCACCACCAACGTTTTCTGCCCCTTGGTGTTTCTTAGCTCCACCCATACAGATTCCACATCAGGATTCCTGAGCTAATATCCTTCCTCACTATTGTATTGATTTCCTCTTTTACTAACAATGCTACTCCACCTCCTTTTCCTTTTTTGCCTGTCCTTCCTAAGTATTGAATACCCCTGAATGTTCAGTTCCCATCCTTGGTCACCCTGCAGCCATGTCTCCGTAATCGCAACTATATCGTATCCATTTACATCTATTTGCGCGGTTAATTTGCCTACCTGATTGCGAATACTCCGTGCGTTGAGACACAATGCCTTTAGGATTGTCTTTTTAACATTCTTAGTCATCTTAGCATTATTTTGCACTATGGCCCTATTTGTTTCTTGCGCTTGATTTCTATGCCTTCCACTTTTGCCTTTTTGTTTCCTGTCTTTCGTTTCTATCCTTGTTTCCTCCTCCTCAGTCTCCCCACTCAGGTTCCCATCCCCCTGCCATTTTAGTTTCAACCTTTCCAGTAGCACTAGCAAATGCTCCTGCAAGGGCATCGGTTCTGGTCCTGCCTGGGTGTAACCCATCCCACTTGTACAGGTCCCACCTTGCCCAGAACTGGTCCCGATGTCCCAGGAATCTGAATCCCTCCCTCCTGCACCATTGCTGCAGCCACGCATTCATCTGGCCTATTCTCCTGTTCCGATACTCACTAACACATGGCACAGGAAGTAATCCTGAGATTACTAATTTTGAGGTCCTGCTTTTTAATTTAACTCCCAACTCCTTCAATTCATCTTGCAGGACCTCATCCCTTTTTCTACCTATGTTGTTGGTATAGACATGTACCACGACCACTGGAAGTTCACCCCCCACCCCCCCCCTTCAGAATTTCCTGCAGCCACTCCGAGACATCTTTGAGCCGAGCACTAGGGAGGCAACATACCATCCTGGAGTCTCGTTGGCGGCCACAGAAACGCCTAACTACTCCCCTTACAACTGATTCTCCTATCACTATGGCTCTCCTAGTCTTCCCCGCCCCCCCCCCCCCCCCCCCCACCCCCAAGGCTGTGCACCAGAGCCATCTGTGGTACCACGAACTTGGCTGTTGCTGCTTTCCCCAGGAGGCCATCCCCCCACCCCCAACAGTATTCTAAGTGATGTATCTGTTTGAGAGGGGGATGGCCACAGGGGACTCCTCCACTCCCTGTCTGCGCCTACTACCGCCTGGTGAGATACAAAATTGTGAGGGCCCTGGATAGAGTTGATGGGAAGGGCCTATTTACTTTAGCAGAGAGGTCAGTGATTAGGGGGCATAGATTTAAAGTGATTGGTAGAAGGATTAGAGGAGAGATGAGGAAAGTTTTATCACTCAGAAGGTGGTAGGGGTTTGGAACTCACTGTTTGTAAGGGTCGTATAGGCAGAAACCCTCAATTCATTTAAAAGGTGTCTGGATATGCATCTTAAATGCTGTAACCTGCAGAGCTATGGACAAAATGATGGAAAGTGGGATTAGGCTGGGTGGATCGTTTTCGGCCGGCGCAGACACGAATGGTCCAAGTCGCCTCTTTTCTGTGCCGTAAACTTTCTATGTTCAATGTTTCCTCCATCAGTACTCATTACTGCATCAGCCTTGATTGAACTGAAGCCTTGGAGCAGGGCTTACATCTGCAACCTTCTGCTCTGAGCTAAGTGTAACCATGGAGCCAAGTTGCCACTTTGTTAAGTATTAGACTCGACTGATGTATGGCTGAATGACAACAATGTGTTGTAGTAGGTAGAGACACGTCAAAATGGAAACAGGCTGCTGTTGGCCCAGATTTTGCAGTCAGCAGTGCAGCAAAGATGCTTGCTAATGACTTTGAAGAAAGCTGCCCACAAAGATCGAGTGATCTCTGTAGCATGGTTTTCCTCTTTGCTGACAACAGTTTAAATCGGTACCAAGTCAAGGGGATGATTTGGCATGCAGCTTTAATGATGTCATGAAGCAGATAAGCAGCCAATCACATTGAAGTATTCATACACATCAAACCAGGAAGATAAAAGCGCAAAATCTGTCACTTTTAATTTAAATTTTCAGATAGTGAAAATATTTATAGGATTAAGAGAGAAACTGAAATAAAGATGAATAAAGTTTTGTAATTTTATATTATGTGGAAATGTTATCATTTATTTGTGAAATGTCAAATTTTTCCATATAGCATTAGCTTTTCAGGGTCAGTGAGGGTGTTTAACAGTAATTATGAAGTTAGTATGTCTTTTAAAAACCCAGTTACCCCTCATTCAACTAGGTGTAACTTTCTCAAGGATTTTACAGCAAAACTAACAGTATAAGAATGGAAGTTCTCATCAATTCAATCGATTTCCATTGATGCGGTTGTGGAAGTGAGCAGAACGACATGGCACTATGCTAGATGGGAAATATAGCCAAGTTAGGAGTGGTCACTTTGCTGAGCTCTGATGAAATGATTTAAAGCTTGAGAAACTGCAATGAAATAGTTAAAAGTAAAGGCTGAGAGTGTGAGATCGTATAAACTTACAGGCACTGGTAATTGCAAGGACATTTGTTCATTCATGACTTGATTGTGTAACTCCTTGTGGTTTGGAACAAATGGATTCCTGTGAGACATGCTGGCCATCCCTGTGTGAGTGATGATAAGGAATGAAAGGCCACACTATCACTGTATACTGTTGCTGCTTGGTGTTACTTCATGATGTGACTTGATAGAGATTGCAGGATCCCAGGACTTATGACAATTGTGGGAAGCAAAAGCAGTCTAACTCCTCTTCCTTTGCTAATTGTCTTAATGTCTGTTTTCTTTTAATCTTGCTGATACAAAACAATATTTTATTAGTAACAAGTATGGATTGAGAATGGAGTGGATTGTAACCTCAGTAACAGATGTACTGCATGTCACCACGTGGGTGAAGTCGAATTGTACCGCACTGATTGGTTAAACAAGGAGGTGTAGCATGAATCTTAATGTATAAACAGTAGTACCTGTATCACAAACTTCACTTACTCTGGGGGGGGGACCCGACAGACTCTGGTGGAGTCAGTGCCGCTGTTCTCAGAGTAAGTCCGCTGGCGACTGCGCAAATAAAGTAATTGATTTTACCTACACATCCGACTCGGTATATTTACTGAACCAGACTGAAGGCAAAAAGAACTCAGATTAACACGGTCTTGATGTGGCTGGGGGGCTGTGGGGGAATGGGGTGGTACCTTAACAGTGTACGTTCTGGAGAAGTATAGAATTACTGACAGCAATTTACAGATTTCTGTTAATTTGCACATAAGTAGACTCCAGATCTTTATCTACTAAAGTCTGTTGCTCCATGACAGGAAGAAGTTTGACCATTAATCCTTTAACTCTCCACAGTGTCCAGCATGGCTCACTGCCCCCTTCTCCAGGGCTTTCAAGGATGGGCAATAAATGCTGGCCTTGCCATGGATGCTCACCTCCCATGAATGAATATCTTTTTTTAAAAGGGTCTGAGGACAGATTGTCTATTTTGGAACTTTACTGTGAAGAGTAGAAGTTTTTTTATGATTTGCCTGGGTATGGAGAATTTGGTCTTAAAGTTCTTTTTGGCCTAGTTTTGGAGGATGTGGTAACACTATGGTTTTTGTTTTAAATAATTGACGCCATTTTTTCATAAGCGGGTAAGGAAGTTGGGGTGTTGGAACAGCACGGCATCTATGTTTTAAGTAACACCATGAGTTCCTATTAGGAAAAGGGTTACAGCATGATTAATTCTAGAATTAGAGTAGGAAAACTGATGGTTGATTTGGAAGGAGAGTCTAGATGGACCACTCATCTGAAAACATGAGCTTGTTACTGACTCTGTTCAAACACCAAAGAGTGACAAGAGGCATTCTTTGTTTTAAATCCTTGTGGGTTTTGAACAGGTTTGTTTAGTTGTGATTTAGTTTTGATTTTCCTTAGTTTCAGTTTGAACTCAAAGGGGTTGAGTGGTGTATCTCGTGAGCCTGCAACAGAGCTTTAATTCCTTTTATTCCATTGTATGCAGAGTTATATATGTCAACACGTCATAATTCAGGTTTGGTGATATTCGAGTTAGCTAAATGTGCCTCTTTACTTTTGTATGCGAGACAATGTAAGTTAAAAGATCTATGACAAAGTTAAATGTGCTATTTTGATTTTCTGATGCTGTTTAATTTTTACTTGCACTAAACTTCATTAAAAGTTGGTTGTCAAAGTTGCATGGTCTGAAATTTTACTTGCCTGTAAGTTCTGCACACAAGTTCTGATCGTGATAGGTGGTGCTAATATTGGCTTTTGAGACCTCCCAGGTCAGTTTTAAGTCTAGAAGCAACCTTGGGAAACAACTTCAGGTGTTTTAAGCCTTCCAGATAAGTTTTTAAAAAAATTTTTATACACTTACATTGTCAAAAAAATTGGATTATTTAAAAATTAAATTTCTGTGCCTGTTTCAACTGCTTACCGAGCACACTCACTGCAACCTCCTTATTCACTTGCCTACCCACTCTACCTCCCACCCCATGAAGATGCATTTGTGGACACCCACCCCGCCCCCTGCTGACCCTGCCAGATCCCATTATTTTCCTGATAGGTAATCATAATTTTGGAACAGAAATAGGCATCTCTCTGTTGCCACAGGGTTTGCTGATTTTTATTCACCGTTTTCACAGCATTACTGTTGGCAAATCTATCATAAGCACAATAAGTTAAAAAAAAATTAAGCTGCTGCTTTCTTAGCTTAGTGCTTGGAAACCGATTAAACGTAGCCAGCAGGCCTGAGAGAGTGGTGCTGCGGGGAGGGGTTTTTGTAGCAAAGCACATTGTGTTGAAGTTAATGGGTCAAATGGGAGAGGCGGCGTGAGTTAGTAGCGAGGAAGGGAAGCTTGGTGAAATTGGGAACGGGGGGAAAACAGGAGTGTATTAATAGGTGGAGAAAGAACAAGAGATGGAGAGGGAAATTATTAACTCTGCATATAATTTGAATAACAAAGCTGGGCACTGGATGAGGGTACCATGCAAATGTGTATGCACAATATTTTTCAGTGAGGTGCTACAGTTCATGCAGAGTTGATGGAAATTTTAAAAACATTATTTTCAGTCTTGTATGGTATGTTGGCAGAAGTCAGGAGTTCTATTAATATCATTACAGTCTTGGGGCATGCTGTAAAGTAATCACGATTTGACCTAGTGTCCATGATTTCTTATGGATGCAAAGTTCATGTCAGCAGATGTGTTGGCTGTTTTCTGCCCATTAAAAATGAATGGGTGAAAATCCAGCCTAATTTTGTTTTCAGAACTGTGGCAGGCATATCAAATGAAGCATTGTTTTGATAATTAATATCCATCCGCACTTGAATTACCTTTGGATGCTGCAAATTGGCATCTTCTTGTCATCCGTGTTTGACATTTTTATTGGGACATTGCTTAGCAGTTTGGTCTTTTATTGTTCTGATTTCCAGTTCACACATTTAAGGTGCATATTACTGTAGCTGTGTATTTATGAGGTACCTTGGGGGAAGAAATGCTGTTCATAGTTCTTAGAATGTTTATGACTGCTCAGGTTGTGATGTTCCAGGTTTGTTGCACGTTTGCTGCCAGTTATTCCTCTGGTTAACTGTAGCAAAGTGGGCCAGTCCATTAAAATCTGCAGCAAATGTGTCTGAAAGATTGTTTCAAAATGTCAAGACTTGGTGCACTTTCTTGTCAGGTTAAAGCTCTAGCTGATGCAAGGTTGAACATCACTGATTTGATGCATGCACAGGTTCCTCTGGGTGTGAGCTCATTTGGTGTGATGGATTAATACTCTCCCATGCAGTGCAGCTATGTTAGTTAGTAACTTTGTTTAGCGCCAGCTAATGGAAAGCATTTATGAAAAATGTAATGTCAGTTTGTTTTGATAAAGCTCTGCCAAAACTGGCTGGGCTGAATTGTCTGTTTCTCTGCTGTATTTTCTATATTTTTGGCAACATTGCCTTTAATTTGATTAATACAGAAACATTTTAACCCCTGTAGAAAGGTTCCATATTAATTTATGTGGCCAAATTTTGTGGTCAGTCGGGAACGAATGGTGGCAACTGTTCACTACACTTAATCTTGCCTGCAGATTTTCTGTGGGGTTTTGCACTGGAACCCGCTGTGATTCGAAAGCCATTTTGGTGCAGTAGCCTCTCCAGGGGGTTTGAGACCTGTGTGAACACGGCAAGAAACTGTGCATCTCCTTAACCAATCAGATTCAAGTATTGTTATTGAGCAGCACACAGTGTGAAGCTTTAAGTGTAAGTTAGAATAGTTAATTCAATGCTAAATCATATACAGTAAGCAAAATAGAGAAGGAATTAAAGATTGGATCAAGAGATGAGACAGAAGTTACTCACATTTAAAAAAAAAAAAAATCTGAAGCATTGAGATTCCACACTTGCAAAGTTAATTTTCACTGCCAGAGGGGTTGTTTGGCAGTAATTAAGATTTATGCCATGAAAGGTTTAAAACTGAAATGGACAAGGCCTAACATTTTCTGACTAGTTTAGTGGGTGTCTCTCACGCAAGTAGCACAACTTCACGCCCTTCCATATCTTTCAATGCTGACTGAGTCTCTTGCCGAGATACTGATATAGCAAAACTTCTGGAGAGACAGGATAACACTAGTAACTTCCTGATTTCCGTATTTAACTGCGTATGTATGTTCGCTGGAAGCTGCTGTCTAATTTACACTTGAATAACAGTGAGCACTGATAACCTCATTGTTATTTTTATTGCAAAATCTGGGCCATAGTGATTAGGTGTATTATTGTACTAAGATAGGATTTTTTATATATATAATGAGAAAGCGGAATGAGGTGTTCTTGCAATCAAAGGGTTGGTCAAACTGCTAATACCATGCACCTTGAGTTACCTGGTGTGGAAGCAGGAGTGGTGCAGGGTGTTCCACTGAAGAAAATAATTTACAAAAAAAGGAGGAAATGAATAAAACAAATCACTGTCAAAAAATGATGTTTAATGTTATTTATGATGGCATCACTCATATAATTGTCTTAAAGAAATTTTGTTGCAGTTGGATTACCTACAGAAATGATTAACTTGGATGGTGCGCTTTATATCTGAACATCTTGATGTTCATAGACTGTAATTGCAAGTACAAACAAAGTAACATGAGGCTTAATACTGCACTGCCAGCAGTATGTTGTGCATTTATTGAAAGACTTAACCAATTTAGAAAATAATCTGATTCAGTCTGGGATGGGCAGGAAACTGGTTGAATATGGTATACAATGCATATACAGAAGTTTTAAACTTTGTCGTTCTTTGGCCTCCTTATCTCGAGAGACAATGGATACGCGCCTGGAGGTGGTCAGTGGTTTGTGAAGCAGCACCTGGAGTGGCTATAAAGGCCAATTCTAGAGTGACAGGCTCTTCCACAGGTGCTGCAGAGAAAATTGTTTGTCGGGGCTGTTGCACAGTTGGTTCTCCCCTTGCGCCTCTGTCTTTTTTCCTGCCAACTACTAAGTCTCTTCGACTCGCCACATTTTAGCCCCGTCTTTATGGCTGCCCGCCAGCTCTGGTGAACGCTGGCAACTGACTCCCACGACGTGTGATCAATGTCACAGGATTTCATGTCGCGTTTGCAGACGTCTTTAAAGCGGAGACATGGACGGCCGGTGGGTCTGATACCAGTGGCGAGCTCGCTGTACAATGTGTCTTTGGGGATCCTGCCATCTTCCATGCGGCTCACATGGCCAAGCCATCTCAAGCGCCGCTGACTCAGTAGGGTGTATAAGCTGGGGATGTTGGCTGCCTCGAGGACTACTGTGTTGGAGATACGGTCCTGCCACCTGATGCCAAGTATTCTCCGAAGGCAGCGAAGATGGAATGAATTGAGACGTCGCTCTTGGCTGACATACGTTGTCCAGGCCTCGCTGCCATAGAGCAAGGTACTGAGGACACAGGCCTGATACACTCGGACTTTTGTGTTCCGTGTCAGTGCGCCATTTTCCCACACTCTCTTGGCCAGTCTGGACATAGCAGTGGAAGCCTTTCCCATGCGCTTGTTGATTTCTGCATCTAGAGACAGGTTACTGGTGATAGTTGAGCCTAGGTAGGTGAACTCTTGAACCACTTCCAGAGCGTGGTCGCCAATATTGATGGATGGAGCATTTCTGACGTCCTGTCCCATGATGTTCGTTTTCTTGAGGCTGATGGTTAGGCCAAATTCATTGCAGGCATCCGCAAACCTGTCGATGAGACTCTGCAGGCACTCTTCAGTGTGAGATGTTAAAGCAGTATCGTCAGCAAAGAGGAGTTCCCTGATGAGGACTTTCCGTACTTTGGACTTCGCTCTTTGACGGGCAAGGTTGAATATGGTATACAATGCATATACAGAAGTTTTAAACTTAATACTACACTAAATCATTCTATCTCTCTTTAATGATTTATTTGTTTGCCACATGATTGGAACTGTCACTCAGCACTGTTTTCAGTTGTCAGTTCATTCACAATGTTACCAACCAAAAAAAGCGTACAAAAATAATAAAAATACATAAAATGCGTGTAAATGGATTCTTCAGAGCTGAATGCCAGCTGCTTTTTGCAATTTTCTGAAACTGACGGAAAAGGTTAATCCACAGGTCAGGATAGAAGGAATGCATTGAAGGAAAAACTGATACTGAACTTTTTGCAACCTAACTCAAATTAGGCTGGAGTGAAGAGGAAAGTTGGTTAAAATTTTTATATGTTGAATATAGCACTGACAGATTCCATAGACTGAATTTTCAGGTCTCACTGGGGCGGGGTCAAAAATACCAGCACCGGCCAGAGTGCCGGTTTCCTGGAAGCGGTAGTTTCACCAGGGTGGGAGGAGGGTGGCCCCACGATCCCGTGTGATCCATTTTGAAGGCCAATTATGCTTAAAATTTGGAGTTAGATATAGCTCTTGAGGCGAAAGGGATCAAGGGATATGGGGAGGAAAGCGGGAACAGGTTACTGAGTTGGATGATCAGCCATGAGCATAATGAATGGCGGAGCAGGCTTGAAGGGCCGAATGGCCTACTCCAATTTTCTATGTTCCGTTTAGGTAAGCTTTCAAAGAGATTCAGCACAGAAGGCTTCACATCGGTCTTCCATCAGGTGTGTAGCAACAAAGGTTTCAATTCAATGCAAAGTTGCAACGATGCAAGATTTCTGCAAAAGGAGGCTTGACAGGTTGGATGTAGAAAGGATGTTTCCTCTTGTGGGAGAATCTAGAACTAGGGGGTCACTGTTTTAAAAATAAGGGGTCGCCCATTTATGACAGATGAGAAATTTTTTTCTCTGAGGGTTGTGAGCCTTTGGAACTCTTCCTCAAAAGGCGGTAGAAACAGAGTCTTTGAATGTTTTTAAGGCAGAGGTAGATAGATTCTTGATGAGCAAGGGGGTGAAAAGTTAAAGGATAGGCGGGAATGTGGAGTTGAGGTTACAATCAGGTCAGCCGTGATCTTATTGAATGGCGGAGCAGGCTCGAGGGGCCAGTGGCCTACTCCTCCTAATTCGTATGTTCGTAAACATGCAGGATTTCTTCAGAAACAGGAGGCGGCAACAGTACAACTTGATGAAGGAATTCCTCAAAGAAAGATATTAGCTGTCTTCTCCTGGCAGGCACAGAGCAACTCCTTCCTTATGTGTTTAGCAAAACCAACTTTTTTTTTAAACAGTTCAAAATGAAACCAACTTTTTCCAGAAACAAGTTTTATGACCACCATAAATCCTGGCCTGTCATTCCCTTGCAAACAGCTCTTCAGGTCAAAACACAACCCCCTGCTGGGTTCTTTGCAACCAGATGCTTTCCAGTAAGACCTGCCCACCAGCCAGCCTTCTGTTCACCTTTCCTTTTGTTTTTTACACCACAGAGTTCAGCAATATCCATGTAACTCAATGCCCAGAATTCAATTGTAAGTTCTTTTAAGACATATTTTACAAAATAAGCAGAAGCAGTCTCATAACAGGGGGCACGACTGTCAGATTTTGGACCCAGTGGTGATGAGGAGCAACACCTTCTGCAGGAAAGGTGGAGCCCGGGCATCAGGAGGGCAGAGAAGAGGGACCAAGGCCAGGAAGGGAATGGAGGCTATATTCTCAGCATAGGATGCGTTGGCAAAGACGGAGCTACCTGGAGATGACCAAGAACCAATGCCACAGAAAACTGCAACTCTTCAGGCAGATGGTCACCGATATCTGTACCCTGGTCACTGAAGACCTTGCACCTCGCAGCACTGGTTGCCATGCACTGCCAGTAACCATAAAGTCAGCTTGAACGACTTCTGATCCTTTGAACCAGAAAAGCTGCAGACCTTGGTGGCATCTCGCAAATGGTAGCACACAACTGCATCTTGTAGGTCACTGATGCCCTATTTGCTGGGTGGTACTTCCAATTTCAGACAAATGGGACTTTGTAGGCACAGAGGGCACTGGGTTTTGCTGCCGTCACTGGATTCCCCCAGGTGCAGGGCATCATCGATTGCACCTATGTGGCCAGTCGCTGGGTGCCTTTTTGGCCAATCAGATTCATCAATGGGAAGGGCTTCCACTCCCTCATGTTCAGCTGGTCTGCAAACACAACAGGAGCTTCCTCCATATGTCTGCTCGCTTTCCGAGCAGCTGCCATGATTCCTTTATCCTCCAGAAGTCCAGGCTGAATCTGCACTTCACTCCATCCCCACAAACTCTGGATAGATTCTAGAAGACAAGGGATATGCCTGGAAGAGCTGGCTACTCACCCCTCTTTGAGAGCCCCAGATAGAGGCACAGAGGCAAAAGAACCAAAGCCATCTGCTCACCAGGACCACCATTGAGCAGGCTTATCGGGCTTCTTTTTGATGCAGTTCCGTTGCCTGAACCAGTTGGTTGCTGATCTGGAATACATACCTGCAAAGGTCTTGTTCATTGTGGTGGTCTGCTGCGCTTTTCATAATGTGATCCTCCAGAGAGATGTGGACTTTGAGGTCCTGGTAGGACACAGTTCATTGAAGGAAGAGGTGGAGGGGGAAGATGATGGAACAGTAAGGTGCCCCTGATGCACAGGGATGTGGCCGGGCCCGGTGTGGGGCTCAAGGGTCTCATCAGGATGCCATGAATGTTGGGCATCATCAGATTCAGGCACGTTTTAACTAAGCCCTTCTGACCCAGGATGAATGGCATGGAACTAACTCTTAGCTATCTGTGCTAACACTTCCATTGCAGACGCAGCCTGGAACGTGCATGATCTTACTGCCAATGAAGGATGCACATTTAACTAGAGGTTTCACTGTCACTGTTGACGGACCCTTGCTCTTCACCACTTCATACCCCTTTTCCAGTCCCACCATTAATGAAAGGAGGCTCACATGTCTGGTTTGAAGTGTCATTATTTACATTGTGCAGTTTTCTTTTATGAGCACCTACAGGAGGAAGACACCCCAGTGATCCACTTATTGCTCTGTGTGTGCAGTGGCCTCTGCATTGGACGACTTCTAAGCGTTGCTCCCCTTGTGCCCTCGGAGGAGGTGGAGGAAACTGCTTACTTGTCTGTGCTTGAGGCTAAGATACACATGGCAGTCGTCCTTATCGTGGAGATGCCCTTGGAGACATCTCCACAGGCTGCTGCTCTTGAATTATTGCAGGAACAGTCTGTCACTGGGCCCTGCTGCACAGATGCCCCCACTGTCAGAGGGGGCAAGGAGGCTGAAGATGGTGATGCTCCAATGGTGGGTAGCATCCTCAGGCCTTGGTTGCCACTCAGGATGGCTGGAGAGGAGAACCAGCTTGGGTATAACTGGCATCACCTCCATACATCCCTGTGCCATCAGCGCCCCCGACTGGTCCATACTACATACTGTGCATGCATCCCATGTACGTCAGTGCGCAGTTCTGGCATCACGCCAAGTGCTGCTGCATTTGGCTCTCCAAGAGGTTAGCCACTCTTCAAAGCCCTGAGCCATGGTGGGGCATATAAGCTGGATGAACCCCTCCATTCTGAGTCCACGACCCCGCACTGCCTCGTGGAACTCTGACATGTGGGAGCTGGTGCTCTAGGTGGAGCCTCATTTCCAATGACTCCTGAGGCCCTGCATCTGTGCCCAGCTAAGCAGGGCTGTGTCTGTGCTCCCACTTCTGAGGGGAACTGCCCACAGCTGCCTCTGCCTCTGGCACCTCCGCCAGTACACTGGTGCCATGCTCCTCACCCATTGTCGCCTCATTTAAACGTGTGCGAGGACCCATTGAGGTGACTCTATCTGTGCTTGTGAGGTGTGACGGTGCTTCTTCAGAACTCTGCTGCTGTTCTTGGCCCAGTGATAATGAGGGAGATGGTCACTTTGGCGTGACGTCTGCACCTGTGGGAGACACCAGAAGAAATAATGAGACCTAGCCTTGGAGAGCAGAAGTTTCTGCAGTGCTGAGGCTTTCCAATGCAACCTGTTATTCTGTATGCTATCGGATGGAATGGAGTGCAAGGCTCCCCCTTAATGAGTGCATTGCACTCTCTCTAATCACCATCTCCCCCATGAATGCCCATCTTGCCATGGCTGCCTTCCTTGTAGTCTGCGATCCTGGCTATTTCCATCACTTCCTCCTCCATAGCTGTGATGACCTGAAGGTAAGGGACCCCTCCACCAGTCTGGGCCATCTTGTGGGCATTGAGTCTGTTTCTCCTGCAAGGACAAAAGAGAACATGATAAGGCACTGCTGTCCTCTATAACTTGCTTCCACCTCCATAATACCAAGTCACGGTGACACAAGCTACAGAGTATGCAAAGCATTGGCACTGTCTTTTCCCCCGTTTAGAAAAACAAGTGTTGACACTTATCCTAATAATATTGCATGTGATGAGTAAAAAATTACAGATTTATGCCATTCCCAAAAGCATTCTTTGCTGCAGGAAGGTTAGGTACAAGAAAGGCATAATTAGTTCAGGCAACTGGTGTGCTGAAAATTTTCCCAGTGCAATACATTCATAGATAACACACTGCAGATCCTGAAACGTTTGGTAGTTTTTGGGTGAATAAAATATTGAGCAAGCAGTTACATGATAAATAATTCATAAAATATGTTTGTGGATAATGCACTTTGTTCTCAAACCAGGTTATTGCATTGGTAGCTACATAAATTATAGAACCATACAAACAATATTACAAAGATCAAAAATAGAGTAATGCAATTGGAGGGGTGGGGAGAGGGTAACCTTTGGTTAATTCTTTACAGTAGAACATTCGCATCAATTTCTGGCATTAGCAAACTACTGTGGAAGAAAAATATAACACCGTAATAATGCAGTTGTCATGTGCAGTTATTTCTCCAGTAACTGGAAGCTAATGGCTCAAAAAGCATGCCTTATTACACTTCTGAATATTTAAGGCTATTTTCAGTCGAAGCCCAGTTGTAATAAAATAAATGCATGTATTTCCAGAGTTCCAGGTTAAAGTATATCATTGAGGAAGTACACAGCTGTGTAATACACCTGGCTCATGATTTGGCTGACTTCTATGATTGGCAAGTGACGGTGACACAAGCCACAGAGTATGCAAAGTGTTGACACTGTCTTTCTCCCATTTAGGAAACCAACTGTTTGACACTTATCCTGCTTACACTGCATGTGATGAGAGAAATTTTACAGATTTCTGCTGTTTGCAGACATTTTGCTTTTTACTACTTTCGTGTCCTTAAGGGCGGCACAGTGGCGCAGTGGTTAGCACCGCAGCCTCACAGCTCCAGGGGACCCGGGTTCAATTCTGGGTACTGCCTGTGCGGAGTTTGCAAGTTCTCCCTGTGACCGCGTGGTTTTTGCCGGGTGCTCCGGTTTCCTCCCACTGCCAAAGACTTGCAGGTGATAGGTAAATTGGCCATTGTAAATTGCCCCTAGTGTAGGTAGGTGATGGGGAATATGGGATTACTGTAGGGTTGTATAAATGGGTGGTTGTTGGTCGGCACAGACTCGGTGGGCCAAAGGGCCTGTTTCAGTGCTGTATCTCTAAATAAAAAATAAAAATAAAAAATATCCCAAAGCACTTCACAACCAATCACTTCTATTAACTAGACTTGAAGTATTTCCAGGATTTTCAGTCACCTTTCCTGACGTGATCTGCATAGTATAATTTCAAGTTCTACGATGAACTTTTAAAAATATTTCATTAAGATTAGAATTCTTTTAATCAAAGTAAAATATTCTCTTTGTACTAGTTGCAATAAAATTGTGAACTCATTCCTTGCAAACAGATTTATGATTTCATATATATAAAGCACTGGAAATCCCCCTCCCCACTACTCCTTTATGTCATTGTCACTTTTCTGTGATCATATGGCAATCCAATGCATCTTAAATACAAGCAGACTATTACTGCTTTTTCAGTAGGTTAAATAGGGGATAGGAGATAGGCATGCTGAAAATATAATGTACATCTAAATAAGTGACAAGTACAGTAAAGACAGTGCTAAGCTGAATGAATAGGATAATTATTACCTTGACCTTTATGCCATTAAGCCTCTTTCATTTACATCCTTTGCATTTTCGCTGGTTATTCACTCTCAGTTAGCATTGAGACTTAGACAAAATGTAACAGAAAATGAATTGAGCCTTGCCACTAGCAGTTTTTGCGCTCAAAAATTTCACCGCTCTGAAATGTATTAATTTAGACTGTAGTTTTGAAATGGGAAGAAAATGCCAAAGGGAGGAAAAAGTGGTGGGTGGTTTCTTTCTTATAAAGTATAACTTGGGTGCTCTGCTGAGTCAGTGGTGATTTTTTTATTATTTCCAAAATATACTTTATTCATAAAATCTGTTTAAAAAAAAAAAAAATCCATTACAGAACAGTTCCAAAAAGCACAAAGTCAAACAATACAAAGAGTGCCAACTAGATCAGTTTCCTTCAATACAGGAGTGAGTTGCCTCACAACCCTTCCATTTCATTTGACAAGCCATGTACATTTTACAGCAAACAAATATTTTCTGGCAACAGTTCGAGGAGTTTTCCATGGATCCAGCCCCTCAGTTCACCTTGGTGGGGTGGACCTTACACAGTGGTCTTTCCCCATTGAGCCTTTTCTGCGGCAGCCCCTAGCTTTAATGCATCCGTCAGCACATAGTCCTGGACCTTGGAATGTGCCAGTCCACAACATTTGGTCGTGGACAACTCTTTGCGCTGGAAGACCAGCAAATTTCGGGCAGACCAAAGGGCGTCTTTCTGCTGAGTCAGTCATGATGGGATCTGACCGATGTGTTTAGATCTAGGTAAGTTGGATACACCACAGTTGCTGACTGGGGAATGAAAAGCAGATGTTCCAGTACAGTGAGTGTGTTTTTGAGTCCAACAAAGATCATGTAAAAAGACCTGTGTATTAGTAAAAGCTGTCTTTAAAGATTATGCCCTATTTTAATAATGACCTTTTTAGATGCGAGGTCCTGTACTAACAATGGACTGAAGTTTGATAATTATGCAAAAATAGGATGCAGAGAGGAAGAAGA
Organism: Heterodontus francisci; assembly: GCF_036365525.1. Lineage (NCBI taxonomy): Eukaryota > Metazoa > Chordata > Chondrichthyes > Heterodontiformes > Heterodontidae > Heterodontus > Heterodontus francisci. The sequence continues at coordinate 59,713,486 of NC_090385.1, forward strand.
ATGAAAAGCAAGTACAGTGTGGCTGGATATTTGCAAGATTTTCTTTTGCAGCTTGATAAGTGATAAAACTGCTGGCATTAACTGGCTCTTCACCAAATATAGTTCCACTGATTTTTCTAAAAAAGGATAAAACTGGGATTTGTTCCTCCATATGCAAGCTCTTTTGCTACACAGAGGTTGTACTGGTTATTAATGCTCACTATTTGGATAACACAAAGAAACTGAAGATGAGAAGTAGAAAGTGAGACTTAGGCTGGTGAAAGGATAAGACACATTGCTGAGCCAGCAGTACAGAATTTTTATTTTGCTTCAGGTGATTTCAGTACCTGGCTTGGGGTTGCTTGGTTCTGATACAGTATGAAAAGATAGAAATGTTTCATTCGCAGCACTGACAGCTCTTTTTGATGGATGCAGTTTCATTCTACTTTCTAAATAAAAAAATTCTGTCTAACTTCGAGTGATGGATAGGCTTAATTGGAGTATTGCCTCCTGTTGAAAACAGTTAGAATTCTAGTTTGTATACATTGCCTGTTTTGCTCAAGGCAAGATGGTTCCCTACCTTTTCATGACCATTACACTGGATATTTATACTGACACAAATTATGGACATGTTCAAAAATGCCTTTTTTATGTTCAGTTTGCTAACTGAATAGAGTAACAATTTCTCAAATATTGTAATGCACCATGTAGATTAACATGCCTTCAAACAACTAAAAGTTTTAAAATTAATGTATGCATACATCTGATTTTTGCAATGTTAGTGTTAATGTCATGTTTTTTCTCAAGATATGGACTGTAATGCAGTAACTAAAAGAAGTGGGATCTGTTATTCAGCTTTTTAAAAAATAAATCCGAGTATTTTTCTGCTATTGGGATAAAATTTTACTGTCAATGATGTGAAAGTATCTGAATATCAATTTTTGTGGTTAAAATTGATTCACAGGATGTGCACACTGAAAAAATTGAGACACTGGCAGTTCTACTATAGTCTGCAAAAATCAGCAACTTTTTATATAAAGTTTGTGAACCACGTACAGGATGGATGGTGTTGTAGCTTTATAAAAGTTATGGCCTGATGAAATTTTAATGACTTGTAAACCTTGGGGCATGAATCAATTTATTAGGTCATGTAAACTTCTGATAAATTTTGATGCTGAATTTTGTAGGAATTAGACAAAAATAATGAAGAGGTGGAGCAAAGAATAGAAGCAAGGAAGTACTTTTTCCCTTATTCAAAGTAAAAAAAAAAATTGAAACATGACCGTGGAGATGTATTAGAATTATGAGGAAAATAGAAGACAAGTAGTGCTTAAGGACATTGAAATGGTTGCGTGAGTTAACTGAGCTGTTCAATACATTATTGCTACCATTTGTTTTGTTGTTTTGAAAAATTCTTAGTTATCTCATTATCAATATTGACCACGATCTGGGAGGATGAGCATTTTCTTGGTCTGGGAAGGATACATTGTCCAGAGCAACCAGATAATGGGATAACTAAGAATTTTTCAAGACAACAAAAAAAAAGGTAGCAATAATGTATTGAACAGCTCAGTTAATTCAAGCAACCATTTCGATGTCCTTAAGCACTACTTGTCTTCTATTTTCCTCATAATTCAAATGCATCTCCATGGTCATGTTTCAATTTTTTTTTACTTTGAATAAGGGAAAAAGTACTTCCTGGCTAAAATTTCTCGCCATCCTTTCCCCCTCCGTCCCCTTTCCCCTTTATCCACCTTCCTAAGTGGGAAAATAGCATGCCTGTTTTTGGCACTGCCTTCTCATGGAAGCCCAGAATGGTGTGGAGAATGCACATTGCACAACTCTAGTTACTGCATAAAAGCAAAATACTGCGGATGCTGGAAATCTGAAACAAAAACAAGAAATGCTGGATTCACTCAGCAGGTCTGGCAGCATCTGTGGAAAGAGAAGCAGAGTTAACGTTTCGGGCCAGTTCCGAAGAAGGGTCACTGGCCCGAAACGTTAACTCTGCTTCTCTTTCCACAGATGCTGCCAGACCTGCTGAGTGAATCCAGCATTTCTTGTTTTTGTTCTAGTTACTGCATGGTGGCCTACATTCACTAAACTACTGTCCCAGTATCTTAAATTAGTGATAGTTATTGTTGATTTCAACAATAAAAATGGTAAAATAGCTTCATGAGTTACTTTTTAAAATTAATGCCTTGTGTTTATTATGTGTTCAAGAATTCATATCTCATTCTACTCATTTTCTTATTAGGTATTTGATGCCTAACAATTGATGGTCTGAAGTTTGTGCTGCTGTACGTTAAGCCTTGAGCTAAATTGGCTGTGGATAGGGTTTATTGTAGTACTGCCTCTTGAAAACAATTGGGTCTCTTGCATAACTTGCTATGATCAAGACAAGATTTTTTTTTTACCTTCCATTGCTTTCGCTGTTTTCGGGAATACTACACTGGAACATTTATTCGAAACCAAATTACACATTTCTAAAATGCCCATTTTTATGTTCAATTACTAACCTGAATGGAGCAGCAATGTCTAATAAATATTGTAATATGACATGTAGATGAGCAAATGCCTTTAAACAACTGAAGGTTTTAAAATTAATGTATGCATCTGCAGGTGGAATAGGGTACTGTTGAATCTTAGAACTGAATTTAATACGAAGCTTCAAAGCTTATTGCTGCCAGCCGTTGATCTGAATTATTTATGAGTTGCTTGCAGCAACTGGCCTTTAAGGAAGTTCTTGGATTACTAATGTTTAGTGAGCTGAGAATGCTTGGGTTTGGTTCTGTTTTTTTTTTAATTCTAGGTTGCACATTAGCTTTTTCCAAATTAACCAAAATACTAAACCATTTCTATGTCTACCAATAGATAAACATTATGACACTGAATTTGCTGGAGTAGGGTATCTCGTGGATGTCCTGTTAGACTTTTTCCCTCGCTCCTTTTTTTGCGCCTCAAATTGCAGGTGCAAGCTGATAACTTGGCAAGGTCAAGGGGGCATCAGGGACCTTGGTGAACGATGGAACCAAAGTCTATAACTCTTCACCAATGAAATTTAACCATTGAGAAAGTAACAGAAATGATGGAGAAGGAAATAGGGCGAATTAAAGTCAAATTGAGTACAAAACAGAAATGAATTGAGAAGAAAGAGACAAAGGAAAAGTGTGGGGAAAAATTTTGAAATTTTAGAAATGTTAAATCTTGAACAGTTTATTACCACATCAAACTAGTTTAAATCCACTATCAACTGGTGCATTTGTGCAGGGTCCAAGATAAGCACAGATTTCAGGAACGTCACACAAGTTGTCGAAACCTCTGAGCTGCTTTTACTTGACTGCTTTCCCCATAGCTCGAATATTGTTTGAGCTTCTTTGCCATGCAAATAAACACCTGTTGAGCACAGGCATTTAATTCAGCATAATCAGAGTATTATTCATTTGACTGTGCTTCAGTCCAGAACAGTACATCCATTACTTTATTGTAAACGTTGTGGATTGTGACGTGTTGAGATTCAAACCAAGTGATTAAATCCATCAGGCGTGTTGCATTCTTGATGACAAACTGAACCTCCTCATTAAGCTGAGCATTGTTTAGAAGGGTTACAATGTCTGTTAAAACCTGTGTTTCTGGTGTCAGTGTGAGCTCTTAAACTTCGGTTCTATGGTACTCAGACTTAGTAAAGTCACGGCACAGGAAGAGGCCATTCAGCTCAACTTGTCTGAGCGGCTGAAAAATAACTAGCTGCCCAATCTAACCTCACCTTCCAGCACTTGGTTCGTAACCTTGCAGGTTACAGCACTTCAGGTGCAGGTCCAGGTACCTTTTTTAAATGAGTTGAGGATTACTGCCTCTACCACCAATCGCACAGTGAGTTCCAGACACTGACCACCCTCTGGGTGAAAAAGTCTTTCCTAATGTCCCGTCTAATTCTTCTACCAAACACCTTAAATCTGTGTTCCCTGGTAATTGACCTCTCCACTGGGGGAAACCGGTCCTTCCTGTCTGCTCCATCTAGGCATTATTTCAGGTGAGTTACATGATACTGTACTGCTGAATTCCAACGTGTAATTACTGGCTCTGGAGAAAGGGCAACGTTTTGTTCCCCAATTTTATCCACATTTGCAATGTGTGGCCTGTATTGAAGCTTGCGGCTAGGACGGTGTTTAAAGTTCTTTTTAATGTAGTGACCAGTTTGCTGACTTTACCAAACTCGCTGCTTTTCCAAAGTTCACTGACGAGAACTTATATGTGCATTACATTTAATATGGATGGCATTAGGCATTACACCTTGGAGCACAGCTTTGAAAGTGCAACTTACATGACAATCTATCACTAATGAAAGTAGACACTTTGTTGAAATCTGGACCGTGTTTTTGAAATAGTTTTGATTATTGCTTGGGAAACTGTGGTGTAATTAACAGCTTCTAAGTGGATGCAATCTGCAAGTACTGTTAACTTTCCTGACTGTACATTTTCGGTCTTAACAAATATAAAATCAAACAAAACATGCAGCACATAGTTGCCTTGCTCATTGGTGGACTCATCATAAATAATTGCAAAAGACACACATGCGTTACCTGAGACTACTTCTCACAATCTGTAGCAAAAACCTTCGGTAGTCCTGTTGTTGATTTGCACTTAGCAAGCAACCATCATTTTGCACATTACATTCAATGAATACCCACAACTTTGGGTGATCAAGTTTTTCCAGTGGTATGTTGGTGCTTGCACAATCATCCACAAGTTCCATTGTAACCAGCTGACGATTTTCTGAGCTCTCTGTTGACTTCTTAAAAAGAGATGAAATTATTGCTTTTTTTTTTGCGTGTTTATTTTCCAGCAGTCTAGTGTCAGATGCTCGCTCTCTGCTGTGATGGCTTTCAGACTCTTAAATGGTGCTAAACTGTTGCCCGTGATCCAGTGAAACATTGCAACTTGTACAAAACACTATTCCACCATCGGCATGCAGAATTTGTCTTCCAAATTCTTTCACTTGATATGCTACAGTTATGTTTGTGGCCATTTTTGATTTGCTCATTCTGGCATTCTCACTTGTCTGCTAGTACTTGAGACTGCTCTCAAAGCTGCACTGGAAGCCCTCCCTCATTTACCAATCAGTGAGTTGAGTTTTGTGTCAATCACTTAAACTCGCAATGGTCACAACATGCCCGGCAATCAGGGAGGTGAGCCTTGTGTCAATGAATAAAATGCGGGAAGCTCACAAAATGGCCGATTTCATAAAGGACCTGAGATTTCACGATCCATGACTCATTTTTCACAGTCATGTATTTGGTAGGGCCCTAATTATGAAGTGCATTGCAGTACTTACTAACAGAAACTTATCAATGTTTAACATGGTAGCAAATCTCCTCTAATGTTGCCAGTGATGAGTTGAAATAAGTTGTTTTGTGTTATCTAATGCTGAATGTATTATCAGAGGCACTGATATGTAGCTAAATATGGCAAATGGTGTTATTAGTTTTGGAAAGTTAGTTGTTTTCTGGGTTGAATTCTACATTTTTGTGAATATTTGCAGGGAAACTGCAAATCTGTGTATTTGAATAGTTAGTCAAATTTTGTCACTTGCCTTTTTTTTCTGGAAAACCCAGGATACAGAAGAAGGTTGAGATGTTCCAGGTTGCACATTGATGGGAGATAGCTTTTCTGAACTGGATACAGCTGTAGAAGGTTTGGGATTTTGTAGTGTTGGGATGCTGCTCCTTACATTTGGGATCATGGTCATGGAGCATGGGAGCAATAGTAGGGGTCTTGAAAGCAAATGGGGTTCTCCGGATATGAGGGCATTGGGAGGTGATTTAAAATGTTATGTTTAGGAGCTTTGGAAAGGAGGTACCCTAACCTGTTGCAAATGGAAGAGAGAAGTTGGTAACGCTGGGGATCATCTTGGGGTTTGGTATCGATGCAAGACCAGACATGATACGGCAACATATGGGGTGGCAGAGGTAAGATGTGGGAGCATGGGGTGGGGTTCTAGGATACTACTGATGTGGATCAACAGTGGATGGAAAAATATAAATGTTTGTTGGAGTGTTGTGATGATTTAGATGAGGGAACTAAATGTAATATCTCCAAATTTGCAGATGACACAAAACTGGGTGGGAGGGTGAGTTGTGAGGAGGATGCAGAGAGACTTCAGGGTGATTTGGACAAGTTGAGTGAGTGGGCAAATGCATGGCAGATGCAGTATAATATGGATAAATATGAGGTTATCCACTTTGGTAGCAAAAACAGGAAGGCAGATTATTATCTGAAAGGTTTTCAACTGAGAGAGGGGAATATGCAATGAGACCTGGGTGTTCTCATACACCAGTCGCTGAAGGTAAGCATGCAGGTGCAACAGGCAATAAAAAGGCAAATGGTATGTTGGCCATAGCAAGAGGATTCGAGTACAGGAGCAAGGATGTCTTGCTGCAATTATACAAGGCCTTGGTGAGGCCACAACTGGAATATTGTGTGCAGTTTTGGTCTCCTTATCTGAGGAAGGATGTTCTTGCTATAGAGGGAGTGCAGCAAAGGTTTACCAAACTGATTCCCGGGATGGCGGGACTGATGTATGAGGAAAAATTGAGTCAGTTAGGATTATATTCGCTGGAGTTCAGAAGAGTGAGGGGGGATCTCATAGAAACCTATAAAGTTCTAACAGGACTTGACAATGTAGATGCAGGAAGGATGTTCCGATGGTGGGGAAGTCCAGAACCAGGGGTCATAGTCTAAGGATATGGGGTAAACCTTTCAGGACTGAGTTGAGGAGAAATTTCTTCACCCAGAGAGTGGTGAGCCTGTGGAATTCGCTACCAGTTGAGCAGTTGAGGCCAAAGCATTGAATATTTTCAAGAAGGAGTTAGATATAGCTCTTGGGGCAAAAGCGATCAAAGGATATGGGGAGAAAGTGGGAACAGGTTACTGAGTTGGATGAAAAGCCATGATCATAATGAATGGCGAAGCAGGTTCGAAGGGCCGAATGCCCTACTCCTGCTCCTATTTTCTATGTTTCTATCTATGATGCATGGTGCTTGAGGTAATGCAATAAGATTTTGTTATTACACATATGGTTACTAAGTTGATTCCTCATTATTTCATGCCTGTAGGTTACATGTCACTGAGTTCAAAGTACTGCTGATTATTTTTCATCTAAACTAACCAGTTTCCTTTCAGAGTGCATTAAAGTATCTGACAAGAAGGTGGTATTGTGCATAAAATCTTAGCAATAGCGCAACTAATTTGGAACAATGCAGCTCTACCGTGCATGAATTTGGAAAAATGCAGGGCATGTCTGATATTAAATGGTGACGCTTGACCCTGAAATTACACTTTGATAGGCATAATATTGATGATGGGAAAAAGACAGCGTATTTGGCAGGATGCCATTGGGAGATTGCCTAAGGAATGGGAGGACTGGCCTGCAAAAGAGAGTGAAGGGGTGCGAATTGTCGCGGAAGTGGGGTGGTGGGCACAAGCTATGTGGTTAGAAGCTCATCCTGTATATGTATAAATATGTATCTGAAGTTACAGTTGAATTGACAAGCGTCTGCACTTAAATTTCTTACTCCCTTCCTAAACCTCTACCTCCATCAAATTTATATGTCCTATCTGTGATATTACCTCTTTATTAACTTGCTGGATATTTCTGTTTTGCTGCACAAAAATCCTGTTGCTGTGACAGTTTTCAAAGTACAATCATGGTCTCAAATCACAGGAATGATTAATGATTCACATCAACTCAGTGCAGCAATTTGCCAGAAGAGTTTGATAAATTAATGTCCATGACAGTGCCTTTGTTCTGACAGAGTTACTTCAATGTTCAGAGATTTATCTTGGCCTGACTTGCATTGTAGTTAGACATCAATAACTGCTTTAACTGCCACAGTAACTTGTCATACAGCAGGCTTCTCAATTTAATGAGACTGAATATATTTAACGTACATTTGATTTGTGTTTGTACAGATACAGTACTGTAAAATCACTAAGGCACTAAAAATCTAAATCCGAGTCACTTACAGCACAGAAGGAGACCATTCAACTCATCGAGTCCATACCAGCTCTCCACTGAGCTCTGCTGTCAGTGTCAGTCCCACTACCTGGTTCAATCCCTGTAGCCCCTGCAAGTCTGTTTCTCTCAAGTGGCCATCTAGCTTCCTCTTGAAGTCATTGATCATCTCTACATCCCCCACCCTTATGGGCAGCAAGTTCCAGGTCATTACCACCCGCTGTGTATAAAGAAAGGTGCTTCCTCATATATTCCTGCATCTTTTGCCCAAAACTTTCAATCTGTCCTCTAGTCCTTGTATCATTTTGTTAATGGAAACATCTTTTCCTTGTCTAATTTATCTAAGCCTGTCATAATCTTGTACATTTCTATTAAATCTCCTCTCCATCTCCTTTGTTCCAAGGAGAACAAACCCAGCTTTTCCAACCTACCCTTGTAACTAAAATCTTCCAACTCTGGAGCCATTCTGGTAAATCTCCTCTGCACCCTCAAGGACCCTCACATCTTTCCTTCAGTGTGGTGACCTGGACACACTACTCCATTTGCAGCCTAACCAGAGCTTTATAGAGGTTCAGCATAACTTCCCTGCTTTTGTACTCAATGCCTCTATTTATGAAGCCCAAGATCCCAAATACTTTACTAACCACCCTCTCAATATGTCCTGCCACCTTCAAAGATCGATGCACATGCACCCCCAGGTCCCTCTGTTTCTGCACGCTCTTGAGAATGATTCCATTAAGTATATATTGCCTCTCATTCCTTCTGATAAAATGCATCACCTCACATTTATCAGTATTAAATTCCATCTGCCACCTCTCTGCCCATTCTGCTAGTCTACCCATCTGATTCACTGATGTCCTTTAGGAAAGGAAATCTGCTGTCTTTACCTGGTCTGGCCTACATGTGACTCTAGACCCCTAGAAACGTGATTGACTATTAAAATGCCCTCCGAAAGCCACTGAGTTCAAGGGCAATTAGAGATGGGCAATAAATGCTGGCCTAGCCAGAGACACCCACAACCCCCAAACGAATAAAAAAAAAATCAATGCCCTCTGCAGGCAGTTCGTTTCATCCTCATTGTTTGCCGCACCGCCAAGTTTGGTGTCGGCAGCAAATTTTGAGATTCCACTCTGTGTATTCATAGTAATCGTGGATTAAGGCTGTAAACAGAGACAATTCTGTGCATCTAGCCTTAACCCCTGAACCTGTGTGGTTAAGTTTTAAGAGCAAACACGTCACATGCTATGTATCTCAATTTGAAAATCGTGACTGGCTTACCATGGTACTGTTAAGATAGCAGCTAAGATCTGCATGAGAAAGCCTTACAGGTTACTTTGATTTTCTTCCCCTCCCGTCTATTAAGGAGTGACTGACCTTCAATTCACATTTACATGGACTATCCTCATGTATCTCAAGCTTTGAAATGTTCACAAACCTTACTTCTTGTTAGCAACTTTTCCCAAGATAAATTACTATATGTTCACATTTATAGAGGAAACCCCCCTATGTAAATATTTTTGTTCTGTAGTCGCATGCTCCAGTTATTGGTGACGCTATAGCCCTGCCCTGCCCCCCCTACCCCGTTTTGCATTACCCAGTTCCACAACCTTATGATTCTTTGCTGCAACCAACTCTATTTGTGCTCCACAAATTGTCAAGTTTTAAAAAAATCAGAATATTACATTAACTGACAATGTTTGACTTTAAAATGTGAATTGAGTTACTACCACATCTGCTCTTGACCACTATGTGCAATGCCAGGGTTGATCGATTAGTAATATATTAAAATCCTTGACTTGGTAATACTGTCATGTCCCCAGTTAATTGAAGTCAATGGGTAATGCTGTTCGAGTAATGCTCAATATTATTTCACCCAGAGGCAGTGCTGTAACCTCTTGGGCAGCTGCAACAAATGAAGCTAAAAGACATATTAACCATGATCAAGGTTGCAGGAAATTCACTAGTTTGATGGTGGGTGGGGGGGGGGAGAAGAAAAATCATCCTTTCTTGGATGTGGTGATTTTCTACCTGCTTCTACTGCATTGGTCAAAAATCACTTGGCTAGGCCCAATTTGCCAATAGAAAATTATTTACGTTAGGGTGCCAAATGTGAAGACCTACCTAAGCGCAGGATAACGAGCCTTCCTCCAGACAGTACACCATGGACATAGTTATGTATGCAAAACAGATTGCATCTAATTTTAACTGAAAAATGATGACACTGGCCAATGAATAGCACTTCCCCTTTTGCCTCTCTTTGCCTCTCCATCCTCTCTTCCCCTGGCTTACTGTTGCTAGAAACACCTCTAGTCTTAATCAGCTTTTTTTCACCTTCTGAAGGGAAGACCCATATGTCAGCTTTAGGATTGTTACAGCTTCGCAGATAGTGTTGAGGATTTTGCTGTTAATGTTTCAACATCGACACACGCACCATCTTTGATGACCTGCGATGTTACTACTTCCAACAAAATAAGTAAACTATCAGTACAAACCAAATAGAAATGCTAATGCAGAGTGCTTGTAAGATAAGTCACAATCTGTTCAATAAAACAATTGCTTGCAAAAACAATTTTTCCTTTTAACTGAATTATATGTACAATTTGGCTGAGATATTGTCGTCTTAAATTACTTGCAGTAAATGATATTGCCTGAAATTTGGAAGGGGTGGGAATAATATAAAACAGGGTTGTCCATTTCATGTGGGGGCGGGGGCGACATTACAGTTTTTGTCTTGCATAGCGGACTGGTGAGAGAACTTCACAAAGATAAAGGCATTAAAATGTATCCTACAATTAAAACAGCAAAAGTACATTTTTGTGAAGATGCTTTAAAATAGAAGATTTATTTGTTGACTTAATTTCTCATCACTATGTTGGATTCTGATTTAGTGAGATACTTGACATTTTTTTTGCTTGCACAAATACTCAATGTCTACTCGCACACTTGTATCCATGCAGAGAATTCTGGGTAGATGTCCATCTGTTAGCAATGATATTGATCGCTGTCTCTCCCCTGTGTGTGTGTGTGTGTCTCTCGCTCTCTCTCTCTTTTCCCCGCCCCCCCTCCCCCGCCATGTTGTTGCCCTCCCTCTGCGTCGGTGGTGAAGGGAGTAAATGTTTTTAGATGGGGTGCCAATCAAGCTGGCTGCTTTGTCCTGGATGGTGTTGAGCTTCTTGAGTGTTGTTGGAGCTGCACCCATCCATGCAAGTGGAGAGTATTCCATCACACTCCAGGCATTATCTTTGTTCCAGAATCTGATTTGAATGAAGTGAGCAGCTTTAGAAGTAGAGTACAGAATGCACTACAGCTTTATTGAGTCCAGCCAGATCAGGTGATGAATGGTTAAATTAGTTATCCATGATGTGAGGTCATTCTCATTGTTTTTGGCCCTTACCCTCTGCCATCTTTTTTTCCATACGTTCCTGGGATGTGGGCGTCGCTGGCTAGGTCAGCATTTATTGCCCATCCCTATTTGCCCTTGAGAAAGTGGTGGTGTGCTGCCATCCTGAACCGCTGCAGTCCATGTGGGATAGGTACACCTGCAGTGCTGTTTGGAAGGGAGTTCTACAGAATGGTTACTTTTTCCTTCAAAGGTAAAAGATAATAGTGACTGGAAGCAGAGAAAGGCATAATTGGACTTTGGGGACAAACGATGCATTAACTTGAATGTTCAGAGGACCTAGGCAGTAACCGTGGCAAGAAAGGTCGATTGTGAAGTTCCAAAAATTGTGCAACTTGGCTTGGTGATGATATCTAATCTATACGAGGACAAATGAGCAGTGTAAATATTTGTCGAAGAGTGAACAAAGTTTGCTACTGTATGTCACATTGCAAAAATGGACTAGAAATTGTTGTGTACAGGTTTTTGGCACAAGGGTCATGATTCATGACCTGCCCACGCCCATTCAGATTGAGGTGGGCAACACGCAAACTTGGTGTACCCACCTCATCTAAATGAATATAGCATTGGACCGAGTGGCTACAGCACTGCTTCTCTGTCCTCTGTGCTGCCTGTAGTCTCTGTGCACAACAAGGGCAGCATTGTTTGCAGACCACTCTTCTTAAAGGCAGGCTGTACCTTGAAGGGAAGCTTCACAAAAATAGTGCTGCAGTGTAAATTATTGTAAAGGACAGAGAGAGGTTTTCATGGTGATGGATGTGCTGCAGGAGGAAAGAAGAGACGCCATGATTCCACAGGGGGCCAGGACGCCCTCAGGGACCACCTTTAGAAGGATTGAAAGCAGGTGGCCAGGGAGATCAACTTCTGAAGTCTAGACCCCAGGACCAGGTAGCAGTGCCAAAAGAAGCTACGACAGGACCCATTGAATTCAATGTTGCTGAGAACACCGAGGATGATGGTATGTTTCGGCCATATGCCCCATCTCAACTCCCAGCACACGCTCATCCTGCATGAGCAAACTGCTGATGGTGTGACCATGGACCTTTTGTTTCCTACCCACCAACCTTCCCCTTCTGAATTCCTGCTTTCAGACACCCAAGAACTGCCACGGGAGCCCCAGGAAGAGGAAAGAGAGCGACAACATAGCTCAAACCAAGAGGCCCATCACTTGATCTGACATTCGCAGTCACCAGCCCAGGTAGTGGCACTGCATGTACCCTGGAGGCTAGTGTCGTCACTGGGTATGAGTGGGCTGCAGCCAGGCCAGGGGTAAAAGGCTTCTGATGAAGGGTCGCTGACCTGAAATGTTAATTCTGCTTCTCTCTCCACAGATTCTGCTGGACCTGCTAAGTATTTCCAGCATTTCTTGTTTTTGTTGTAAAATATAGTTTGTTTGCTAGCTCAGCAGAGGGTGAAGTGGCAGATGGATCTGCTGCAGAAATGGGTTAGTATACAAGAGAATGCTGATGGGCGTGCATACAGATGCTGAGTGCATTGGCTGGCCTGCCAGGCGGCCTCTTGTCACTGTCGAGGAGCATGGAGAAGTGCGGCTCCAACTTGGCAGAGGGCAAGTGGTAGAGCTTACTCTCTCTGCAGCCTCTGCTCCATCTCCCTGTTCTTCTGCAGACCCAGAGGCAATGGCACTGCTGCCCCATACCTTTTGCAACCTTTTGTGAACAGGTCACCTACTCCTCTGCCCCCGCACCCCCCCTCCCCCCACCACCGTTGGGATGCAGCAACACTCTGGCAAATCAAGGAACTCACTAAAAATACGTCTTAAAAACACCCCACAGTACTTACAGATATTTCCCATCTAGAAAAGTAAGAAATAATGTCATTTTGCTTGCAATTTGAGTGCCTGTCCCTTTAAGTGAGACGAGTGCAGGGCCCATCTTGCAACTTCACCCATGTTTGCAGAATGAATAACAAAGAGGTTGCCTGGACATTGGTTGACTAAATTTGGGATCCTGGTTTGGCTGTGTGAAGTAAAGATAGCATCCATTCAAAGTCTTCTGAAGCACACAGGAGACACACCTGGATGCGCAATTCTAATGCAGCAACGGCCAGGTAGGCCTTGAGCAGCAACAAATTTCTCCACCTACATGTTCTGCAAAGCTTCTGTTCACCTACTGATGGAGTATTGTGCCATGCTTATGCCAGAAGCACAAGATGTATGAATCAAGAAAAAGTACTGAATTCTAGTGATAAAAGACCATAATATCACTTATGCTTTTTATGGAACATGCTTGATGTCATTGCTTGCAATGCTGTTCCTTCTATATGGAAGTTTAGTTATCAAATTATTTGTCACTCACTGAACTTCGATTGCTGGAGACTGTGTTAAGATTTGGGAAATTTATAACTGTTGATGCTTGTGTACTTTAGTCTAATTTATTTTCTGTTATCAGTGACCATCAGGGCCAATTTCACCTGTTGTGATTTTCATTGTTTGCAACATTTTATGTCACTTATTATGTACACATGCTAAAAATAGATGGAATTCCAATTCCAAGTTCCTATTTTTTTTAAAAACGGAGTAGTTATTTTTAAATGGATTATACATAAATTTTCAGAATTTGCAAATTTCCCTTTTTAATTCACAAATTTCAAAGAAAATGCTGGAAGTAACAGCAGGTCAGTCAACCTCTAAAGGGAAAAGACAGGTTATGTTTTTTCAGCTGAGTAAACTTAATGGCAAGAGACAAACTGGTATTTCATAAGGCTGGAAATGTGGGAAGAAATGAATTTGGGGGAAAAGTGGGGAAAGAACCATGTACACAGAGAGGGAATTAAGGTGTTCAGTGATTTGCAAACTGCTAAGTGGAAAACAGGTGATAAGGCTTATTAGTGAGACAATGCAGATGTACAGAAAGGAATGGACAGTCGATTGTGATTTTTCTTATCATTTTTGTATTGTTGTTTAATGCTATTCCCACCTTTATCAGTACAAAAAGGTAACTGGATGTGGAATAGGCAGCTTGATTTTAATGAATGCTTAAAAACTAGAGCCTGTGAAATAAACAAGTTCTGTGAACTAATAAAGGGGGGGCGTTTATTATCCTGCAGCATTAACTTATTGAAACCCCAACGTCGCCCTCATCCTGATGGCCACCTTTATCTGTGGTTGCATCAAGCTGCGCATAGACTCCCTTTACACAAAAGTCAAGTGCCACAACGTGATGCGTTTCTATCTGTCCCTGGTGTTACCAAGGATGGATCTGGCCACTTTGCCATGGAACACTCCATTGATTTGGACCGTGCCATACCACCGGTCCCTCGTGGAAATGTTTATACAGAAAAACACCTTTGACCACAAGTCCATCAGGCAGTGGTCGCACATAACGTCCATGAGGCCCTGAGAGTAAAGGAGATGGTGGATCCTGTCAGATGGTCCCTGAGCAGACTGTAACACTCATTTGGCAGAATGCCTCATCGCCAGAACTCTCAAACAAGCACCAGGACATAGCTTGACTGGTGGTGTGAAGAGCCCTTCCTGCATACGCAGAGTCTCACCGCCTACACATGCTGCCCCTGAGGTGCCTGCGGTGGGGGAAGAGACCGTCGCCCACTTCCTTCTGGAATTGGAACATAGGAGCAGGCGTAAGCCATTCAGCCCATCGAGCCTTCTCCGCCATTCAGTACGTTCGAGGCTGATCATCCACTTCAATGCCTTTTTCCCACACTGTCCTCATATCCCCTTATGTCATTTGTATTTAGAAATCTGTCAATCTCTGCTTTAAACATAATCAATGAATAAGCTTCCACAGCCCTCTGCGGTAGAGAATTCCAAAGATTCATAACCCTCTGAGTAAAGAAATTTCTCCTCATCTCTGCCCTTAGTAGCTTCCCCTTTATTTTGAAATTGTGTCCCCTGGTTCCAGACTCCCCAACCAGGGGAAACATCTATTAGAATGTGCCTTTGCAAAGCAGTTCTGGAAAGAGATGCAGTGGTTTTTGTCACGGTTCATTCTGAGCAGCTCCCTACTGCTCTCCAGGCTGTTCCCAGGGATGCACACCAAGATAAACATCTGCTGCTGGAGGCCCATCAACTTTGTGAAAGACGCACTTTGGCCTGCCTGAAACTTGCTGCTCTTCCAGTGCAAAGAGCTGTCTATGACTGAGTGTGGCAGGCTGGCACGTTCCAAGGCCTAGGCCTGCATGCTGAAGGACACACCAATGCTTGGGGCACCTGCTGCAAAGACTCGATGGGAAAAGGCCACTGTGTAAGGCCCTCCTGCCATAGTATACCAAGGGGCTGTAAACAATGTTTGAAAAAGAAACCCTTGGGCCGTATGAACCAGAGAATGTTTGATGTGCAGTGTAAATGTACATTGTAACCTGAAATGGCAAGTGTAGTGAGGCACCTCGTACTGTATTGGAAGAAACTGATCTGTATTGCACTTTACTAATGTCAAATTTGAAGTGTTATGCGATGCATTTTTACAAATTTTATGAAAAAAGTATATTTTTGAAAAAAACTTACTGAAAACCAAATAAGAGTGCTAGAAAAAACTGGAAACTTGCAAAATACAGTGCAGTGCATTGGTATGGTTACATCAACAGTGCATCAAAGTAAGATTTCTATTAATCAGGATAGCCTTTTAGAGAATTTTAGTTGTTGTAGAGTTGATGACATTTGTTTGCTTAGAATTATCTTCACACTTGTTCTGGCATACAGCCGTAAAAGATGATGAGTTGTTTTGGTATTTCTTTGCCATTTATTTGAATAGCCCTACTGTATTTCACTGAGGAGTAGAACTGCTATTAGAAACATCATTATTTAAATTACTGGGACTATAAAGTTCCAATACTACTCAGATTTGTTTATAGAAATTTTTTTTAAAAAACTTGAACTCAAGTAAGTTATCAATTTCAAATCTGATCTCATCATTAGCTTAGGCTCACAATTCTCAATTTTTTGTGATACAAATGCTAGTTCCACATTTGCTATTAATTTTTTGTATTTACTCAGTCTTTCTGCTTCCCCTTATGTTAACTGCATGAATAATGTTGCTTGAGAAATTGGAATCCTAATTAGGATACTTCAGTATTAAGACATAGTTTTTTTTTACTTTGTCAGTTTTTAATCTATTATTGCATAATATAAAATTTGGCTGAATATAGCACATTGTTCTTGGTTTCTTAGTTTCGCTAAGCTTTGCTACATAGAGAAAAGGGGGCAAGATTGTTTCCATTCCATTCCCCTTTTAAGTGAATAATAAGTGAATCATCACCCTGAGCCTTAAGATATTGGAAGCAGCAGGAATCTCTACTAGATGCATTTCTACAAGCTTCTTATTGATTTATTTTTATTCTGCTATTGAAGCAAAAACTTACAAAAGCTGTTTCTCATTAAATAATGAATTATTAAAGAAGCTTAATCTATTTATTGAATATTCCATGCTATG
Source organism: Heterodontus francisci (assembly GCF_036365525.1). Taxonomy (NCBI): domain Eukaryota; kingdom Metazoa; phylum Chordata; class Chondrichthyes; order Heterodontiformes; family Heterodontidae; genus Heterodontus; species Heterodontus francisci. The sequence goes on from NC_090385.1 coordinate 59,730,287, forward strand.
CGTATTACAAAAATTTGCAAGTTCAGACATTAAAAATGTTTGGTTCACAAAGTTCTTCAATCTGTAAAATATAAATGAGCTTGTAAAAACTTTTCTTTTCTTTTTCAAGCTGTGCATCTTTGATGGCACTAGTGGTTATTGGTCTGGTCCTGCACAACTTGAGTACTTAATACAAGTGGCTTATTGGACCCCCTGTGATTTAATGTTTACTAATGGCAGGAATGGTGAAGCAAAAGAAGCTGTGTTTGGGCGAGCTATGCAGAAAATGTTTTTGGTGCGTATTATGTTGTTCAAGGTTTTCAAAGTATGTTTTTAATACCAAAACCAAACTGGTCTTTATCTTACATATGTAGTCACTAATGTTTAAATTTTGATCCAGTTTTCCAGTTTTAAAAGCATAGTGTACCACCTCCTTTAAGCTTTGTCCAATGCACATGCTCTTTTCAGGAAGGGTGACTGGATAGAAAATGGGAGAGGGAGCTTTGGTCTGATTCTATCCCACCCTACTCCCCACCTACCTTTTGTCCAGGGAAGTTGAAGCCAATTTTTGTTTGTCCTAGCTAATTCATCACAGACCAGGAATCCAACCCAAGAATCTATTGCTTATGTCTTGGTACTACATAATGCCGTGTCTTTGCCCATTGGGAAGTTTAAATGTGTCTACCTGTATATATTATTATGCTTACCACCCTTTTTTTTTAAAAAAAAAGGCTACCTATGCATCTGGTAGGGTCAAGTTTCCTTTTTTCAACTTTTTTTGAAGACTAACTTTCTTGAAAATTAGCAGGTTTAAGCTTTCTTTGAAACATATTGGCATGGCTCATGTCAGAATTTCGTGCTGTGTTTTTCCTGCTGTGCAAATGGGCAGAAGGCATCTTAGCAGTAACAAGGGCCCAGATTTTGCTGTCAGCGTTGAAGGAATGGTGCTCCCCATTCACCTTGCTGACAGCTGCCTGCAGGGTTTTCTGAGACTTTTAAGCGGAGATTTACTCTAATCTGGCATCTAATCCAGTGTGTGCCCCCTACTGGGGATCTGTAGATCTGCGAGCAAGGCAAGTAATGTTGAGACTTTTCAACCAATCAGATTGAAGAATTCTCACTGAGACATGCAGAGACTAAACCAGGAAGTATAAATCAGGAAATAAAAATGAGATTTAAATCTGTATGGCAAATACAGTTGGGATTGAGAGAGCTAAAAGAGCCAGAAACAGTTTAATTTTTTTTAATATCGCCAACCCTAATTAACTTGTGAAGAAATGAGATTCCACACTTGTAAATTAAATTTTCAGGGCCAGCCATATTGCTCAGCAGTAACTATCATTTATGACGCTGTTTAAAAATTCACCAACCCCAACCTTTTTTGCTGTCTTTAGTAGGGAACTAGTGAGCAAGTACCCCAAGTTCATACCATTGCATTTATTTCAATGCTGAGTCTATTGGTGAATGCTGCAGCACACCTTGTGCGGGAGCGGGGTATCTCTGACAGCACCTTCCAGATTTCTGTATTTAACTGTACGTGTGCAGACCCTAGTAGTCGCTGTCTGATTTGCTCCCTTATAACAGTGAATGGCGTTGGTCTTGCTGTTTTTATCTATGCAAAATCTGGGCCAGTCTGTGCAGCAATGTTCAACCTTAATGTTCAGTTGACCCCTAATCTGGTGTAGGTTTTCAGATTTATTATAGGCTGTCTATTTGGATGTGGTAAATTTGATCTATAGGGCCAGCTTCAAGATAGTTTCTAACCATGAGGAAAAATAACTTATGTTCATATAGTGCCTTTAATGTCGTCCTGACATCCTGAAGTGCTTCACAGTCAATCAGTTACTTTGATAGTGTAGGCACTTATTTGTAGGCAAAAGCAGCAGCTAATTTGTACACATAAACATCAAAATTTGAATGACCAATTAATTGGGCGGAGGGGCAAATACTGACCAGGACACTGGGTGAACTGCTTTTCAAATAGTGCAATGGGATCTTTTGGGCTCACCTGTACAGGCACCATTGATCTTGAAGCAATTTCTCAGTGCCATACTGAGCCTCGATAGTACTTTTAAGAATTGGACTGGGGCTTAAATCTACAACGTTCAAATTCTGGCAAGATTTCTATGACTGAACCTAGCTGATTTAGTTTTTCCATGCATAACCTACCATGGGGGAAAGCTTTTAACTGTTCCTACTGGTTTGAGAAGGTTAATCGTTAGCTTTCTGTAGCAGAGCATAACCGTTCTCTCTCTTTCTGGATTCTGTCTTTTTCGACTTTGAAGTATGATTGGAATAGTTGTTTTTCTCATTTGTTCTCAGGATGCACGCAATACTGAAAAGGCTGTATTATTACCCGTCCCTAGTTGCTCTGAAAAGATGATGCTGGACCACTGCCTTGAACTACTTTTTACTGTTACGACCGACCGCTCCAATCAAAGCCCCCAATCAAAATATGCGATTCTGATTGTGGTGGGAGGAACGCACTGTTAATTCACTCCCGTCGCTCTACAGATCGCCTAACATATCATTTTAAACTTTCCAAATTAAAGAAAGTACAATTTGGCTGGGTCTATCTATTAACCCCGAATGAGACTAACCACACCAGGTGTCTTTAAACCAAAAAATTAACTCTTTAATTAGAAGAACTAAATTCTTAAACACTATGAAGATGTAAGCAACATTTAAAATAGAAAAAAATAGGGTCCTTGCAAATTTACAGTCCATTGTTGCTTGAAGTCCTCTCAGCCGTCTGAAGGGAAAAAAGGTTCTTTCACAGAACAACAGTCCATAGTCTAATTCCAGCAGTAAGTGATGCTTTCCTTCTCCTTTCCGACAATTAAGGAGACTTGCCGACACTTTCAATAGAATCAGTCTGACTTCAGAGTTTTTGAGGGATAAAAGATTGTCACAGTCTAACTTCCCTTCCTTCAGTTTAAATTATCAGAGATCTCCGTTTTGGCTTGACTTTTTTTAGAATTTTGAGATAATAATTAAACAGACTAAAATTCTCTTCCTTCAGTTTAAATGGTTGAGAGTTCTTTTTTTCAGGTGCTAACACCAGCCGTCTGTTTGCGTTCTCTGTTAGAACAGACTGTCTTCAACTAAAAAGCCGGTTCAAAATTGAATTGTAACAAATGTATCGCTTGATACTCACTTTCCATGGTAATGAGAATGCACCCTTTGAATCGCAGTCTCCAAATGGCTGTATCCAAGGCAACGAAAATGCACCTTCTCGGTAACTCCGGAGGCCTGCTGGTTCTTAAAGCAGTACTGATCCTTTGCAAGCCTTAAAGGTACACTGCATATTCCCAGGAAAAAAAAATACAGGACCATGACATTACAAACATGGCAGATTTGCCAGACCACTTTAGAGAGCATTACGAGGCAATTGTTGTCTGGAATTGGAGTCATCAATAGGTAATATTGGGTAGGTGCATGAGGTTTCTTTCCCTGAAGGCCATTAGTAAGCCAATTGGATTTTTAGATACACCTTGCATTTTAGGCACCACACTTTAGGTCGGATGTGAAAGAATTAGAGAGGGTGCAGAAAAGATTCACGAGAATGGTTCCAGGGATGAGGAATTTCAGTTACATGGTTAGGTTGGAGAAGCTAGGACTGCTCTCCTTGGAGAAGAGCTGATTTGTTGAGGAAAATCTTTTTTATGCAGTGAGTGGTGAGGATCTGGAATGCACTGCTTGAAAGTGTGGTGGACGCAGATTCAATTGAGGCATTCAATAGAGAATTGGATAATTATCTGAACAGAAAAAAATTTCAGGGTTATGGGGAACAGGCGAGGGAGTGGGACCAGGTGTGTTGCTGTTGCAGGGAGCTAGCGTGGACACGACACACCAAGTAGTGGCCACCTGTGCTGTAACGATTTTATTATTCTAGTCTATGATTTTTTTTTTAAAACACCTTTCACAGAACAACCCAAAGGACTTCGCAGCCAATGAAGTACTTCTGAAGTGTAGTCACTGTTGTAATGTTGGAAATGTGGCTGCAAATTTACGCGCAGCTGGGTCACGCAAACAGCAATGAGGTAATCTGTTCTAGTGATGTTGGTTGTTGGATAAATATTGGCAAAGGTTATTTAGGCACACCCCTGTTCTTATTTGAAATAGTGTTGTGGGAAGATGGGGTCTCAGTTTCGTGTCTCAACAGAAACCTGGCACCTCCAAAAAGTGCAGTGCTCCTGAGGTACTGTATTGAAGTATAAACCTGGATTATGTGCTAAAGTCTTTTCTGTGGGATTTGAATCCACAACCTTCTGACTCAGAGACAAGAGTGCAACCAACTGAGGCGCTATGGTCTGACACCAAAAAAGTTCCATAATTCATTGAGGCAATGTTGGTCTCTTAATCTCTGGATTGTTAGTCAAGTACCATAAACACTATCGTACCATACCTTTGAGTACTATTAAAAGTGGAGGGGCCTTTGGACAAAATAAAATCTACCTGACTCAAGGATGCAAGGCTGTTACTTCAGGGCTTCACTTCATATTTTGACTTCAAAGGAAAATCACCCAAGTTAAATGGGTCCGGAAAGGAACATCCTTGGGTTTGGGAATTGCTGGGGCGTACTGTGGGAAGGGGAATTGCTGCTTTGTGAATATGAGACACAGAGACTGGGACTCAAATTGCCATTGACCCATTAGAAGTGTCAGTTCTCAACCATACAGCATCTCTGCCTGTTAAATTCATCCACAGCCCCTTTGTCTTCCTCAAATAATCCCATCACCACTTTGCCCATTGTCAGCTAATGGCCCATAATTTACTGTAAAAATAATGCCAATGCTTGCTGTTACTTATGCGCAAATGCTACTGCAACTTGAGGCGATGTCAGATGCGTGTTAAACATGGAAATTCAGAAATTGCTGTCCGAGATGCTCTGCTCTGCTGTTGACTTTGTAAAAACAGCAGTCCACTGTCTGGCTGTGTATTGAAGTGCATTGAATGCGGTGAAGTTGCTGTGTTTGCCTAGTAGATATAAACTAAAATTGCCACAGAAAGCTGTCTTGCCCATTTCAGTCTAATCACGTTGTTAAAATGGTCCTAAGTGTTGATTACAAAAAATTTGAAACCTAAATGTGCAGGATAAGTCCAACTAATGTTGGATGCTCTGCCACAGCAAATTATTGCCCAATAATGAAGGGTCCATGTTCAAAGTAACTGAAGAAAGAATTAAAGGGGTTGTTGGGGAAAAAAAACTTGCATAGAAGATTCTTAGGATATGCAATTCTCTGCTACAAAGCAGGTCCATAATTCTTCCAAAAGGGAATTAGATGTATGCTTTAAAAGTGAAACATTCAAGAATATGGGTCTTGGATATAAATTGTTGAGAACTTATTGAACAAATGCCTTGTGTGTTGTGACTGCAGTTAAAGGGAAAGCCACCAAATCAAAAATAAACAATACTTAATGGATATCCACATATGTCCTTCAAGACAGTGTCCAGAACTAGCTCTCCTCATGGATTGTTTCTGAATTACTTAAGTTCTTGATTGGGAAACCATGCAATTCAGTCTCAATAGTACAGCTGGAAAGTAGCTTTCATAGAGATTATTGAAAAAAAAACTATTGAGTCTAGAAATAATTATTACAACTTAAATATCACTTTCAAGGAAAAATGGTGCTCCTGAGGCCAAATCTCTTCATCTCTTGACATCCACTTGCTGACATAACGAATAAGAATAACATGACGTGCTTTTTGAATTTATAGCCAGCTTACTGGAGGAAAATAAACTGGCTACTGTTAGACACCTTAACTTTTTCCCCCTCATGAATGGTGTGTCCATGAGATACTCACAACATGGATCTCAATGCCTATTGCTTTCAATCAGGTTGTATCTTCATGGATATGGTAATTTCTCTTGTTAGCATTAGAATTGAGGAAGACTGAACAGAAGGCAAACCATTATTTATTGATCATGTTTGATCTAACTGTTTTGATACTGCCTTTCAAGGGGGCCAAATCCAATGATTGGATGCTTTCCTTTTCAGTCATGGGTTATGGGCATCACTGGCAAGGCAAGTATTTATTGTCCATCCCTAATTTTAAGGATTAAATTAAAATTAAAATGCTGTTTGTAGCGTATATTAATGATTTAGACGAGAATATAGGAGGTACAGTCAGTAAGTTCGCAGATGACACGAAAATTGGTGGTGCATAAGGAAAGCCTGGCAAGGAACAGGTGGGCTAGTCAGATGGGCAGAGCAGTGGCAAATGGAATTTAATCCTGAGAAGTGTGAGGTGATGTATTTTGGGAGGACTAACAAGACAAGGGAAAGTACAGCAGGTCAGAGGGACCTTGGTGTACTTGTCCATCGTTAACTGAAGGCCGCAACACAGGTAGATAAGGTGGTCAGGAAGGCATATGGGATATTTGCCTTTATTAGCCGAAGTATAGAATATAAGAGCAGGGAGGTTATGATGGAGCTATATAAAATGCTAGCTAGGCTACAGCTGGAGTACTGTGTACAATTCTGGTCACTATACTATAGGAAGGATGTGATTGCACTGGAGAGGGTGCAGAGGCGATTCACCATGATGTTGCCTGGGCTGGAGCATTTCAGCTATGAAGAGAGACTGGATAGGCTAGGGTTATTTTCCTTAGAGCAGAGAAGGCTGAGGGGGGACCTGATTGAGGTATACAAAATTATGAGGGGCATTGATAGGGGAGGTAGGAAGAAACTTTTTCCCTTAGCGGAGGTGTCAATAACCAGGGGGCATAGATTTAAGGAAATGACAGGAGGTTGAGAGGGGATTTGAGGAAAAGAATTTTCACCTGGAGGGTGGTTGGAATGGGGAACACACTGCCTGAAGGGGTGTAGAGGCAGGAACCCTCATAACATTTAAGAAGTATTTAGATGAGCACTTGAATGCCTTTGCATACAAGGCTACGGGCCAAGTGCTCGAAAATGGGATTAGAATAGACAGACTTGATGGCCGGCACAGACACGATGGGCCGAAGGGCCTGTTTCTGTGCTGTATCACTCTGACTCTATGACAAAGGCACACCCTGCCCATCAACTCTGCAAAGTCCTTTGTACTAACATCTGGGGACTTGTGCCAAAATATTGAACGAACAGCCTCACAAAGTCATACTCACAGAATCATACCTTGCAGCCAATCCCAGACTCCTCCATCACCATCCCTGGGTATGTCCAGTCTGACGGGCAGGACAGAGGTGGTGGCACCATGGTATACAGTTTGGAAGGAGTAGCTCTGGTAGTCCTCAACATTGACTCTGGAGCCCATGAAGTCTCATGGCAACAGATCAAACACTGGCAAGGAAACCTCCTGCTGATGGCGACCTCCTTCAGTTGATGAATCAGTGCTCCTCCATGTTGAACATAATAGCACAGGCACAAATGTACTACTTCAGTCCATCACCAAGAGTAGCTTGGTAGCACCACCACTGATCGAGCTGGCCAAGTCTTGAGCGATGTCAGACTAGGCCTGCGGCAGGTGATGAGAACCAACAAGAGGGAAAACCTACTTGACCTCTTCCTCACCAATCTACCTGTTCAGATGCACCTGTCCATGACAGTATTGGTAGGAGTGACCACTGCACAGTCCTTCTAGACATGAAGACCAACCTTTAGGCAGGAATACCCTCCATTTTGTTGTGTGGCACTACCACAGTGCTAAATGGGATATATTGTGGACAGATCCATGAGATGCTGTGGGCCATCATCAGCAGCAGAATTGTATTCAACCACAATCTGTAATGTCATGGCCCAACATATCCCTCACTCTACCTTTACTGTCAAGCCAGGGGATCAACCCTGTTTCAATGAGAAATGCAGGAAATCATGCCAGGAGCAGCACCAGGCATATCTAAAAAAAAATGAGGTTCCAAGCTGCTGAACACACTGGATATGGCAAAGGCTATGGACCCTGGCACTATCCTGGCTGTAGTACTGAAGATGTGCTCCTCAGAAGCAGGGGATGTTTGCTGATGATTGCACAGTGTTAAGTACCATTTACAACTCAAATAATGAAGCAGTCTGTGCCCGCAAGCAGCAAGACCTGGACAACATTCAGGCTTGGGCTGATAAGTGGCAAGTAACCTTTGTGCCACAAAAATGCCAGGCAGTGACATCCTCCAACAAGAGAGACTCTAACCATCTCCCCATGGCATTCAACAGCATTACCATCACTGAATCTCCCACAATCAACATCCTTGGGGGCTACCATTGATGAGAAACTTAACTGGACCAGCCATATAAATACTGTGGCTACAAGTGCAGGTAAGAGGCTAGGGATTCTGTGGCAAATAATTCTTCATCTGACTCCCCAAAGCCTACCAACCATCTCCAAGGCACAGGTCAGCAGCATGGTGGAATACTCTCCACTTGCCTGGAGGACTGCAGCTCCAACAACACTCAAGAAGCTCAACACCATCCAAGACAAAGACTTGATCGGCACCCCATCCACTACCTTAAACATTCAGTCCCTCCGCCACCGGCGCATCGTGGCTACAGTGTGTACTGTTTTATTATTTGTACCTTTTAGTGTGGGAATTATTATAAGATGCATAGGAATATTAAGAATATGTAACTTAAACTGGAACATATATGCACACAATTAATATACCTACACATGCTGATCTACACCCAAAGCTGTGATGTGACATCATTTCCTTCAGTGACTCTCCACTTGCTGTCTCTTTGGTCCCATCTGAGAATCGCACCGTTGGGTGTCTTGACCTCGTACGATCTGGGCTGGTTGCATATTCTAGCAAGCTCTGCAGGATACCAAGTTCCCGATGCATGATTGAGGACTCTGACCTTCTGTCCTACTCTCAATCGAGCCAGTTCTGGTCCTGCTTGCCTGTCATGCAAAATCTTCATCTTCCATGGTTTGGAAAGCAGTACATCTCTTACTGTTGAAAACTTCAAAAGATGATGACTGGCAGCATCACAAATCACCGGCAATCCCTCTGGCCTCTGGGTACTTGCTGCAATGAACTGAAGCCCAAGGAGAGACTCCCGATCATATCGTCTCTTCGCATTAAAACTCCCAACCTTTGTGTCATCCTTTGCATGGCCCGACTCAATACACTTGTCATACAGGCCTCCATCTGCCAAGAATGATGCATATTAATTTCCCCACATGGACTTTAAATTTCAAATTGTTGCTGGGAAGAGAAGGCCTGTTACAAGGGGTTGCCAGGCCCCTGGCTGGAAAGGCAATTTTGCATATTAACAGACAGTGCTTGAAAGGACAAGACAATCCATAAAGCCAGAAGTGGTTATACCAGTCAGTCATGCGACTACCCTGCTGGCCAACTTGGGGAGTTTTAAATTGTAGAGACAGTCTTTGAACTGGCAAAAAGCTCTTTGCTCTGGGATTGAAAAGACCTCTCCTGGCTGGCTTGCCACAGCCTCTCCAGTCTGCTCCCATCTCTTTCTCACGGAACTCCAAAAACTGACTGAAGACACACGAACCCCAAGAGAGAAAAGTTTCCTACAGTGAACAAGGTTTAAGAAGAATACTGGGCTCCAACGAAAAGCAAAATCTACCTACAAGCAAGGACTCTACAGTGAGCTCGAAGACCTGTAATAAAAACTCTTTAAGATATTGCCTCAAATTTTTCCACTTTATTTCTTCTCTTTTCTGTCCCTATCTGCATCTGTGTATTGCGTATGCATGCTAGCCTGGGCACGTCGTGTATCCATAGGCGTTAACAGAATTAGAGTTTAAGTTTAATAAAATGTCACTTTTCTTCTTCAAACCTAAGAAAGTCTCTTTGTGCTGGTTTCTTTGCCTTATAATTGGAAAGCGGTTAACAAGGATTCACCAAGGGGGAGCTAAAGAAACAGTGTGTTTAAAAATAAAACCCTGTTACAGGAAGACCAGGTGAAGGTTGAAAGGGACCCCTAGACCTCTTTCTCACCTGGTCATAACACACTTGACCTTGATATTTTCTACCATCTCTGGTGCATTACTGACTTCATGTATTGTGGTGATTTGTAAATCTTGGCATACTGGAAGTCCTGCAATAGCTGGTCCAATTGCGCCTACAACATTAAACATTTGTGGTAGCCATTCAGAGCTCCCATAGCTGCACTGCAAGGTTTTCGTTCCAATGCACTTGATCGGAGAACCATTGTAGGCAGTCAGCCTGGCAATGTTGGGTTGCATCATAGATTCCCATTTGTTGAAATACATCTCCAGTATACGGAGGGGCAGGATATTTGCACTTGCTCCAGTGTCAATTTTTACTCTGAGCTTATGCTTATCGCTCTTCTGTGGACATATAATCCCGATCATGGCAAAGGCCTCAGATTGCTTAATAGCATTGACATGTTGATCCAAATTAACCCAGCACTCTGGGTGTACTACACCACATAAACTGCAGTGGTTCAAGAAGGTGGCTCACCACCACCTTCTCAAGGGCAATTCGGATGAGTAATAAATGCTGTCCTTGCCAGCGACGCTAACATCCCAAGAACAAATTTTTAAAAATGCCCTTGTGAAGGTAGTCAAATTTCTGTCTTCGGCTAGAGGTCTTGTGGCATTTATTAATACAGCTAAGCTAGCCACTTCTTTTCTCTGACTTTTTTTAAACCACATTTCTGACCTAATGCTCTGTCTTTAAGAAAAAGTTCTGTTTCTTATAAAAATTTGTTGCTTTCATTTTGGATGTGAACTTGGTGCTTCACCGTGACGATTGGCCTCCATTTAAACCACTTGCTACTGGTAAATTGAAGTATTGATGTATTATTTTACCTAACCAGTCATTTCTCCATGCAATATCTGTGAGTTTCAAACTATGGATTTTTACCAAAAACAGTTCTTTCAGAATAGATTTGTTCTTCAGCTTAATTTTAGTAATTTCTTGCAGGTATCCTTTGAATTTGATAAACTTCTATGCTTATCCACAAAATCCATCACATTAGACAATCTGATACATCAATTAACTAATCTACATATACCAACAGGGCCTTTATTCCTATAAAGAAAGATCGATCATTTGGTCATGAGTAATCTAAAGAGCATGTCTTACTGCAGCAATCATGCACCTAGTGCTATGTGCATTGGATCTAGAGGAGCTGAATAGGACAAAAGAATGACTACCTTTTTGGATTGTTGTAGTTGCTGAGAAATGCAACTACCAAATTATTTAAGGGGTAGAAAAGTTCAATTTCAGAATTTATTTATTAAAATACCTAAGTTGATAATTTGCAAAATACAACTGAGAAATGGAAAATATACAATTTTAATTGTGAGCTTTAACATGGAGCTGCAGCCCATGAACTTTATTGATTGGTTTGTCTTTTGTAAACAGGAAACTCCTTGATGATTGACGAAGGAAGAGTGTTCTGGACAGCCTGAATACTATATGGAACAGTTTGTTTTTGACCAAAGACGCCACAGAATACCCGGTAAATATCTTTATTCCAAAGGAGTTGCTCAAAACATGCAGATTACTCTATAAAAAACTTTGCAAATGACATGCACTTCCCGTCCACAATCCTTAACTTCATGCACTGTGATTGAGTCATGCTTTTTAAAATTAACATTTCACATTGAAAATGCTAACAAACATTTAAAATAGAAATTTACATGTAAGCCCTCTGTTTTTAAAAAAATGTAGATATTGGAAATCTGATTAAAAACAGAAAATGCTCAAAATACTCAAGTCAGGTAACAACTGTGGAGAGGAACAGTTCACGTTGACCTTTCATCAGAACTGGAAAAAGTTAGATATGTAACAGGTTTTAATTAAGTACAGAGACAGGGAAAAGTGGGGGAAAGAACAAAAGGGAAGGTTTATGTTGGAGTGGATAGCAGGAGTGGTAAAATTACAAAAGTAATACTCATACAAGGCAAAAAGGAGTGATAATGGGGCAAGAAAAGGAACAAAAGAGGTGTCTCAAGGTGCAGAAAATGGCAAAAGCAGAATCGTTACTAGTAACTATCTGGAATTGTTGAATTCAGGACTGTAGAATGCCTAATCCAAAGATGAGGTGTCGTTTCTAGAGCTGGACAGGGCTGCTTTGTGAAGCAGGCCTAGTTAAAGGAGGGTCCGAAGAAGGGTCACTGACCCGAAACGTTAACTCTGCTTCTCTTTCCACAGATGCTGCCAGACCTGTTGAGTGACTCCAGCATTTCTTGTTTTTGTTCTAGTTAAAGGAGGGTCACTCATCCCTGCCTTAATGGTCTGGGACATGTTATTTGATCACTGTTTGTAGTAATAAAGTGAAGCACTTAAGTGGATCACATAACGATGGCAACTAGGATTAGGAGAGGTTGAGATGATCTAAGTGTATTTTGTTGTCTCCATATTGTTATTTTGATGTCTGCATTGTGTGCCTTTTGATGTATTGCAGTTCAGTGTTTGTAAGCATGGAATGTAGTGCTACGCTCTGGAAGTGGTTCAAGAGTTCACCTACCTAGGCTCAACTATCACCAGTAACCTGTCTCTAGATGCAGAAATCAACAAGCGCATTGGAAAGACTTCCACTGCTATGTCCAGACTGGCCAAGAGAGTGTGGGAAAATGGCACACTGACACGGAACACAAAAGCCCGAGTGTATCAGGCCTGTGTCCTCAGTACCTTGCTCTATGGCAGCGAGGCCTGGACAACTTATGTCAGCCAAGAGCGACGTCTCAATTCATTCCATCTTCGCTGCCTCCGGAGAATACTTGGCATCAGGTGGCAGGACCGTCTCTCCAACACAGAAGTCCTCGAGGCGGCCAACATCCCCAGCTTATACACACTACTGAGTCAGCGGCGCTTGAGATGGCTTGGCCATGTGAGCCGCATGGAAGATGGCAGGATCTTCAAAGACACATTGTACAGCGAGCTCGCCACTGGTATCAGACCCACCGGCCGTCCATGTCTCCGCTTTAAAGACGTCTGCAAACGCGACATGAAATCCTGTGACATTGATCACAAGTCGTGGGAGTCAGTTGCCAGCGTTCGCCAGAGCTGGCGGGCAGCCATAAAGACGGGGCTGAAGTGTGGCGAGTTGAAGAGACTTAGTAGTTGGCAGGAAAAAAGACAGAGGCGCAAGGGGAGAGCCAACTGTGTAACAGCCCCGACAAACAAATTTCTCTGCAGCATCTGTGGAAGAGCCTGTCACTCTAGAATTGGCCTTTATAGCCACTCCAGGCGCTGCTTCACAAACCACTGACCACCTCCAGGCGCTTATCCATTGTCTCTTGAGATAAGGAGGCCAAAGAAGAATGTAGTGCTAAAAGGTAGAATTGGTATCAGAGTTTTGAGCAAACCACGGTTTGCTGTCGTCATGCTGGAATTGTGAAGCGTGGTACCCAAGTTCCTATCGTGAATTGTGAACTCAATACTAAAGAATCATATCATATACTGGAATTGGGTAGTATCGTTTCACTGACTAGTTATGTTGGATCGTGTAAGATGAACTCGTTGAAGATCTGATTCTGTAATTGTTGCAACTGATGTCTGTGTGCTCTGGTGTTTAAAAGTAACAAGGAAATAAAACAAGAAGACAGTCACCAACCGTTACAAACTCACAGTGAAATCTATTTGTGTTAATTAATTCCTTCAAAAAGAATGATTTCATTACATTCCTACTGGGACTTTAATCAAGAGGTAGGTGTTGATTGAGAAAATTAAGAAATTCCAGCTAATACTTTGTGACTAAGGAAACTTGGAACATAACCAGCCAAATTTAGGAGTGAAGAGTTGAAAATGGATAGATATTCTAGAATTTTGCTTACTTGCATTTGCAGATGTGGAAAGTTTACAGCTTTTTTTTTTCTTGGGTGATTACAAAAGTTGGATGCAGTATGTGATCATGTATTGTAAATGGTTTGTGGAAACTTGATTAAAGCTGCATTGCTGTTGCTAGCTGGATGAGAGGGTAGGGGAAAGATAAGTGGTGTAGTGGGCCATGCTTTGCGACTTGGGTTTGAATCCAGTTATGAATGGTAACATAGTGGTAATGTTACTGGACTAGTAATCCAGAGATCTGGATGAATGATCCAGAGACATGTTCAAGTCCCACTACATCAGCTGGGACAATTTAAATTCAAGTAATTAAATAAATCTGAAATAAAACAGTAGTCTCAATAATGATGACCATGAAACTAATGGACTGTTGTAAAAATGTGGCTCGTTCATTAATATCCTTTTGCGGAAGGAAATCTGCTATCTGGCCTGCATGTAACTCCAGACCCAGAAATGTGGTTAACTCTTAACTGCTGCTCAGTTGTTTTCAATCACTACGGAAAAGTCGCATAAAATGGGCCACTGGCATCGACCTAGGCACCGGATTTGACAAAGGTACACTCCTTGCCCAGTCAACCCTGGAAGGTCCTCCTCACTAACATCTGGGGACTTGTACCAAAATCGGGAGAACTGTCCCACAGACTAGTCAAGCAACAGCCTGACATAGTCATACTCACAGCAGAATCATACCTTACAACCATTATCCCAGACACTTCGATCACCATCCCTGGGTACATCGTGCCCCATGGCAGGACAGAAGCACTAGAGGTGGCGGCAATTTGTGTACAGTGGTCCTGGGAGACCTTAACATTAAATCTAGACCACGGAGTCTCATCGCATCAAGTCAGATGTGGGAAAGGAAACCTACTGCGGATTACCACCTACCGCCCTCCCTACAGTGATGAATTAGGAGATCTCCATGTTGAACTTTCAGTCGTGAATGGTAGTGGGTAATTAATGGGAGAAGGAGGCTGAATGAACATCCCATTCTCAATTATGACAGACGTCAGTACAAAAGACAAAGCTGAAATGTTTGGAACCATTTCTAGCCAGAAGTGCCAGGTGGAGGATCCATCTCTGCCTTCTCCTGAGGTTCCCACCATCTCAGATGCCAGTCTTCAGCCAATTCGATTCACTTCACGTGACATCGAGAAACGGCTGAGTTCACTGGATACAGGAAAGGCTATGGACCCCGACAACATCCCAGCTATAGTACTGAAGACTTGTGGTGCAGAATGAGCCAAGGTCCTCGCCAAGCTGTGCCAGTACAGCTACAACACTGGCATCTACCTGATAATGTGGACAATTTCCCAGATATTCCTGTCCACAAGCAGGGCAAATATAATCCTGTCAATTAGTGCCCTACTACTCAGTCTACTCCTGATCATCAGCAAAGTGATGGAAGGTGTTGTTTACAGTGCTATCAAGCGGCACTTACACAGCAATAACCTGCTCACCAGTGCTCAGTTTGGGTTCCATCAGGACCATCTGGCTCTAGACTTCATTACAGACTTGAGCCAAATATGGACAAAAGAGCTGAATTCCAGAGGTAAGACGAGGGGGACCGCCCTTGATGTCAAGGCAGCATTTCATCAAGTGCAGCATCAAGGAGTGCTAGTAAAATTTGAAGTCGGTGGGAACTGTGGAAAGCTCTCCACTGGTTGGAGTTCTACCTAGCACAAAGGAAGATGGTTCTGGTTGTTGGAGACCAATCATCTCAGCTCCAGGACATTGCAGCAGGAGTTCCTCAGGATAGTGTTGTAGGTCCAACCACCTTCAGCAGTCTCATCAATGACCTTTTCTCCATCATAAAGTCAAAGTGGGGATGTTCGCTGACAATTGAACAGCATGCAGTTCAAGAAGGCAGCTCACCACTACCTTCTCGAAGGCAATTAGGGTTCGGCAAATTCTGGCCTGGTGAGGTCAGTGATGCCCACAATCGCATGAAGAAATAAAAAAATCCAACTCCGGCTGTGTTGGGGATGGGGGCCAGTTGCATGAAAGTCCTTGGGTGTCAGAGCCTTAAGTGGAATGAATATAATGACTGGTTGGCACCTGCCATGAGCACAAAACTGCCCTAAATTATAAGGCTTTCTGAAATGGCATAAGGATGTATAATGTGGGGCTATGAAAGCAAAATACTACAGATGTCGGAAATCTGAAATAAAAACAGAAAATGCTGGAAATACTGAGCAGGTCTGGCAGCTGTGGGGAGAGAAACAGAGTTGACATTTCAGGTCTGTGACCTTTCATCAGAACTGGCAAAAGTTAGAAATGTAATGGATTTTAAGCAAGTGAAATGGGGGAAGTTGGGAAAAAGAACAAAAGGGAAGATCTGTGATGGGGTGGAGGGCAGGAGAGATTAAATGACAAAGGTTTCATAATATAAGGCCAAAGGGAGTGGCAGTGGGACCAGTAAAGAATAGTAGCACCAAGTCCAGCTTGACCGACTCATGCTTCAACAGAGTACTTAAGTTGGGAATTTGCTGAGTGTGGGCATTTGGCACAGTGAGGGAAGAGGAACTGTTCTAGTCTTTTACAGAACAAGGAGTGGTTTGAGAGATGGAGCGGGACACAAGCAGGTATAGGTGATTGGTTGGTGAGCTTTTAGGTTTCTTTTACTTTCTCTAAATTGGAGTAGTAATTTGAACTAGTAGCAGGGAGATATAACTACGTTTATAGTTTAAACTAGTTAATATTAACTACAAATTAACAACCCTAATTAGTTAAACAAGCTATAATAAAGATGGGAGGGCAGGTGATGTGTTGCAGCTGTAGCATGTGGGAGTTGGTGGACACCAGTGTGATCCACTGCAACCACATCTGTGGTACGTGTCTGCAGCTCCAGGAAAATAGGCTCAGAGTTGATGAGCTGGAATCCAAGCTTCAGACATTGCGATGCATCAGTGAGGGAGAGATTTACCTGGAAACTTTGTTCCAGGAGGCAGCCACACCTCTTCGGTTAAGTGCTTCAGATTTAGTCTGTTGTCAGGGACAGGAGGGTGTGACTACCAGTGAGGCAGGTATGGGGATCCAGATGGATGCAATGGAGGAGCCTTAGCCCTTGCACATGTCCATCAGCTTTGAGATTCTTGCAGCCTGTGTGGACAAGAGCAGGGGCTGCAGGGAGGCTGAGCACAGCACTGTGGTACAGGGGGCCTTTCAAATGGGGGGTGTGGGGGGTGGTGGGGAAGTAAAAAAGGAATGATGTGGTAGGGGACAGTATAGTTAGGGGGATAAGTATTTTTTCTTTGCAGCTGACCGCATGAGTCCTAATGGCTGTGTTGCCTGCCCAATGCCAGGGTTAAGGACATCTCGGGGCTAGAGAGGAATTTGGAATGGGAGAGAAAGGATCCAGCTTTCGTGATCCACGTAGGTACCTACGACATAGGTACCAATGATGTTGGTAGGACTAAGAAACAGGTTCTGCTAAGGGAATATGAGCAATTAGGGCCTAAATTAAGAGGCAGAACCACAAAGGAGGTAATCTCTGGATTACTGGAGTCCAAAGCAGATTGGCATGGGGTAAATAAGATCATCGAGTTGAATGTGTGGCTCAATGATTGGTGTGGGCGAAATGTGTTTTAATTCATGGGGAACTGACACCAGTACTGGGAAAAGAGGGAACTGTACCATTGGGGTGGGCTTCACTTGAAACGTGCTGGGATCAGTGTTCTGGCGAAACGTATAACTAGGGCTGTAAAGAGGGCTTTAAACACAATAGTTGGGAGGAGGATTGACGCAATGGGAAATTTAGAAAGTTAATGAGAAAGGCAATAGTGCAGGGTAGCAACACGGGTAATAATAACCAGAGTGTGACAGGAAGGGACAGAGCTTTTTAATTTAGTCTGTAGCTGTTCATACTCCCTATGCAGAACCTTTTTTTTTAGTCCAATCTGTGCCATTGGTACCCATATGGACCACGACAACTGGATCCTCCCTCTCCCACTGTAAGTTCTTCTCCAGCCCTGAGCAGATGTCCCAATGACCCTACCATAAGGATGCAGTATCTGTGGTTAACTAAGGAAGTTAAGGATGGTATTAAATTGAACGAAAAGATGTACAATAATGTGAAGATTAGTGGTTGGCCAGAAGATTGGGAAAATTTAAGAAACTAACAAAGGATGACTTTTTTAAAAAAAAAAGGGAGAAATTGGAATATGGGAGTAGACTAGCAAGAAATATAAAAACTGACAGTAAGAGCTTCGACAAGTCGATCAAAAGGAAGAGAGTAGCTAAAGTAAACGGTCCCTTAGAGGATGAGACTGGGAAATTAATAGTGGGAGATAGCAAACGGCAGAGACTTTGAACCAGTATTTTGTATTCGTCTTCATGAAGAAGACACAAAAAGCATTCCAAGAATGGTAGAAAATCAAGAGGCAACAGGGAGGGAGGAACTTAAAACAATCACCATCACTAGAGAAAATGTACTACGAAAACTACTCTAACTAAAGGCTGACAAGTCCCCTGGACCTGATGGCCTGCATCCAAGATCTTAAAAGAAGTGGCTGCAGAGATAATGGATTCTATGACTCTATTTGTTGTAATCTTCCAAAATTCCCTAGATTTTGGAAAATTCTCAGTGCATTGGAAAACTGCAAATGTAATGCCCCTATTTAAGAAAGGAAGGAGACAGAAAGCAGGAAACAATGGGCCAGTTAGGGCCATCTGTCATTAGGAAAATGCTGGAATCCATTCTTAAGGAAGTAGTAGCAGTACATTTAGAAAATCATAATACAATCGGCAAAGTCAATATAGTTTTGTGAAAGGGAAATCGTGTTTGACAAATTTATTGGAGTTCTTTGAGAATGTACCAAGAAGGGTGGATAAAGGGGAAACAGTAGATGTAGTGTATTTGGATTTCCAAAAGACATTCGATAAGATGCCACATAAAAGGTTACTGCACAAGGTAAGAGCTCATGGTGTTGGAGGTAATATATTAGTATGGATAGAGGATTGGCTAACTAACAGGAAACTGAGTTGGGATAAATGGGGCATTTTCAGGTTGACAAACTGTAACTAGTGGGGTGCCACAGGGATCAGTGCTGGGGCCTCAACTGTTTATGATCTATATTACTGACTTAGAGTCATAATGAGATACAGCACCGAAATAGGTCCTTCGGCCCACCAAGTCCGCGCTGACCATCAATCACCCATTTATACTATTCCGACATTAATCCCATTTTCCCTCTCACGTCCCCACCTTCCCTCAATTCTCCTACCACATACCTACACTAGGGGCAATTTCTTTTTACAATGGGCAATTTACCTATCAACCCGCAAGTCTTTGGCATGTGGGAGGAAACCGGAGCACCCGGAGGAAACCCCGCGGTCACAGGGAGAACTTGCAAACTCCGCACAGGCAGTACCCAGAACCGAACCCGGGTCACTGGAGCTGTGAGGCGGTGCTAACTTGGATAAAAGGATCAAATGTATTGTCGTCAAATTTGCTGACAATATGAAGATTGTTAGGAAGGCAAGTTGGGAGGATGACGCAAAGCATCTGCAAAGGGATATATATAGGTAGGTTAATTGGGTAAAAATTTGGCAGATGGAGTATAATGTGGGAAAATGTGATGTCTTCCATTTGTTGGGAAGAAAAGAAAAGCAGAATATTATTTAAATTGTAAAAGACTGTAGAATGCTGTAGTACAGTGGGATCTGGGTGTCCTCGTACATGAAACACAACAAGTTAGCATGCAGGTACAGCAAATAATTAGGAAGGCAAAAGGAATTTTGGCCGTTATTGCAAGGGGATTGGAGTACAAGAATAAAGAGGTCTTTCTACAACTGTACAGGGTGTTGGTGAGACCTGTACTGTGTACACTTTTGGTCTCCTTAATTGAAAAGGAATAGACTTTTATTGGAAGCAGTTCAGATAAGGTTCACTAGGCTGATTCCTGGGCTGAAGGACTTGTCTTTTTAGGAAAGGTTGAGCAGGGAGATGCCTATACCCATTCGAGTTTAGAAGGATGAGAGATGATATTGAAACATCAAAGGCTGAGGGGGCTTGACAGGGTAGATGCCTCATGGAGGAATCTAAAACTAGGGGGCAGAGTTTAAAAATAAGGGGTCTACCAAGACGGAGATGAAGAATTTCTTCTCTGAGGGTGGTTAATCTTTGGAATTCTTTCCCAGGGAGCAGTGGCGGCTGGATTATTGAATATATTCAAGGCTGAGCTAGACTAGAGATCTACAAGGGAGTAAAGGGTTAGAGGAAAAAGACAGGAAAGTGGGGTTAAGGCCACAATCAGGTCAGCCATGATCCTACTGAATGGTGGAGCAGGTTCACGGGGCCAAATGGCCTACGTTTTTCAAATTTTCTTAAAAGATGTATCTCGTGGAGGTGTGAATGGCAGGATAGCTGCCATCCGAACACAAAGTAAAGGAAATAAAAGAAACGAGAAGTAAAGAAACCAACCAGCAAAGAAACCTGAAACAAAATAGGGGCAGAGGTTATGATCTAAAATTGTTGAACTAATTGTTTAGTCCAGAAGGCTGCATAGTGCCCACTCAAAAGAAGAGATGCTGTCCTCAAACTAGTGTTGAACTTCGTTGAAACACGGTTGCAGGATAAGGACAGAAAGGTCAGAATGTGAAGAAGGTGCAGAATGAAAATGACAGGCGACTGGAAGCTCAGGGTCACACTTGCAGACTGAACGGATGTGTTCTGCAAAGCAGTCACCCAATCTGCGTTTGATCTCCCAACTGTCGAGAGGATCATATCACGAGCAACGAATACAGTATGATAATTTGAAATAAGTACAACTAAATCTCTGTTTCGTTTGGAAGGAGTGTTTGGAGCCTTGAGAAGGGTGGTGGTAAAAGGGCAGGTGTTGCACCCCCTGAGCATACATGGGAAGGTGCCATAGGAAAGGGAGGGGGTGTTGGGGGTAACTGAGCAGTGGACCAGGATGTCACAGCGGGGAATGGTCCAATTGGAATGCTGGAAGAGGAGTGGAAGATGTTAGGTGATGTCGTCATATTGGAGATGGGGGAAAATGGCAGATGATCGGTTGATCCTGTTAACTGCGGTGGGCAGGAGGTCCTCGATTGAGGCAAAAGGAAGTGATATAGGAAACACTGGCATGAAAGGTTACATTGTCCAAACAGATGCAACGGAGAGGGAGAAACTGGGCCCTGTCAGGGCTCTTGACCATTTCCGTTCTATTTCCCACACTTCTGCTCTCACCCCTTCTCCTCCCTCCAAAACCATGATAGGGTTCCCTTTTGTCCTCACTTTCCAACCTACCAGCCTCCGTATTCAATGGATTATCCTCCACCATTTTACCACCTCCCTTCTTCCTGTCCAAGGTCCCAAATACTCATTCCAATGAAAGCAATTTACTTGTACTTATTTCATTTTATTATACTGTATTCGCTGCTCGCGATGTGATTCCCTCTATATTGGGAGACCGAACAGAGACTGGGTGACTGCTTTGTGGATATCTCCGTTCAGTCTGCAAGCATGATCTAGCACTTCCAGTTAGCTGTCATTTTAATTCTCCACCTTGCTCTCACTCTTGACCTTTCTGTCCTTGGCCTGCTGTTGTGTTCCAATGAAGCTAAATGCAAGCTTGAGGAATAGCACCTCATCTTTCGGCTGGGCACTTTACAGCTTTGTGGAATCGAAATTAATTTAAACTATTCTAGATCATAGCTTTGTCCCCCATTTTGTTCTGTGTTTCTTTACTTTTTTTTGCTCTTGTTTCTGTCAGTTCCTTTACTTTGTGAACAGATGGCAACTATCCTGCTGGACACATTTTTTGTCTCTTTACTTGTCCCATGACTGTTCTCTTTGGCCTTACACCATGAAACCTTTCGTGATTTAGTCTCTCCTGCCCCCCACCCTATCACACACCTTTTCTTTTGTTCTTCCCACTAAAGGCCTGCTACCCGACCCGACCCTGACGGCATGGGTCGGATCGGGCTTCCAGTTCCGGCATTCGGGCTTGGGTCGGGTTTCCTTTGCAGCCCTTTATTTCCCGCCCTCCCCTCTTAGATTTGCTCAAAACCTGTTACTTTTCTGACTTTACCGGGTGTTTTCGCACATGCTGCCAGACCTGCTGAGTGTTTTCATTTTCATAATCTGCATTTTCATAATTTCAGACTTAAGTGACTTGGCAATGAAGATAAAAGACACTATAACTGCCTTTTTATCCAATTCATGACAATTCTGAGATGGCAAGTACTCTTCAGCCAGATGTTTCAGGCACCATATCGTGCACAAACTAGCACTTGTATACCTCAGCGCATCTGCTGCCAGTTTACACAGTCGCAGTATCGGTATGAGGGTACATTCTGCTACAATGATACTCAGCTTTTAGTATTGGTAGCACACCATCGTGTACGCTGTCTTTTTTTTTATCAGTCTAATGTGCAGTATAACATTGTTTGCTACTTGATGTAAAATATGTCAAGTGAAGCTTGGGAGAGTTGGCTTTGTACTGTTACTAAAGTTCACATCTGTATTGTAACTGCTGCCAGCAGATGAAGCAAGTACATAGTGAAAAGGGATGGAAGTGTATTTGGTAATTTCAGTTAGATCTGTGCATTTTGACGTATACAATGGTTAGAGTTCCACTTTTTTTTAGTAAAAGTGAAAATGGCATACAAAAACACCAGTTATCTCAAGTGTGTGTATATGAAACTCCATGATATTCAACACTTCTGAATTGTGCAATGAGAAGCTTTGGTCTACGTTCACTTCTCAGAACAGTTTTTGGCATTGTGCCAAAACCAACAGTGTAATTGGAGCGTTAAAGTGTGTCATTTGCTTATCTGTATCTGGCTGCATTAGAGATAGGTGGTGTGGTGTTGTGCAATTATGGAATAAGATGATTAGATTAGATTAGAGATACAGCACTGAAACAGGCCCTTCGGCCCACCGAGTCTGTGCCGAACATCAGCCACCCATTTATACTAATCCTACACTAATCCCATATTCCTACCAATCATCCCCACCTGTCCCTATATTTCTCTACCACCTATCTATACTAGTGACAATTTATAATGGCCAATTTACCTATCAACCTGCAAGTCTTTTGGCTTGTGGGAGGAAACCGGAGCATGTTGGAGCACTATCTTGTGGGCTAAAGGTTGGATTTATTTCTTCATCCCTTTGTTCCATTTCTGATCTGGATATACTGTTATTGAAAGAGACCTAGTGGAAGGAAAAAGGGAAGGGAAGTCTGATGGATAGATGTTATTAGCTGATGTGCATCTTTGAAAATTGTTTTGATTTGATTACTGATCCATAGTGAGTTAACGAAATTGGGTATTGAGATTTTAAAATTGGCAAAAATGGGTGGAGCAAGTTCAGTGGGCGAAATGGTTTCTTCCTTTTGCTATTCATCTTTAGACAGAGCAATACAAGAGCAGTGTTAGGCAGGTGAAAAATTAGGTGGAGGCATTTAGTTGATTGAGGCTAAAATGATTGTCTGTAATTTCCCCCTATGTTTGGCCAAATTGTGTATTTGGAATTCATTACTCAAGCTACCAGAAAAATGCCCATTTGGATGAGGTAGTAAAATGTTGTGAATAATCTCCAGGCCGTACCCTTTCATTTCACTTATCTTCAAGAGAGCTGGGGAGAAAAGGGCTCCACAACAGCACAGCCTCAGATGTTGCAGCATGAAGGAAAGCATGGCACACTTAAAATCATTTTTATAGCTGAAGGAGCCTTTAGTGATGCATTGCTACTGGCCCTGCCCTGCTGTAGCACACAACAAATATCCAGTGTGACACTTGCAGCATAACTGCAGTACTGCTGTGCGTCCTTGTACCAGTACATTGAAGTGTCTGTACAATACTAATAAAATTTATGAATTAGTAATGCTAATTTTTTTTGGAGTGCACAGATTTCAGTGGTCACTCATTCTGTAGTGTTTCTGAAAATGGTTGTAAATCAAGAAATAGTTTCTCAAAAAGGTGGCTATGATATTTAAGCATTCTTAATTTTTGAACAAAACTGCCTCGTGGTTGGTTCCTTTTGCTTTGTGTTTCCATTTGCCTTTCTTGCCCCAAGTGTGTTGAAATATAGTAATATAGTTCTACCTTAGAACAACCGCTGCTCTTGCACAAGTTGAGCTCCAGTGGATTGGAGCAGTTACTAGATCAACTGAAGATTTTAATTTAAAAAATTGTTTCCAAAACTTCTGTGACATTTTTAAAAGGTATTGGGTGAAAGCCTTGTTTATTCATCAACCTTGTACAAGAATTTTAATGAAATTATATGGCAATATCTTAGAATATAGGCTGGTACCAGTTGTCATTTCTTATGCTTTTTTGTTCAGAAAGTAGTTTTCCCCTCACCCCTTATCCAATTGATCAAACCAGGGGAACAGTATTCTGCATAACAGCTGTTGGTCTTGCTTCATGATTAGCTAGCAGGTGCTACAGTTTAACAATAATGAGCTTGATGGTTCCTATCTTGTCTTAGCACAAGATAGGGAAATCTATCTGAAATCTGTGTTGACAACTGGTAAACCTTAACTGATATAGCCAGCTAAGTTTTAGTGATAAATGTAACATGGGACTTGAGCTTAGGGTGGCCATTTGTCCTGTTCTATATCGGGCAGTCTGGTTCTCTGCAGTCTGTTCACTGTCTGGTACCAGATACCTTTATGTCCATTATAATAGGGTTAGGACAGAAGACTCATTTAAAGAGGCTTGTACCTGAAATAATTTCACAAAACAGGAGTCTAAAAGATAATGACTAGTCAGGAATACACTGCGATTCAGTTTGCTGTTCCCATCAATGTGTTTCCATTGAAATTAATCCATTATACTCACAAACACAGGAGGCTCTGGTGCATTTTTTTAGTTGTGGGATGGGAGGCCCATGATGATGTCATCTCCATGCGTGGTGATATATTTTCCCCCGTGTGCCACAGCAGTGCTGGTCTACCATACTTGAGCTTGCAACCTTCAGATTAGAACTTGGGTCATCAACTGCTTCATCAACTGCTTCTAAGTGTGTTTTTGAAATAGTTTAAATGTCATTGGTTTCAGAATGTTGCTGTTACAAAGAACTGTAAATGTTTTTATTATTGCTGTATTATAAACTTCACAGTTACACTCTCAATCTCTGCTTGCTTGTTTCTTTCTCTCCATTCCCCATTCCAAAAATTCTTTTTCCTTAGATTATTATTTAGTTGGAATCTCAAAAAGCAGGAAAGATTATTCAGTCACAGTATTGAAACTATTCTAGCAATGTACAAAGTGAAGGCCAGTGCTGTCTCTGACAGGAAGACATGGAAGCTGTAATTTAGACTGAAGTCAATTAGCTGATGTGTGTCAGTATTTCAAAATCGTGGCTGAATTGATTAACCAATTACTGCATCAGTTGAAAAAAAAATCCATCTTTGGGATATTGAACTCCAAGTAGTTTTGACCCAATGCACTTTGCTTTGATTCAATGTTATGATTGTTGTGAGCTCCAAGGTCAGTATCAGTCAGTTGTTTTGCTTTACCACCCTCTAGTTTGAAAGCAGCTCAGCAAGCTGTGTTGCGTCGGGAGGAGCTCTTTGCAGGCATGCAAATCATGAGCTTCTGATTTGCAGCCTGCATACTGCTTCTCAAAGCATTGATGTATGAAATCCCTTATGAATTCACAAATAAGCATAGTGCTAATTGCTTTCCCACCTGCCCTTCCCTTCCCCTGAACAAGTCAGCTCAACTGTCAATCATTCAAGACAGATGATGACACATGCAGCACTGGATCAGAAGAGCCAATTCTAGCCTGTGCCCTGAAGGTTCTTATAATTTCCATTCCCTCCATTTAGTGTGGTGGTATGAGTAGGATCTCTTCTTTGCCTGTGCTTGCAGTTAGCTCTGTTGCTTGTATGGTGTTGAGAAAATTAGGATCATAAAAACAGAGCTTAGCTTTGGCAGCTCTTTTCCCAGTCTATGGAACAAAGAGCACATTCTATTCATTAAGAAGTGATTGGGAATGTTCCTTGTACAATATACAGGTAATTTAAATCCTTTGGTTTATGCTTCGGTTAGTTGTGCATGCTGTCTATTTTGCTGACAATATTCCAGTGGAATGTTGTGTGAAAGTCATAGGGATTCAGAGCTGAAAGATGCTGTCCGATGTTTAGAGACAAAAGGGCAGATAACAATTTGTTGATTTAAGGTATCTTTTGTGCTTTTGTTTAAACCTTTGTTTTAAGCTATCAGTGTTTAATTTTTTTTGAGACATGGTAGAAGCAATTGATAACTCTGCAGTCTTGAGAATTTCAGTTTTTGTGCTAATAAAACATTTATCATTTGTTTTGGCATTACTGAATCCCGTTTTTTTGCAGAATAATTTTAAGATGATGTAATTTTGTTTTCCGGCTGTTATTTTTAGCCCCCAGCTTTGCTATGAAGGTTAATGGGGATTCATGACTAATAGCTTTTTGTTAGAGTAGCTACTAAATATTGTATGTAATTAAATGACGAGGAATGATTGAACTTTATCACTTCATGTTGATTCTGGGAAAGATCTGTACTTCATTGTGCATTGCAGAGAGTCTGTATGAATTATATTGTTAGTGGACTTCGAAATTGATGGATTTTTATTTGTCAAGATGCCTGTGCTGTGCAGAAATGGATTGTCATTACCATAGCCTTCTAAAGGATAGAATGCACTATATGGAGGTTGCAGCTTAGTTTAAATTAATGCAGAAATGCTTGCATTTTAATATACAAGAGATTCGATTATGTGTGGTTTTTAAATACTGTATCTGAAAGGTCCATAGAGGTGTCTTTGTACTCCTGGCTGGCGTTTAGTCACTTGAATCCTCTTGTCATTTTATCAGCCTTTTGAATTGTATGCAGTTGTTCATCAACCTCCGTGTTTTCATTAGGAGATAGAAAATGATGCAGATAGCAAGTCAAGGGTATTGTACAAAATTATCCACACAATGATGTGCTGAAACATCTTTTTTTTAAAAAACACATGGTTTTCAATATCCCACCTTCCTTTGAGGCTGTGGAGTTTTATATCTGAAAGTGTTTTACTTGTAGTTAGTATAACTAGATTGTGAAAAGTATAACATGCTCTTTTTTTTGCCAGAATTGTAATATAGCATAAGTTGTGCTTGGCCTCTTGTGGTGATATATTCCACAGGACCCAGATGTAGAGGTTTCAAGCTAATAAAAGATAAACTGTATTTCAAATTGTTCAGGCAGTTTGTGATACCAGCTCTGCAGTTCTCCACATAGTTTAATTCTTGAACTTGAGTGTGAAGGAGCCAAGTAGAAGGAATTTTTTTACAAGAGGGAGGAAAGAAAGGGAAAATGGTAGAGTTGATCAGCACATGTTCGAATATCTCCAACCGAGCCAACCAATTCAAATGAGATTACAAATAAGTCAGCCATCTACCATCTAAGTTGGAAAATGGTTCACCTCTGAGGTAGAAATTGAACATTGTTACGACCAGGTGAGAAAGGTGTCTCGGGGTCCCTCTCAGCCTTCGGCTGGCCTTACTGTAACAGGGTTTAATTTTAAACACACCGTGTTTTGAGCTCACACTTGGTGAATCCTTGTTCACTGCTTTCCAATTATAAGGCAAAGAAATTAGCACAAACAGGCTTTGTTAGGTTTAGAGAAGAAAAGTGAAATTTATTAAAACTTAAACTAAAAACTCTAATTCGGTTAACGCCTACGGATACATGCCACGCTCCACGCTAACATGCCTACGCGATATGCAAAAAGAGACAGAAAAGAGCAGAAGAAACATAAAATGGAAAGGTTTGAGACAATATCTGAAGAGTTGTTAAGGTTCTTCGGGCTCACTATAGAGTCCTTGCTTGTTGGTGATTCTTGCTTTTCGTTGGGGCCCAGTATACTTCTTAAACCTTGTTCACGGTAGGAGACTTTTCTCTCTTGGGGTTCGTGTGTCTTCGATGGATTCCGAACCTGGTGAGAAAGAGATGAGAGCAGACAGGAGTAGCTGTGGCGAGCCTGCCAAAAGAGGTCTTTTCAGTCCAGGAGCCAAGAACTTTCTGCCTTCAAACGCTGTTTCTCAAATTTAAAACTCTCAGTTCAAACTCTGCAACAGCCAGTTAGTCATGTGACTTGACTAAACTGATCTGATCACGTCTTTTTTGTGTATTGGGAGCAGGGGATAGCTCCTTTGATCCAACACCACTAGTATGCAGAAATGTCTTTCCAGCCAGGGGCTTGGCAATCTCTTGTAATAGGCCTTCTCTTCCCAGCAACAATTTGAAATTTAATGTTCATGTGGTGAAATTAATGTGCCTCATTCTTGGCAGGTGGGGGCCTACATGACAACATGAAGAAAGTAACTTCCAAATTGGGAGTGGATTAAGAAGTAAATAAATTGCATTAATATGGTGCTCATTGCTTAAGAAAATGTCTCCGAGCATGTTACCGGGGGTGGTGAGGAGGAGTGGAGTGGCCACTGAGCAGGAAGTGATATATTTAGGGGCGTAGCTCTGAAGGCATGATCAGATTGTTGAGAATATTTTAGGAGATAGTAATTTTGGTTCTGCCAGGACTCTATTTAGGAGTTCAATCATGTTGTATTTCTATTAAATTATTGTTTTTTTTCTCAGCATTTCAGAAAAGTTACTTTGTCTAATTGATTTGCGTGAAGAATACAAAGATTAATGGTGTATAGAAAACATGTTCTGCTCGGTGCAAAGAATATTCAATATTCAAGAGTTAGGATACTTTTGAAAGGGATTATCAACCAAGAGAAGCAACTTTTAAGGCAAAATAGTCCCCTTTCCCAAATATACCCATACAAAAAAAAGCATTTTGTTTTTAAAGAAAATATTAACATGACTTTCTTTACTGAAGATACTTCAGATTAGACTTATAACCAAACTTCCTTGAAATCCAACAAAAGTTTTCTCAGCTTTGAAGAATATAAGAAAAGTTGGATAGTTTGAATGCGTGAAAAGACCTGCTTCTCTATAGTTGACCTCAACTTCATCTTTCTGCCTTCTTGCCACATCCTTTAATTCCATTTTTCTCCAATAATGTATATTCAGTTGTCCCTCAATTTCACCATTTGCTTCTAAAGCCTTCCCCAGTAACTTTTTCTAAATGTTTATCTTTACCGGCCTTGTCACATGAATGTCATTTTAGTTTCCTAACAACCAAAAAAACTAAGAAATTCAACATTTAGCAGATGTATTTACAACAGAATTTTGCATATGATGGGCAGTCAGGAAAAACAAAACTGGGTAGCTAAAGTGCCAATGTAGAACTTGGAAGCTCCTAACTTTTACCAATCTCAATTTTTCATAAATACTTATTAATCATTCTGCACCGAGAAATGTGTTGTGGTGTGTTTGAGACCACACTTAAATCTAAATCCCATCAACTGGAATAGGGCATGAGTCACTGTGCCCAGAGAAATTTGTTGAGTATTAGTAAGTGATGAATTCTCATTTATCCGACACCAGATTGTAGTGCATCAATTAGAATAGTATATTGTAGACATTAAATGTCGACATATTTTCTTTAGATGCAAAATTAGGCAGCATGCCTATTTGAATGTCAAGCTATATGCAAATGTTCAAGTATTTTGTTGAATTTACCTGTTTTAATATTGTGCAAAAAGATCTTGTGAATTTACTCAACAGAGAATAATGGGGAGGTTGGGTTTTACTTAGCTAATATTAAGGTTAAAGAAGTTGGTTCCAAACAGTTTCAGGTTTACAGACTTTGCTGACCTCATTTCTTAATGTTATATTTTTAAATCACATTTTAAATGTCATTTGATACCAGCAAGTTTGAGTTGATACATAAACACTGCAAACCATTTTGTTCATTATATTTTATGCAAGTATTATGCGCATATATGTTGGGCCAAATGGCGGCCTTCTATGTTGTAAGATTCTAAGATTTTATAAAACAGCTTATGTTTTTCATCAAATTTGCTGGTAGCCATTCACTTTTTTTCTGGTTTGATAAATGCTTATCTACTTAGTTTTTGTGCTAAACATTTACTCAATGTAAAATTGGTAGACAACTTACTTGAGGGTTTTCATGCGTTTAGAAAATTGGATTTTTCAGCAACAGTCAGCCTTCTCCTGAATGCAATGAAAAGCACCTACCTGATGGTTCCAGCTGCTCTCGCCGCCTTTTATCTGCTGGGTTTTTTGAGCCCTGGGAAACTCAGCTGGCCAGTGTAAACTTTAGATCACTGCCAAGAAAGCAGGATCAGAGCCTAATTTACATATTATAATTATGGACCCGCCTCTCCAGAACGAGTTACTCAGATGCCGCCAAAAAATCTCTGATTAAAATGGAAGCAGGCATGATAGCAGCAGGTTGGGGAGGGGTTTCAAAAATGTGCTGATTTAACACGAACACCACCCCTAACCCATCCCACTGTCAAACCTCTCCTGCCTGTCAGGGAGGGGTTAAAATTCTGCATTGTACACCTTGGGCTTCAACTTAAGTGCAACAAAGTACAATTGTTTGCTGAGTACTCAACTTCTTACTGAGGTAAGAAGCTGCTGTCAAATTTCTGTTCCTTTTCTGTTGAGCCCATTAATGATGTGTTTAGGATCACTCTTGCTCAGATACCTTTTTGTTCTCTCCCTGCTCCTTTGGAAATATGCCTGCTCGCTCTATTACACCAAATTAAAAATATATATCCATCCACAGACTGAAATGGAAGGTCATTTCATTTAGAGTGGCAGAAAGGATGCTTTTGTTGCAAAACATCTGCTTTTCAAAAAGATATAATAGGTAATTGTTGCATAGATAGGATGGGTGATTGGAACTTTAGTAATTTTTTTTTGCAGATCGTCAGACTTGCTTCTGTTGCTGTTCTCATGAAATAGACAACTGATGTAAAGCCCGGAAACCCGACTAGACCCGACTACATGTGTCGGGGTCAGGTCTATATTCCGATTCCAGCATTCGGGCTCAGGTCGGGTTGGGCTGGACAGTGCTGCTTCCGGGAAGTCACAGGATCAGGCTTCCCCATGATTCCCCACAACTCCATCTGCTGGAATAGCCTCCTGCCGGAATGGATGAAGGGTATTCGGGTTGGGTCAGGCATGAAAAAGAATTAAAGGACTCTTGCTCAGTTTGGATTGGCTGTGGTCGGGTCGGGCCCGAGTTGGGTTTTAATTTTGTACCCGCCAAGCTTTAAAATGATGACCCTACATGTGTTTTACTCAGAGTAATGTATAACTCATGTAATTTAGTGTTATAACTTATTACACATACATCAGGGCAAGCAGTGATCGATGTTCCATGTCTTAAAAACAGTCTCTGAACTCTCTCCAGTGCTCAACATCTAATGTTGCTGATCCTCATCCTTCCACCAACATCACTAAGAGACAATACCTGACCATTGTCACTGTTCATGGAATCTTGCTGTGTGTAACTCGGCTGTCCTGTTTCTTGTGTTACAGCAGCGACTAAACTTCAGAAGTAGTTCGGCGTTCTGATGAAGGGTCACTGACCTGAAACGTTCACTCTGTTTCTCTCTCCACAGATGCTGCCAGACCTGCTGAGTATTTCCAGTATTTCTTGTTTTATTTCAGAAGTACTTCCTTGGCTGTAAAGCGCTTTGGGATGTTCTGAGGTTGTGCAGGGTGTTCTATAAATGCAAGGTTTTTTTGGCTTATACATGGGCAGGGCTTGGAGTTGGAGAAATTCTTGCTGATAAGTGTAATTGGCAAAGTTACTTGATTTAACAAAGTGAATTGTAGTATGCCCAATGACCATTTTAGTTTCTGTCATATGCAATTGTTAGGAGTACTGGAATAAGCACACCACCAGACCTGTAAGCTGTTTGTTGACCATATAGCTGATGGAATTGCAGCATACTTGACTAACGCAGTACCTCTACGCAGTCAGTGAATGCTGATGCAGAACTTCAGATGCAAACGTAATCGTTCGGACATTACTAATTGTTCATAATTCTGTACTGCTTAGAACGCCAAAGGAGAATTTGCTGGAATTAATCTATATACTGCCTTAAGCTTTGCTTCACTTTGTGTGTTACAGTTGATGCACAGAGATCCCTACCTCATGCATGTATACATGTTAACCTTGCGACATGGGTTGGTAATCGGTTGGGGAGTAGGAAACAGTGATTAGGGATAAAGACAACATTTTCTGATTAGGCAGATTCAATCATGGCTTTTCAAAGGGAATTGGATAAGCACCTGAAGAGAGTATTTCCAGGGATATGAGGAAAGGGCGGGGGAGTGGTATTAGCTGAGTTGCTCTCGTGAAGAGTTTGAATGGACACGACAGGCCGATTGGCCTCCTTCTGTGCTGAAACCATTCTATGATTCTCTTAATAGTTAGAGACTAGGAGCTGTGCAGGAGCAAAACAATTTGGGTATCCATATGCACAGGTGCAAAAAGTAATCAGAAAGGCTAATGGAATGTTGTACTTTATCACCAAGGGGTTGGAATACAAAAGTAATGATGTGATACTTCTGTTGTACAGAGCCTTGGTCAAACCCCATCTGGAGCACTGCTTTCAGCTTTAGGCACCAAATCTCACAAAATGTATATTGGACTTGGCGGGGTTATGTCACAGGGTCAGGAGAATCATACCAGGACTTAAAGGGTAAAATTATGAAGACTGGTAGCAAAAACTTGGTATGTATTCCCTTGACTAATTGAAGTGTTTAAAATCATAAAGGGATTGGTAGCTACAGAGAAACAATTTCCTCTTCTGGGAAATCTAGAACAAGGTCCATAATAAAATAAGAGCTAGGTGTTTTAGGATATAAATGAAAGAGCGCCTATTCACACAAAGGGTAGTGAAAATCTGGAAAACTCTCCAAACAGCTGTGGATGAAAACAAGTATTGGCATTTATATCATTTGTGTGGTAGAAATCGTGGGTTTAGGTGGTGGTAGCGAGTTGCTGCATTGTGTCCTGTGGACCGTACACACAGAAGCCATGGTGTGCTAGTGGTGCAGGGAATGGATATTAGAGAGATACAGCATTGAAACAGGCCCTTCGGCCCACCGAGTCTGTGCCGACCATCAACCACCCATTTATACTAATCCTACATTAATCCCATATTCCCTACCACATCCCCTCCTACATTAATCCCATATTCCCTACCATTCTCCTACCTCCACTGGGGGCAATTTACAATGGCCAATTTACCTATCAACCTGCAAGTCTTTGGCAGTGGGAGGAAACTGGAGCACCCGGCGGAAATCCACGCGGTCACAGGGAGAACTTGCAAATTCCACACAGGCAGTACCCAGAAATGGACCCAGGTCGCTGGAGCTGTGAGGCTGCGGTGCTAACCACTGCACCACTGTGCCGCCGGGTTGTCGATTAAGCGAATTGCTTTGTCCTGGATGGCGTATGCAAGTTGATGTTGGGCAGGTGCTTGGACGTCTTTGAGACAGTGTGAGACAATGGGGGCACGGGAGTATAATGGTAATGTTACTGGATTAATGGTCTAGGGGCATCAGTTCAAATCCCTCCAAGGCAGCAGGGGGAATTTAAATTCAATTAATAAATCTGGAATAAAAAGCTAGTCGTGAAACTACTGGATTGTCATAAAAACCAAGTCAGGTTCACTTCAGGGAAGGAAATCTGCTATCAGTCTGGCCTACATGTGACGCCAGACCCACAGCAATGTGTTTTAACTCTTAACTGCCTTCTGAAATGGCCTAGCAATCCATTAAGCTGTATCAAACTGCTGCAAAAAAGATGAATAAGAATAAAACTAGACGGACCATCTGGCATCGACTTAGGGACCGGAGAAGCAAAGGCACGTCCTGCCCAGTTGATCGTGCAAAGTCCCCCTCACTAATATCTGGGCATTTGTGCCAAAATTGGGAGAGCTGTCCCACAGACTAGCCAAGCAACAGCCCAACATCATACTCACAGCAGAATCATAACTTACAACCAGTCTTCCAGGGGATGTCTGTCCCACTGGCAGGACAGCCCCTTAAGAGGTGGTGGCACAGTGATATACAGGCATGGCCCTGGGAGTCCTCAACATTGACTCCGAACCCCATGAAGTCTCATGGTACCAGGTCAAACGTGGGTAGAGAAACCTCCTGCTGATTGCGACCTATCACCCTCCCTCAGCTGATGAGTCAATGCTCCTCCATGTTGAACAACACTTGGAAGAATCACTAAGGGTAGCAAAGGCACAGAACATATGCTGGGCGGGGGACTTCAATGTCCATGCCAAGTGTAGCTTGGTAGCACCACTACTGACAGAATCCTGATGGACTCATCTAACAGACTGGGCCTGCAGCAGGTGCTGAGAGGATCAGCAAGATGGAAAAACCTCCTTGACCTCATCCTCACCAATCTACCTGTCACAGACGCATCTGTCCATGACAGTGTTCGTAGGAATGACTACCACACAATCCTTGTGGAGACAAAGACCTGTCTTTACGCTGTGGGCACACTCCATTGTGTTGTTTGGCACTACCACTGTGCTAAATGGGATAGATTTGGAGCAGATCTAGCAGCTCAAAGCTAGGTGTCTGTGAGGCGCTGTGGGCCATCAGCAGCAGCAGAATTGTGTTCAAACACAATCTGTAATTTCCAGCATATCCCCCCACTTTACTGTTACCATCGAGCCAGGGGACCAACCCTGGTTCAATGAGAGCATGCCAGGAGCAGCACCAGACTACCTAAAAATGGAGTGCCAACCTGGTGAAGCTAAAAATAGCATTACATGCCTGCTGAATGTTGGAAACAGCTTGCTACAGACAGAGCTAAGTGATCTCCCAACCAATGGATCAGATCAAAGCTCTGCAGTCCTGTTACATCCAGTTGTGAATGGTGGTGGACAATTAAACAAATTAACCAGAGGAGGAGGCTTCACAAACATCCCATCATCCATGATGGTGAGCCCAGCACGTCAGTGCAAAAGACCAGGCTGAAGTATTTGCAACTATCTTCAGCCAGAAGTGCCGAATAGATGATCCATCTCTGCCTCCTCCTGAGTTCCCCAGCATCACAGCCAATTTGATTAACTCCACATGATATCATGAACCAGCTTAAGTCAGTGGATACAGGAAAGGCTATGGGCCATGGAAAAATCCCAGCTGTAGTACTGAAGGCTTGTGTTCCAGAACTAGCTACGCCCCAAGCCAAGCTGTTCCAGTAGAGTTATAACACTGGCATCAACCCAGCAATGTGGAACATTGCCCAGGAGGTTTCCGGTCCACAAAGAGCAGGACAAATCCAATCTGGCCAATTATTGCCCCATAGTCTACTGTCCATCAGCAAAGCGATGGAAGATGTCAGTCCTATCAAGCGACGCTTACACAGAAATAACCTGCTCACTGATGCTCAGTTTGGGTTCCGCCAGGGTTACTCAGCTCTAGACCTCATTACAGCCTTGGTCCCATGTGGACCAAAGAGCTGAATTCAAGAGATAAGATGAGAGTGACTGCCCTTGACACAAAGGCAGCATTTGACTGAGTATGGCATCAAGGGGTCTTGGCAAAATTGAAGTCAATGGGAATTGGGGGGAAAGCTTTCCTGGTTGGAGTCATACCGAGCAGAAAGGAAGATAGTTGTGGTGGTTGGCCATTCATTCTCAGCCCCAGGACATCGCTGAAGAGTTCCTCAGTGTAGTGTCCTCAGCCCAACCATTTTCAGCTCTTTTATCAATGACCTTCCCTGCAACATAAGGTCAGAAATGGGGATGTTCGCTGATGATTGCAATGTGTTCAGTACCATTTATTAACTCCTCATACTGAAGCAGTGCATGCTGCCATGCAGCAAGTGGCAAGGACAACCTTCAGGCTTGGGCTAATAAGTGACAAGTAACATTTGTGCCACACTAGTGTCAGGCAATGACCATCTCCAACAAAAAAGAATCTAATCATTTCCCCATGATCTTCAACGGCAGTACCATTGCTGAATTTCCCACCATTAACATCCTGGGAGTCATCATTAACTAGAAGCTTAATTGAACCAGCTACATAAATAATTTGGCTACAAGAGCAGGTCAGAGGTTGGGAATTCTACAGTGGGTAATTGAACTCAACTCCCCAAAGCCATCCACCATCTACAAAGCATAAGTCAGGAGTGTGTCCGAATACTCCACACTTGCCTGGTTGGGTGCAGCTCGAACTACACTCAAAGCTCTCCACCATCCAGGACATAACAGCCCACTTGATCGACACCTCATCCAGCACTTTAAATATTCACTCCCTCCACCACTGACGCACAGTGGCAGAGTGCGTATCATCTACAAGATGCACTGCAGCAAATCACCAAGGCTGTTTCAACAGCACCTTCAAATCTCGCGACCTTTACCACCTAGAAGAACAAGGGCAGCAGACAACTGGGTACACCACCACCTGATTTGGAACTATATCGCTGTTCCTTTACTGTCACTTGGTCAGAATCTTGGAACTCCCTCACCAACAGCACTGTGGGTGTACCTATACCGTGTGGACTGCAGCAGTTCAAGAGGACCACTTTCTCAAGGGCAGTTGGGGATGGGCAATAAATGCTGACCTTGTCAGTGATGCTCACATCCTATGAATTAATGAATAAAAAATGGAAAGGTTAGGCCTGGTTAAGCATGTGTGAGAAAATTAGCCTTATGTTGTTGGAATTATTCCGAAAGTCAGCATATAAATGAAAAATGGTGGAGGGGTCAAGGCAGTGGCTTGAAGATGATTCACCTAACAATAAAGCTATCGAATTGAAGGGTCAATATTTGCACCTTTACTGATGATGCAGCTTCCTCACAATGTTGTGAACTACCAGTTCCCTGAATAAATGCAAAACCACCCAATTTAAATAAAAATATCAAATATTCTTTGCAGCCATTTAACTTTTAAAGTAAATATTGTTAACTTTTGTTTCTAATTGCTGTTGGGTCTTTAGGTTTCGGTTTTTCACAGTAATATTAAATGCTATATGTTGCTGACTTGTCCAACATGTCTTGACTTTGGTTGTATTTATTCTTGTTTATCTCAGACATTACATGCAAAACTGCCTTAATTACATAAGAATATAAGAACTAAGAGCAGGAGCTGGCAATTCAGCCCCTCGAGCCTGCTGTGCTGTTCAATATGATCATGGCTGATCTCATCTCGGCCTCAACTCCACTTTCCTGCCCATTCTCCATAATCCTTCAACCCATTACTAATTAAAAATCTGTCTATCTCCTCAAATTTACTGAATATCCCGGCATCCACCGGACTCTGGGGTAGTGAATTCCACTGACTCACGACCCTTTGAGAGAAGTAATTTCTCCTCATCTGTGTTTTAAATCTGCTACCCCTTATTCTAAAACTATGACCTCTTGTTCTAGATTGCCCCACCAGAGGAAACATCCTCTCTACGTCTACTTTGTCAATCCCCTTAATCTTATATACTTCAATTAGATTCCCTCTCATTCTTCTAAACTCTAGAGAGTAAAGGACTAAACTGCTCAATATCACTTCATAAGACAAACCCCTTATCTCTGGAATCAATCTAGTGAACCTCCTCTGAACTGCCACCAATGCAACTACATCCATCCTCGAGCAAGGGGACCAAAACTGTACACAATACTCCAGGTGCAGTCTCACTAATGAATTGTACAGTTGCAGCAACACTTCCCTACTTTCATACTCTATTCCTTTGACAATAAATGCCAAAATTCCATTTGCCTTCCTTATTACCTGCTGCACCTGCATACTAGTTTTCTGCGATTCATGCACGAGGACACCCAGATCCCTTTGCACCGAAGCACTGTGAAGTTTCTCTCCATTTAGATAATTTGCCTTTCTAT
Source organism: Heterodontus francisci (assembly GCF_036365525.1). NCBI lineage: Eukaryota > Metazoa > Chordata > Chondrichthyes > Heterodontiformes > Heterodontidae > Heterodontus > Heterodontus francisci. The sequence goes on from NC_090385.1 coordinate 59,767,719, forward strand.
TGCGACCAAAATGGATAACCTCACACTTATCCACGTTAAATTCCATCTGCCAAATTTTGGCCCATTCACCTAACCTATCCATATCCATTTGTAAATTTCTTATTTCTTTATTGCAACTTACTATCCCACCTATTTTAGTATCATCTGCAAATCTGGCTGTAATAACTTATATCCCTGCATCCAAGTCATTTCTATAGATTGTAAATAGTTGGGGCCCGAGGACCGAACTCTGGCACCCCACTAGTTACATCTTGCCAACCAGAAAAGGACCATTTATCCTGACTCTCTGTTTTCTGTTGGTTAGCCAGTCCAATATCCAAGCTAATAAATTGCCCTGAACCCCATGTGATCTTACCTTGTGTATTCATCTTTTGTGCGGCACCTTATCAAATGCCTTCTGGAAGTCCAGATATACTACATCTACAGGATCACCATTATCCACTTTGCTTGTTACATCTTTGAAGAACTCTAGCAAATTAGTCAAACACGATTTACCCTTCATACTACTGGGCGGCACAGTGGCGTAGTGGTTAGCACTGCAGCCTCATAGCTCCAGTGACCCGGGTTCGATTCTGTGTGGAGTTTGCAAGTTCTTCCTGTGACCGCGTGGGTTTCCGCCGGGTGCTCCGGTTTCCTCCCACAGCCAAAGACTTGCAGGTTGATGGATAAATTGGCCATTGTAAATTGCCCCTAGTGTAGGTAGGTGGTAGAATTGTGGGGATGTGGTCGGGAATATGAGATTAATGTGGGATTAGTATAAATGGGTGGTTGATGGTTGGCACAGACTCTGTGGGCCGAAGGGCCTGTTTCAGTGCTGTATCTCTTAAAAAAAAAACCATGCTGACTCTGATGGATTGCATTTTGACTTTCTAAATGTCCTGTTATTACTTCCTTAATAATGGATTCTAACAATTTCCCAATGACAGAAGTTAAACTAACTGGTCTATACTTTCCTACTTTCTGCCTCCCTCCCTCTTTTTTTGAATAAGGGCGTTATATTAGCATTTTTCCAATCCACTGGAACCTTTCCCACATCCAGGGAATTAAATCATACTATACTACACAAACTGTACAGTAGTCTCCAATGTATCACTTAATCACAATGCAATGCCTTTGAGAGATTTTGTCCTCTTAATCAACTTCAATTATATTTCTACTCTAAAGCTCTAATAAATCATTGGATGTTATATCTTGAGCATATCGATAAGCAAGTCACATGTTGCTGTACACCTTTAGGTAACTTAATTATTTTTTCCAATCTCTCCCAGTAACCACCATTAACAGAACTGTGGTATATGCTGATAATTGAACAGAGCTCACGAATTGCAGGCTAACGAGATTAAATGCTGCCTCGTTAAAAGGCAGGCAGGTAACAAGATAGTGTGTGCCTCATGCATGTCTTTACCTAGATGGTTAAACCTAACCATGTCCTATGTGCTATAGGGAAGCTCTGGTGCCCATTTGTAGTTGTCCCAGCTGCTGACTAGAGACGGCACTTATTTGAATCTCTGTTATTGGTGGTGGCATGTTAACGAGATCTTAATCCTGTGTAATGGTGTTAACCACAGGATTTCACAGAAGAAAAAAACAAATAATGTTTTTCGAGAGCAACAATCTGTGTTAATCACCAAAATAAAAGCAAAATACTGCGGATGCTGGAAATCTGAAATAAAAACAAGAAATGCTGGAACCACTCAGCAGGGTCAGTTCCGAAGAAGGGTCACTGACCCGAAACGTTAACTCTGCTTCTCTTTTCACAGATGCTGCTAGACCAGCTGAGTGGTTCCAGCATTAATTGTTTTTATTTGTGTTAATCACCTGTTGATTATAACAGCAAATTCTGAGTTTCAGTGAGTTATGGAAGGATTCTTTTCACTAATACTTTTGGAATGCTGAACAGACTTAGGCCAGCCTCTTTTGTAGCCTGCATAAATGTATTTAAAATTACATTGATTTTTTTGTTTTGTTAATGTATCATTTCAAATTGTGTCAAATAGTAAAATAGAATAAATTAGTATTCAGTTACCAGAGATCTTTTTGAGGCAAATTTGCATTTTTGACTTTGATGTTTCCAAAAAAAAGTTTGACATTTAGGCTTACTGTAAATTGAAAATCTTGTAGACTGTATCACACATGAGTCTTCCCCAGTTTTTGTAATTTACCGATGAAGTGGAAAAGGAATATGCACTGTGCAGCACTAGGACATCATGAGTGATTATACTTCTCTTTTTAATCATTAAATACTCTTTAAAATATACGTAAAAAGTAGTGTTTTAGAGTCATAGAGTCATAGAATTGTACAGTACAGAAACAGGCCCTTCGGCCCATTGTGTCTGTGCCGGCCATCCAGCACCTAACTATTCTAATCCCATTTTCCAGCACTTGGCCTGTAGCCTTGTATGCTATATATATAGTTTTCTCAAGAGTATTTATGATACGCAAAACATCATTCAGATTAATTAAATAGGTGTGATTTGTTTGAGCAGACACTGAATCCTTTGTATAAAATTACCATCTGCATTTCTCAGCTGTTGATATTTTGGAAGTGTTGCAAGTGATCAAGGTGAGTGACATAATATAAATCCATTTAGCCATATGGATGTGTTTTTTTTTAAGTGAAATGCATCAAAATTGTTTCAAAGGCAAATGCTAAAATTTTGAAATATAAATAAAAAAGCAGTTAACACTTAGGTTTATCAGAATTTGTGGAGAGGCCAGATAAATTGATGCCTCTGATGTACGACAGTTTTGATGAATGGTCCTCACCTGAAGTATTAACTTATCTCTGTTCTACAGAGATGCTAACTGACCTGCTGAATGTTTCTATCAATTTCTGTTCTTGTTTCAAAATAGATTGTATTTTTTAAAGATCACTAAGTAAATTTCACTTGGTGAATGGTATTTCATCAGTTTTGCTCATAGGTACTGAACCAGTGCAGCACTAATTTTTTTCATCTAGTGTCAGTGGCAGTCACACACAGGTTTGGCATAAACCTTGTAAGGAGCATGATGAGGCTTCTGTGATGCTAAACATGTTGGCATTAAACCAACCTAACCAGCTAATTTCTTCCGCCATATTTTTCTCTCTCTCTCCTGAAAATGAGCGTATTGCCCAAATTTTATGGTTAACTTGCAACTCAACAAAATTGCAGAAGTGGCCATTCCTGAAAATACGATAACATTAGTAACCAGAAATTAATAGTCAACATTCATCCCTAGTAACATTTAGGGCACGAAGTTCACAGGCATAGTGACACTGGAGGTGGTGCTACTTGAGCCTTGTGCGCTCCTAGGGGTGCACGTTGCACAGCAGCTGCTTGCGGTTTGGCCCATGTGGCACGTCCTTTTGAGAAGGGTGTTCCCTGCGTGCGCCAGAAGCAACTGAACACGTGCTGTCCTGACACCCCACAGCCCTAACGGTTGATGTAATGCAGGACTTCCTAATTTGGACCACACGGGTCCATTGATTAAATTTGTTGTCACTTTACCAAGATCAGGCATTGAGCTACAAGATGGGTCTTGCACTAGTGCTATTTAAAGGGTCAGGCAGCTAAGGTGATTTTGAAGAACTTCTCTTTCAAAGTGTCTGGAAGTACTGTGACGTGTTTAAGAATGAGTTGTGATGAGTTCCTGGATTTGGCAGGGAGTGTTTCTGCATCCCCATGAAGGGCAGAAGATTAGTGACCTGTCCACACTAAGGCTGCAGCAGGTGTGAGGGCTACAGTTGCAGTGCCTCTGGGCCTGCAGCATGACAGGGAGATGGAGTAGAGGCTGTGCAGAGGGCAAGCTCTGCACAATGCCCTCTGCTAACTTGAGCCGGGTTTCTCCATGCTCCTTGAGTGATAGAGGCTGTCCATGTATCCTCTGTTTTCCTTTTCCCTTATTCTTCAATCAGCGTTTCTCACCTCCATCAATAATGCTCTCAAGTTGCTGCTTGCACAGCCATTCTCAAGCTTCCTGTTCATCAGCTTTCTCCTGTGTGCTGCCCCATGACGGTCCTTATCTGAGTCCACTGTAGCAGAACTCATCTGCAGCTGTGCTCTCTAGGGAGCTAGCAAGCGAGCCATCTTTCACACTAAAATAAAAGCAAAATACTGCGGATGCTGGAAATCTGAAACAAAAACAAGAAATGCTGGATTCACTCAGCAGGTCTGGCAGCATCTGTGGAAAGAGAAGCAGAGTTAACGTTTCGGGTCACTGACCCGAAACGTTAACTCTGCTTCTCTTTCCACAGATGCTGCCAGACCTGCTGAGTGAATCCAGCATTTCTTGTTTTTGTTTGAGCCATCTTTCACCCCTGGCCTGGCTGCAACCCATTTGTGCCATTGACTCACCAAATACTGATCCTAACTCTCTCCTTGCCTCCAAGGTACACGCAGTCCCAGTATCTGAGCTGGTGCTGCAAGTGTCTATCAAGAGACAGGGCCTCTATCATTCATGTGCCATTGCTTTTTATTCCTCCTCCTGGGTACACTGTGGTTATGCTTATCCACTGTGTTGTTTATATCAGTGATATTAGTGGAGTGTTGTAGCCAGGAGTTTGTTTAAGTCATAGAACCTACTGCTCAAGATACTTTCAGACAGATTCCTAATAACACCTCAAGCATCTGAAATATTATTCCTGACCCTTTAAATAAGTCCTATGCAAAATTCATTTAGATTACCATGGATCAGGTGATCTGTGAGTTGGTATGCCACTGTAATATGCCCTAGAATGACATTGACAGAGGTTTATAGAGTCATAGTCATACAGCGCAGAAACAGGGGCTTCGGCTCATCATGTTTGTGCTGACCATCAAGCACCTATTTATTCTAATCCCATTTTCCAGCACTTAGTCCGTAGTCTTGTATGTTATGGCGTTTCAAGTGCTCATCTAAATACTTAAATATTGTGATGGTTCCTGCCTCTACCACCTCTTCAGGCACTGCGTTCTAGATTTCAACCACCCTCTGGGTGAAATTTTTTTTCCTCAAATCCCCTCTAAACCTCCTGCCCCTTACCTTAAATCTATGCCCCCTGGTTATTGACCCCTCTGCTAAGGGAAAAAGTTTCTTCCTATCTAATCTATCAATGCCCCTCATAATTTTGTATACCTCAATCATGTCTCCCCTTCAGCCTTCTCTGCTCTAAGAAAAACAACCCTAGCCTTTTCAGTCTCTCTTCATAGCTGAAACGCTCCAGCCCAGGCAACATCCTGGTGAATCTCCTCTGCACCCTCTCCAGGGCAATCACATCCTTCCTATAGTGTGGTGCCCAGAACTGTACACCGTACTCCAGCTGTGGCCTAACTAGCGCTTTATACAGCTCCCTGCTCTTATATTCTAGTTTAGTTACCATCTTTTGTCATGTTCAGAAGTGGGTGCAGGATGGGGATGGTGGGATTATGGCTTAAATTCTGATGTTTTTTCTGCTGACAGTTAATGAAAGTTTTAGTAGTCTACCCAGTAGCTTAGCAACTGTATCCAGTGAGTATCGGTCCTGGTTTAATGCTAGCCTGCTGAGTAGGCTGATGTTAGCTGTAGCACTGGCAGTGCATTACAGATAGCCTCAGTACCCTAGGTTAGGGAGCAAGAATTTGTTGAGGGTCTATTTAACTGTAAACTAGCTGAATGCCAATTTTACCCAAAAAAAAACTGGGCAACATTCAGCAGGTAAGGCAGCATTTATGGAGAAAGGGAAAAATTTCAAATATTGCCCTTATTAATTGGAAGATATTGCAGGCTAACAGCTTAAAAGTAGAGGAAAAGGGGAGGATGGTGGGATGGAGTGGGGGAGGGGGGAATATGAGGAAAAGAGAAACCATGCACACTTTAAAAAAAAACCTTTAATTAGGTTGAGAACAAGAGTTGGTTAAATGACAGAAGTAATAGCATAACACAAAAGGAGGCATGTGAGAGAAATTTAAGAAATAAAAAATATGAGACTCCGAATGTGCAGATTATTAAACCAGGATAACTAAGTACAGGAAAGCAAGAATAATTGTCAAAGCTGAGCAGGAGTCCGGTGGATGAAAAAGGCAGGCCAACACCAGGGTTGTAAACCACCTTGCTGGCAATGTACTCGTGGGGATCTCCATTCCAAGCATCAGCCCACATCCTCTCAATCCCTGGAAACGCTGGTACACCTATTCTACAAAGAGAAAATGGGAGCTGTGGTTAAGTTCTGAAGTTAGTGGAGTCATTATTAAGGCCAGAGGGCTCTGATAGAAAGATGAGATGCTGTTCCTAGAAGTTGAGTCTAGCTTCATTGAAACAGCGAAGGAAGCCAAGAACAAAAAGATCGAAGCAGAGTTGCACAAAGGCTTAGTGATGATTGGCAGGGAGTTCTGGGCTGCAGCTTTGGACCGAAGACACTCGTTCAGCAAAGAAATCACCTTGTTACGACCAGGTGAGAAAGGTGTCAAGGGGTCCCTTTTAGCCTTCACCTGGTCTTATTGCAACAGGATTTAATTTTAAACACACTGTTTTGAGCTCCCCCTTGGTGAATCCTTGTTCATGCTTTCCAATTATATGGCAAAAAAATGAGCACAAACAGGCTTTCTTACTTTTAAAGAAGAAAAGTGAAACTTATTAAAACTTAAACTCTAATTCGTTTAACACATACGGATGCACGCCACGCCCCACGCTAGAATGCGATACGCACATGCAAATAGACAGAAAAGAGCAGAAGAAAAATAGAGAGGTTTGAGGCACTCTCGAAAGAGGGGTTTTTGTTACTGTGCTTCGAGCTCACTGTAAAGTCCTTGATTGCAGGCAGATCTTGCTTCTTGTTGGGGCCAATATTCTTCTTAAACCTCGTTCACTGTAGGAGACTTTTTTCTCTTGGAGTTCATGTGTCTTCTGTGGTTCTTCAGTTCCATGAGAAAGAGATGAGAGCAGACAGGAGAGAGCTGTTCTCAGTCCAGGAGCAAAGAGGTTTCTGCCTTCAAACACTGTTTGTCCAATTTAAAACTCCCCTAGTTGGCCAGCAGGTGGTCACGTGACTGACTGGTTTGACCAGATCTCTTCTGTGTATTGGTCACATCTTAGCAGTCAACTTGGAATGCTAGCTTCTCCACCTTCAACGTCTGATAATCAAAAGTCCATTGTGGATTAAATTGGAGCAGAGAGTGGCCCCTTTGTCCTTTCCAAGTATTATCTGTTATTATACAAATGTATTTCCAGTCAAGAGTCTGGTGTTTTTTTTTTAAAGCAAGTTCTTTCTTTACTCCAGTAACAGTTTAGAAAATCAATGTTCATGTAGTGAAATTAATTTGCCTCATTCTTGGTAGGTGGGGGCTTGCATGTCGACCTAAACTGCATTTGATCTCCCTGGTGTAGAGACCACATCATGAACAGCCATAATAAAATGCATCATATGTTCAAAGAAACAACAATAACAACAAACTTGCCTTGATATATAGCACCTTTAACATAATAAAATGTCCCAAGACTCTTCACAAGTATTATGTAGCTCAGTGTCAAATTTTGCTCCATAAGGAGATACTAGGCCAGATGGCCAAAATCTTGGTCAGAGGTAGGTTTTAAGGAGTGTCTCAAAGGAAAAAGAGAGGTAGACAGCCAGAGAGATTTAGGGAGGGAATTCCAGAACTAGGACTGTACCAGTTGAGGACACGACCACTAATGGCAGAGCGATTAAAATCGGGCATGCTCATGAGGCCAGATTTAGCAGAGGGCAGAGATCTCCTGGGGTGGGGTGAGACGGCGCTGCAAGGCTGGGAGAGATCACAGAGCTGAGGAGGGGCGAGACAATGGAGGGATTCGAAAACAAAGATGAGAATTTTTTTAACAGAGTCTTTACTTAACCAGGAGTCACTATAGGTCAGCGAACACAGGGGAGATGGGTGACTGGGACTTTGTGTGGGTTAGGACATGGGCAGCATAGTTTGAATGACCTCAGGTTTGTGGAGGGTAGAACTAGGAGGGCCAACCAGGAGTGCATTGGCATAGTCAAGTCTTCTTCTTTGGCCTCCTTATCTCGAGAGACAATGGGTAAGCGCCTGGAGGTGGTCAGTGGTGTGTGGAGCAGCGCCTGGAGTGGCTATAAAGGCCAATTCTAGAGTGACAGGCTCTTCCACAGGTGCTGCAGAGAAATTTGTTTGTCAGGGCTGTTACACAGTTGGCTCTCCCCTTGCGCTTCTGTCTTTTTTCCTGCCAACTGCTAAGTCTTTTCGACTCACCACACTTTAGCCCCACCTTTATGGCTGCCCGCCAGCTCTGGCAAACGCTGGCAACTGACTCCCACGACTTGTGATCAATGTCACAGGACTTCATGTCGCGTTTTCAGACGTCTTTAAAGCGGAGACAGAGACGGCCGGTGGGTCTGATACCAGTGGCGAGCTCGCTGTACAATGTGTCTTTGGGGATCCTGCCATCTTCCATGCGGCTCACATGGCCAAGCCATCTCAAGCTCCGCTGACTCAGTAGTGTGTATAAGCTGGGGATGTTGGCTGTCTCGAGGACTTCTGTGTTGGAGAGACGGTCCTGCCACCTGATGCCAAGTATTCTCCGGAGGCAGCGAAGATGGAATGAATTGAGACGTCGCTCTTGGCTGACATATGTTGTCCAGGTCTCGCTGCTATAGAGCAAGGTACTGAGGACACAGGATTGATACACGCGGCACTTTGTGTTTCGTGTCAGTGCGCCATTTTCCCACACTCTCTTGGCCAGTCTGGACATAGCAGTGGAAGCCTTTCCCATGCGCTTGTTGATTTCTGCATCTAAAGACAGGTTACTGGTGATAGTTGAGCCTAGGTAGGTGAACTCTTGAACCACTTCCAGAGCGTGGTCACCAATATTGATGGATGGAGCATTTCTGACGTCCTGTTCCATGATGTTCGTTTTCTTGAGGCTGATGGTTAGGCCAAATTCGTTGCAGGCAGCCGCAAACCTATCAATGAGACTCTGCAGACACTCTTCAGTGTGAGATGTTAATGCAGCATCGTCAGCAAAGAGGAGTTCCCTGATGAGGACTTTCCGTACTTTGGACTTCGCTCTTAGATGGGCAAGGTTGAACAACCTGCCCCCTGATCTTGTGTGGAGGAAAATTCCTTCTTCAGAAGACTTGAACGCATGTGAGAGCAGCAGGGAGAAAGAAATTCCAAAAAGTGTGGGTGCGGGAACACAGCCCTGTTTCACGCCACTCAGGATAGGAAAGGGGTCTGATGAGGTGCCGCTATGTTGCCTTGTGTCTTTCATATTGTCATGGAATGAGGTGATGATACTTAGTAGCTTTGGTGGACATCCAATCTTTTCTAGTAGTCTGAAGAGACCACGACTGCTGACGAGGTCAAAGGCTTTGGTGAGATCAATGAAAGCAATGTAGAGGGGCATCTGTTCGCGGCATTTCTCCTGTATCTGACGAAGGGAGAACAGCATGTCAATGGTCGATCTCTCTGCTCGAAAGCCACACTGTGCCTCAGGGTTGACGCGCTCGGCCAGCTTCTGGAGCCTGTTTAAAGCGACTCGAGCAAAGACTTTCCCCACTATGCTGAGCAGGGAGATTCCACGGTAGTTGTTGCAGTCACCGCGGTCACCTTTGTTTTTATAGAGGGTGATGATATTGGCATCGCGCATGTCCTGAGGTACTGCTCCCTCGTCCCAGCACAGGCAAAGCAGTTCATGTAGTGCTGAGAGTATAGCAGGCTTGGCACTCTTGATTATTTCAGGGGTAATGCCGTCCTTCCCAGGGGCTTTTCCGCTGGCCAGAGAATCAATGGCATCACTGAGTTCCGATTTTGTTGGCTGTATGTCCAGCTCATCCATGACTGGTAGAAGCTGGGCTGCATTGAGGGCAGTCTCAGTGACAACATTCTCCCTGGAGTACAGTTCTAGGTAGTGCTCAACGCAGCAGTCCATTTGCTTGCGTTGGTCAGTGATTATGTCCCCTGATTTAGATTTGGAGGGGGCGATCTTCTTGATGGTTGGCCCAAAAGCCCTTTTAATGCCATCATACATTCTTCTGATGTTTCCGGTGTCTGAGGCCAGCTGAATATGACTGCATAGGTGTTGCCAGTAGTCATTTGCGCAGCGACTGGCTGTTCTTTGTGCAGTGCTTCTGGCTGCTTTAAGTGCTGTGCTACGGATGTTAACTTGCTGGGGGCTTTCCTGTAGTTCAACAGTGCATTGCGCTTAGCGGCTATGACAGGTTCCAGCTCTTCAGTATGAGATTGAAACCAGTCTGCATTCCTCTTCGCACGTTTGCCGTAGGTGGTCAAAGCTGACTCATAGATGGCGTCTCTGATGTGGGCCCACTTGGTCTCAGCATCCCCTGTGGGAGTGTTTTGAAGGGCTGTTACAAGTGAGTTTAGAAATTTTTGTAACAGCTGTGGATGAGAAATTCTGCTAGTGTTGTTGCGCGGGTGGCCCTTCTGCTTGGAATGATGCAACTTCTTTGGTCTGAGTCTAACCTTGCTGCACACCAGGGAGTGGTCGGTGTCGCAGTCTGCACTGTGGAAGCTGCGTGTGATTTGAACACTGTTTAAGGAGGCTCGCCTTGTGACGATGAGGTCTAGCTAGTGCCAACGACGCGATCTTGGGTGCCTCCATGAAACCTGGTGACAGGGTTTAATGTGAAAGAACGAGTTAGTGATGCAGAGGTTATGTTGGGTACACAACTCAAGCAGTCTCATTCATCCTTCCAATGCCATACCGCCCTAGGCAGGAGGTCCATGAGTCATGGTCGGCCCCAACCCTGGCATTAAAGTCCCCCAGCAGGAACAGGTGTTCGGTGTTGGGGATGCTACTATTGATATTATGGAGTTCCTCATAGAATTGGTCTTTAGCTTCAGGTAGGGAGCAGAGTGTTGGAGCATAGATGCTGAGTAGGTGTACTGGACCAGAGGTGGGGAGCAGTTGGATGGACAGTATGCGTTCCGAGCCATTTGAGGGAGGCTCCATCATGCTGAGCAAGGAGTTTCTGATGGCGAAGCTCCATGCTGTCTTGGTTCTTCAGGATCCCTGCCCTGCCAGAAGAAGGTGTAGTCTTGCTCTGATAGAGATCCACTCGTGGGGAGGCGTGTCTCCTGAATTGCTGCAATGTCTACATTGAGTCTGCTGAGCAAGTAGAGAGGTAACAAAGGCATGGATGAGGCTTCCGGCAGCAGGTAAATTGCAGCAAGGGTGTGGAGTTGGGACATGTTATGGAGGTGGAAATAGGCGGTCTTCGTGATTGTGCAGATATGTGGGTAGGAAGCTCATCTCAGGGTCACAAGGTTGTGAACAGTCTGGTTCAGCCTCAGACTGTTGCCAGGGCAGGGATGGAGTCGGTGGCAAGGGAATGAAGTTTATGATGGGGACTGAAGCTATTGGCTTCTGTCTTCCCGGTACTGGAGGGAATTTCTGTTCACCCAATATTGGATGTCAGATCAGCAGTCTGAGAGTTTAGAGACAGTGGAGGGATCAAGAATGTCATAAATGATACCAATTTAGGAGAGAGCCATTAACACTAGTTTGGCTTCAGCTTTTCTGCTGGGTAGCTTGAACTAAACTTGAGGTATTTACAACTGTCGAAGTCAAGGAAGAAGGAACTCTCCAATCTGAGACTGTTGATTTGAATTATGTTGCTTTGGAGTGTTCTTCCTCCTTCATGTAACTCTAATGGATGGGGGTGGGGTGAGAAAAATCATACGATTGAAATCTGACTAATAAGGAAGCTAGTATATTCCTTCCAGTAAAATGGGAAATCAATTGCTGAAGAACATGAGTGAAGTTTATAATCTTAAAGCAGCATCAAGTATTTTCCTTCAACACAATAGTCTAGAATAGTTTAGGTATTAATGTGAGCTGACTGTGACCCTTCTAGTGCCTTTGTGTCTCTAGTGCTTTCAGATGTATTCCTTGTATCCACTGAGGCATGTATAGTTTTCTTAAATAGGGCTATTCAGTCCTTGAAGTACTCGCAGGAACTGCTTGAGGGTTTCAGCGCTGACTTTCACTTGCATCATTCAGTGGTGCATAAACTAGCTGCATTGAATTACATGGGTAATGCAAAAGTTCCTGCTTTATGTATGTACACTAAGCACAAATGGTTTAGCGTAACTGTGACATCTGGATTAATCATAGCAATTTTTTGTAGCACAATTTACATATACGATAACATTAATCAAGATCATATGGCGGGATCAGGAGCAATTTGAGGTTTATAAAGCACCTTTCATACCCTCAGAACATCCCAAAGTACTTTTGAATTGTTACTATTGTAGGCACATGCGGCAGCCCATTTGCTTAGCGCAAATAAAGAGCAGTGAGCTAAATAACTAGATAATCTAGAAATGCTGGATTCACTCAGCAGGTCTGGCAGCATCTGTGGAAAGAGAAGCAGAGTTAACGTTTCGGGTCAGTGACCCTTCTTCGGAACTGACAAATATTAGAAAAGTCACAGATTATAAACAAGTGAGGTAGGGGTTGGGCAAGAGATAACAAAGGAGAAGGTGCAGATTGGACCAGGCCACATAGCTGACCAAAAGGTCACGGAGCAAAGGCAAACAATATGTTAATGGTGTGTTGAAAGACAAAGCATTAGTACAGATTAGGTGTGAATATACTGAATATTGAACATCAGCAAGTGCAAACCTGAAGAAAAACAACCTGAAAAAAACAGTGGGTAAGCAAACTGAACAAACTAAGATGAAATGAAATAAATGCAAAAGAAGATTGTAAAAAATGTAAAAAGGAATGCAAAAAAAAAAAGGAAGAAAAAATAACTAAAAATGAAAGTAAAGTGGGGGGCTGTCATGCTCTGAAATTATTGAACTCAATGTTCAGTCCGGCAGGCTGTAGTGTGCCTAATCGGTAGATGAGATGCTGTTCCTCGAGCTTGCGTTGATGTTCACTGGAACACTGCAGCAATCCCAGGACAGAGATGTGAGCATGAGAGCAGGGGGGAGTGTTGAAATGGCAAGCAACCGGAAGCTCAGGGTCCTGCTTGCGGACTGAGCGGAGATGTTCCGCAAAGCGGTCACCCAGTCTGCGCTTGGTCTCCCCAATGTAGAGGAGACCACACTGTGAGCAGCGAATACAGTATACTACATTGAAAGAAGTACAAGTAAATCGCTGCTTCACCTGAAAGGAGTGTTTGGGGCCTGGGATAGTGAGGAGAGAGGAGGTAAATGGGCAGGTATTACACCTCCTGCGATTGCAAGGGAAGGTGCCCTGGGACGGGGACGAGGTGGTGGGGGTAATGGAGGAGTGGACCAGGGTGTCGCGGAGGGAACGATCCCTTCGGAATGCTGACAGGGGAAGGGAGGGGAAGATGCGACTGGTAGTGGCATCACGCTGGAGGTGGCGAAAATGGCGGAGGATGATCCTTTGGATATGGAGGCTGGTGGGATGAAAAGTGAGGACAAGGGGAACCCTGTCACGGTTCTGGGAGGGAGGGGAAGGGGTGAGGGTAGAGGTGCGGGGAATGGGTCGGACACGGTTGAGGGCCCTGTCAACCACAGTGGGGGGAAATCCTCGGTTGAGGAAAAAGGAGGTCATATCAGAAGCACCGTCATGGAAGGTGGCATCATCAGAGCAGATGCGTCGGAGACGGAGAAACTGGGAGAATGGAATGGAGTCCTTACAGGAGGTAGGGTGTGAAGAAGTGTAGTCGAGGTAGCTGTGGGAGTCAGTGGGCTTATAATGGATATTGGTAGACAACCTATCCCCAGAGATGGAGACAGAGAAGTCGAGGAAGGGAAGGGAAGTGTCAGAGATGGACCATGTAAAGGTGAGAGAAGGGTGGAAATTGGAAGCAAAGTTGATAAAGTTTTCTAGTTCGGGGCGGGAGCAGGAAACGGCACCGATACAGTCATCAATGTACCGGAAAAAGAGTTGGGGGAGGGGGCCTGAGTAGGACTGGAACAAAGAATGCTCGACATATCCCACAAAAAGACAGGCATAACGAGGACCCATGCGGGTACCCATAGCGACACCTTTTACTTGAAGGAAGTGCGTGGAGTTGAAGGAGAAGTTGTTCAATGTGAGAACAAGTTCAGCCAGGCGGAGGAGGGTGGTGGTGGATGGGGACTGGTTGGGCCTCTGTTCCAGGAAGAAGCGGAGAGCCCTCAAACCATCCTGGTGGGGGATGGAGGTGTAGAGCGATTGGACGTCCATAGTGAAGAGGAGGCGGTTGGGACCAGGAAACTGGAAATTGTCAAAATGACGTAGGGCGTCAGAAGAGTCACGGATGTAGGTGGGAAGAGACTGGACCAGCGGAGAAAAGATAGAGTCTAGATAGGAAGAAATGAGTTCAGTTGGGCAGGAGCAGGCTGACACAATGGGTCTGCCGGGACAGTCCCGTTTGTGGATTTTGGGAAGGAGGTAGAAGCGGGCTGTCCGGGGTTGCGGGACTATGAGGTTGGAAGCTGTAGAGGGAAGATCTCCAGAGGAGATGAGGTCAGTGACAGTCCTTTGGACGGTGGCTTGATGTTCGGTGGTGGGGTCATGGTCCAGAGGGAGGTAGGAAGAGGTGTCTGTGAGTTGGCGTTGAGCTTCTGCAAGGTAGAGGTCGGTACGCCATACAACAACAGCGCCACCCTTGTCTGCAGGTTGAGTTCAATAATTTCAGAGCATGACAGCCCCCCACTTTACTTTCATTTTTAGTTATTTTTTCTTCCTTTTTTTTTTGCATTCCTTTTTACATTTTTTACAATCTTCTTTTGCATTTATTTCATTTCATCTTAGTTTGTTCAGTTTGCTTACCCACTGTTTTTTTCAGGTTGTTTTTCTTCAGGTTTGCACTTGCTGATGTTCAATATTCAGTATTCTTTTTCTTTCTTTTGGGCCTCCTTATCTCGAGAGACAATGGATACGCGCCTGGAGGTGGTCAGTGGTTTGTGAAGCAGCGCCTGGAGTGGCTATAAAGGCCAATTCTGGAGTGACAGGCTCTTCCACAGGTGCTGCAGAGAAATTTGTTTGTTGGGGCTGTTGCACAGTTGGCTCTCCCCTTGCGCCTCTGTCTTTTTTCCTGCCAACTACTAAGTCTCTTCGACTCGCCACAATTTAGCCCTGTCTTTATGGCTGCCCGCCAGCTCTGGCGAATGCTGGCAACTGACTCTCACGACTTGTGATCAATGTCACACGATTTCATGTCGCGTTTGCAGACGTCTTTATAACGGAGACATGGACGGCCGGTGGGTCTGATACCAGTGGCGAGCTCGCTGTACAATGTGTCTTTGGGGATCCTGCCATCTTCCATGCGGCTCACATGACCAAGCCATCTCAAGCGCCGCTGACTCAGTAGTGTGTATAAGCTGGGGGTGTTGGCTGCTTCAAGGACTTCTGTGTTGGAGATATAGTCCTGCCACCTGATGCCAAGTATTCTCCGAAGGCAGCGAAGATGGAATGAATTGAGACGTCGCTCTTGGCTGGCATACGTTGTCCAGGCCTCGCTGCCGTAGAGCAAGGTACTGAGGACACAGGCCTGATACACTCGGACTTTTGTGTTCCGTGTCAGTGCGCCATTTTCCCACACTCTCTTGGCCAGTCTGGACATAGCAGTGGAAGTCTTACCCATGCGCTTGTTGATTTCTGCATCTAGAGACAGGTTACTGGTGATAGTTGAGCCTAGGTAGGTGAACTCTTGAACCACTTCCAGAGCGTGGTCGCCAATATTGATGGATGGAGCATTTCTGACATCCTGCCCCATGATGTTCGTTTTCTTGAGGCTGATGGTTAGGCCAAATTCATTGCAGGCAGACGCAAACCTGTCGATGAGACTCTGCAGGCATTCTTCAGTGTGAGATGTTAAAGCAGCATCGTCAGCAAAGAGGAGTTCTCTGATGAGGACTTTCCGTACTTTGGACTTCGCTCTTAGACGGGCAAGGTTGAACAACCTGCCCCCTGATCTTGTGTGGAGGAAAATTCCTTCTTCAGAGGATTTGAACGCATGTGAAAGCAGCAGGGAGAAGAAAATCCCAAAAAGTGTGGGTGCGAGAACACAGCCCTGTTTCACACCACTCAGGATAGGAAAGGGCTCTGATGAGGAGCCACCATGTTGAATTGTGCCTTTCATATTGTCATGGAATGAGGTGATGATACTTAGTAGCTTTGGTGGACATCCGATCTTTTCTAGTAGTCTGAAGAGACCACGTCTGCTGACGAGGTCAAAGGCTTTGGTGAGATCAATGAAAGCAATGTAGAGGGGCATCTGTTGTTCACGGCATTTCTCCTGTATCTGACGAAGGGAGAACAGCATGTCAATAGTCGATCTCTCTGCACGAAAGCCACACTGTGCCTCAGGGTAGACGCGCTCGGCCAGCTTCTGGAGCCTGTTCAGAGCGACTCTAGCAAAGACTTTCCCCACTATGCTGAGCAGGGAGATTCCACGGTAGTTGTTGCAGTCACCGCGGTCACCTTTGTTTTTATAGAGGGTGATGATGTTGGCATCGCGCATGTCCTGGGGTACTGCTCCCTCGTCCCAGCACAGGCATAGCAGTTCATGTAGTGCTGAGAGTATAGCAGGCTTGGCACTCTTGATTATTTCAGGGGTAATGCTGTCCTTCCCAGGGGCTTTTCCGCTGGCTAGGGAATCAATGGCATCACTGAGTTCCGATTTGGTTGGCTGTATGTCCAGCTCATCCATGACTGGTAGAGGCTGGGCTGCATTGAGGGCAGTCTCAGTGACAGCATTCTCCCTGGAGTACAGTTCTAGGTAGTGCTCAACCCAGCGGTCCATCTGTTTGCGTTGGTCAGTGATTATGTCCCCCGATTTAGATTTGAGGGGGGTGATCTTCTTGATGGTTGGCCCAAGAGCTCTCTTCATGCCATCATACATTCCTCTGATGTTTCCGGTGTCTGAGGCCAGCTGAATATGACTGCATAGGTGTTGCCAGTAGTCGTTTGCGCAACGCCTAGCTGTTCTTTGTGCAGTACTTCTGGCTGCTTTAAGTGCTGCGGATGTTAAATCGCTGGGGGCTTTCTTGTAGTTCAAAAGTGCAATGCGCTTAGCGGCTATGACAGGTTCCAGCTCTTCATTATGAGATTGAAACCAGTCTGCATTTCTCTTCGCACTTTTGCCGTAGGTGGTCAAAGCTGACTCATAGATGGCGTCTCTGATGTGGGCCCACTTGGTCTCAGCATCCCCTGTGGGAGTGTTTTGAAGGGCTGTTACAAGTGAATTTAGAAATTTTTGTAACAGCTGTGGGTGAGAAATTCTGCTCGTGTTGATGCGCGGGTGGCCCTTCTGCTTGGAATGATGCAACTTCTTTGGTCTGAGTCTAACCTTGCTGCACACCAGGGAGTGGTCGGTGTCGCAGTCCGCACTGTGGAAGCTGCGTGTGATTTGAACACTGTTTAAGGCGGCTCGCCTTGTGACAATGAGGTCTAGCTGGTGCCAACGACGTGATCTTGGGTGCCTCCATGAAACCTGGTGACAGGGTTTAGTGTGAAAGAACGAGTTGGTGATGCAGAGATTATGATAGGTACACAACTCAAGCAGTCTCTGCCCGTTCTCATTCATCCTTCCAACGCCATAGCGCCCAAGGCAGGAGGGCCATGAGTCATGGTCGGCCCCAACCCTGGCATTAAAGTCCCCCAGCAGGAATAGGTGTTCGGTGTTGGGGATGCTGCTAATGATGTTATGGAGTTGTTCATAGAACTGGTCTTTAGCTTCAGGTACGGAACAGAGTGTTGGAGCATAGATGCTGAGTAGGTGTACTGGACCAGAGGTGGTGAGCAGTCGGATGGACAGTATGCGTTCCGAGCCATTTGAGGGAGGCTCTATCATGCTGAGCAAGGAGTTTCTGATGGCGAAGCCCACTCCATGCTGTCTTGGTTCTTCAGGATCCCTGCCCTGCCAGAAGAAGGTGTAGTCTTGCTCTGCTAGAGAGCCACTCGCGGGGAGGCGAGTCTCCTGAAGTGCTGCAATGTCCACATTGAATCTACTGAGCTCGTTGTTAATGATGGCGGTCTTCCGAGAATCGTTGATTTGTGTAAGGTCTTCCGACAGGCCAGGACACATAGTTCTGACGTTCCAGCTTGCAAAGCGAAGGGCTGGTACCTTCTTTCCTTTTTTCATGTTGTTTGGTGCGGTGTATCAGTCCACCTTTCGGGCAATGACCCTGAGCTCCAAGCACCCATTGAAGCAGGCAGACTGTGGCGGGACAGAACCTTATTGACCGGGGGCTGCCCGGTTTGAGGCGGGCGGTAGCTGTCCAGTGAGGTGCAATGACCTCTCCCACCGACAAAGGCAACCCGTGGCGCCCAGTTTCTACGCCAATTTATCTGGACTTATAACCCGTAACTGCTGCCTTCCGTGTTGTTTTAGTCGCTGTGAGGCAACTATGGAGTGACCTCTCCATGGCGCATGCCTGGGCAAATTTATGGAGGTTGAGAGTTGCCCAGTCGTCAAAACCCCCCTCTCGGCCTTTCTGGTGGGGTCCAAAGGAGTGCAGGACACGACGTTTGGCACCAGTATGGCTGCAGGAACTGCCGGAAACATGCCAAAGGTGACACATGACCGCCTACGGGGTTCCGCTCCGGATTTTCTGTTAGGGTTTACTCCCTTAGCCTTGGTCTCTCCCGAGACGCCCACAAGGCAGTGGGGTTGTTGGGGCCCCTACACAGGTGTAGGATGGTGCCGGTGGGAGGAGGGGATGCAAGGGGGAGGGGTAGAGGGAGGGGGTGGGGTGGGGGTGCAGGGGAAGGGGGTGCGGGGTGAAGATGGTGCGAGGGGGGCGGGCTGGGACGGGGTTGTGAGGGGGTGAGCTGAGAGGGTGGAGCAGGGAAGGGGACGGGGGTGGGGGGGGGTGGAAGGGGGGTAAAGGGGGGGGGAGGGGGGGGTGGAATCTGGTGCAGGTAATAAGCCATTTCCTCAGTGCCCACCATCGACGTCCGGAAAGCTCATCCACGTCCTTCGGGAGGTGAAGCATCATTTGGCAGACTTAGAGGTGATTACATTTGCTAAGGGTTTTTTTTTTTGCAGTGGTTTAAATAAAGGCATGCAGCATTGCCGACAGTGCGCTGCAGATGCTCTCCGAGCCATCTCCCGCGGGCGCTTTGAAGTTGCGGCCGGGGGGGCCGTTCGTGGATGTTTTGGGTGTTCGGGGCACCTTTTCACAGGACTTCTCTCGGGTCCCGCAGCTCCTTCTTCACCTCAATGGACTTACCGCATGCCGTGGCTGCAGACACTCTGGACTGTGAAGACAGCAGGATCGGAGATTGAAGTATCGGCAGCTGTGCTCGTCAGTTTCATCCGGATCAATTTCATTGAGAAAACAAAGAGCAGGTGTGGCTGGGGGAGGGCAGTGGGCCCAGGTAACATACACTAAACTAACTGTTAACTTTTAGATAGGGCTAAAATGAGCTGATTTAAAGAGCCAGGGGAATTTAAACAGTTTAAGAGGGCAGATTGGGGGAGAAAACGTTAGGGATGGGAGCAGATGGCCATGGATAGAGTTGAACAGCAAGGGAGCTTCCTAGGGAGCTTCCAGCCCAGGAGCCATCTTGAAATATTCAGTATATTCACACCTAATCTGTACTAATGCTTTGTCTTTCAACACACCATTAACATATTGTTTGCCTTTGCTCCGTGACCTTTTGGTCAGCTATGTGGCCTGGTCCAATCTGCACCTTCTCCTTTGTTATCTCTTGCCCAACCCCCACCTCACTTGTTTATAATCTGTGACTTTTCTAATATTTGTCAGTTCCGAAGAAGGGTCACTGACCCGAAACGTTAACTCTGCTTCTCTTTCCACAGATGCTGCCAGACCTGCTGAGTGAATCCAGCATTTCTTGTTTTTGTTTCAGATTTCCAGCATCCGCAGTATTTTGCTTTTATTAAACTAGATAATCTATTCTGTTAGTGTTGGTTGAGGGATAAGCGTTCGCCAGGACACCAGAAGAATGACTGCTGTTTTAGAAATAAGTTTGTGGGATCTTTTATGTCCATTTGAACAGACAGTCAAACCTTGGTTTAATATCCTATCCAAAAGGCAGCACTTCTGCCAATGCAGTATTCTCTCAGTACTGCACAGAAGTGTCAGGCTAGATTAGGTATTCAGGTTTCTGGCGTGCGTGCTACTACTAAGTCAAGGCTAACATTTGAAAGTTAGAAATGGCATATTACTACTAATTGCATCGATCTTGGCTTTTAAAAAAAGAAATTTCTCATTTGAGTTGAAAAACATATATTTAACTGCTCCCAGGTATTTTGACGATACAATAGTATATGCTGTTAGCACATTATAGTATTTGACTAAACAGTGCATTAAGCATTTCCATAAACCGACACTAGCTCTTGGGACACAATGATCTGGCTGGTGATCTGTCAGTTTCACTAATTTATGTTCCTGTTTTCATTTGATGCAATTGTTTTTAAATGTTGGAAAAAAAATAACAGTGACTCCTGATAACGCAGTGGCCCTCTGACGTCATCAGAGCACTCTAAGATGCGCACATGTGGAAACGGTCTCCTGCGCTCTGAGATGCTGCACATGCGCAGCCTACATTTTGCCTTGCCAGGACTAACTGGCCCATGGGCAGAAAAACGTTCACCAACCCCCTTGGCCACTCAGTCCAGGCCACTCACTCCTGGCTTCTCCACCCCACTCCCGCTCTCCGGCCGCTTCCCCCTCCCTGTCAGTCCAGACCCTAGCTGTGGGCCGCACCCCCTCGTTCCGCTCGCCGGCTGGTTCGCTCCCACCATCCAGCTCTCCAGCCGCTTCTCTTCTCCCCCCCCCCCCCCCCCCTCAATCCCGTTCGCCGCCGCTTCAGGTGGAACAGTCGACCAAGGGAATGGCAGGAGCAGTGATTTCTGGAGCAAGTAGCCGAGTTGGGGTGAAATCAGTCCTGGTCAGTCATAAAATGTGGATAACGAATTGGCAACAGATTTTATACTCTGCCCAATTTTCTTCTCCATCGATCGGGGTGCCAATTCACTATCTCCCAAAAGTATCAAAACATGGAATATCGATCATAAAATTCCCTTTGTATTTAATAGGATTACTGGAATATTAAATGAATCTGAAGTTAGTATCCTGTACTACATACTAGTATATTACTGGGCTTCCATCCAACTTAACGTAATATTAGTTTGTTGGAACTAACTAGCCATAGGCACTTCCTGTAATAAATTGAGCAGCGCCATCTTTAATCCTGGCAGCTGCCTGAACGTTCCAGTGGAAGAGGCTGCATTTGCGCATGCTAATACTGCACCACTTAGTGGTTGCGTTGTCAGCAAACGCAACCAAAATATAATGGTAATCTAGAGATATCTAAATTTCAGCTATGGTTTCATTGTAAAGATGCAAGTGGCATAACCACTGAAATTCTGCACTTCAAAAGTTAGTACTAGCTGTAATAGTACAGATTTGCACCAAAAGCAGCTTGTCCATTAAAAAGCCCAAATCCCATCCCACACGAGTTCTATTTCACCTATTACTCTGGTTGTCCCCCAACCTTCACTGTCTCCCTGGCTCCCAATGTAGAATTCTTGTCCTTGTTGACTATTGGTTATATGACCACCTCCACTGTACCTCTCTGCACACCCTTTTTAGACCTATGTCAGAGCTCTAATTGCCTTTTCTTTAAAATAAAATCTCTTCCAAACCTACCTTTTCACCCATATGTTTGGTCAACACTCTTAACTCAGCTCCTACTCAATCCTGTCTTTCTTGTGAATTTTATTATCTTAGAAATGCTGTTCCAAAGCCAGTTGCTGAGTTGGATTTGCACGTTGCATTTAAGTGGAGATGTTAAATTTGGTTTATTGTAGTAAAGGCAAAAGGTAAACTGAGTTGTCTGAAAGTGAAATAGATGAAGGGGCCATCTTTAAGGTTAGTTCTCTATCAGGTTCATAAAGTTTTATGGGGGGAAAAAAGTAATGTACAGATTTTTATGTCTCTTTTTAATTCCTTCTTGGGATGTGAGCATTGCTGGCAATGCCAGCATTTATTGCCCATCTCTAATTGTCCATGAAACTGAGTGGTTTACTAGACCATTTCAGAGGGCAGTTAAGAGTCAACCATATTGCTGTGGGTCCAGAGTCATGTGTAGGCCAGACCAGGTAAGGAAGGTAGATTTCTTTCTCCAAAGGGCATTAGTGAACCAGATGGGTTTTTCTGACAATCCGGCAGTTTCATGATCAGCATTCCTGTGACTAGCTTTTTATTTAATTAATTGAATTTAAATTCCCCCAGCTGAACTCATGTTCGGAGGATTTGTCCAGGCCTCTGGATTACTTACTAGTCCAGTAAAATTACCACTATGTTACCATTCCCTGATATTGCTTCCCAAGCAAACATCAAATCAAGTCAACCAAAGCAAATGTAAGACCTATCATGGACTAAAAGCTCTCTTCAAGTAATGGTAAAATACTTTAGTGTGTAAGGGTACAGTTGTTGTGACAGGTCTAATCCTTACAGTTTCCATCATTAATCCCCTTCTGCAAATTCTGCTTCTGGTAAGTGTTGGATCTTCTAGTCTGGCTGAGAAATAGCAAAATTAATAGTTTGCTTATAAGTCAATATGGAATTTGTCCTGGCTTGTAGGAATGCCTCCAGGAGAGCAAGGGAGAAAACTGACAAGGGGAAATGAGGAGTCTCCTGTTCTGTATCGACAGTTACTGAGTTATGTCACAATGTACTGGTTTTAAACTTCTTTCCAGGAAGCAGAGGCATCTCCTGCCAAAGCAGAGGAAGATAGAATATGACATGAATTGGTATTTGTGTATTTCCGGAATCTGAATGATAGCAGAAGACTTATTTAGCTTAACTTTGTTATTACAGGCAAGATACTTCTAGGGGAAAAAAATGAAATTTCAACAAAAGCACTGAGGTGGATGTGATCTGCGAGACTTTGCTCAAAGTCTCACGAAGGAAATTATTTAATAAAATCTCTAATTAAAGAAATCAAAGAGTTGCTGTGCTGCTAAGAGTGTGTTTGATTATTATCTGGATTATGTATTTTGGCGATTTATGTAACATCAACAATTCATTCAGATTCAATTAAATTGCTGATTCGCATATGAAACCAATTAGTATTGATTCGCATTAAGGAGTTTTTAAAAAAAGCCTTAATAAATCTTTAGAGCTGTTTTATTTTCAGTTATGAGTTTGGAGTTTAATAATTTTAGAAAGTGAAAAACAATTGTAGTACATCAGCAGTGTTCAAGACAAAAGAAACATGAAGGCCTATAATCAAATGGTGAGAGCATACAGGACCAGGTTACAAGTGAGGACTGACAAGTCAATTGTATTTTGTCCTTCCGTTATTAACTACAGTTTGCCACTTGCCACTTGTTATCTTCTAGCAATAACATATTTAGTGTCTATGACAGGTTGTCGTTAATGACAGGCAGCTTGATTGGAGTGCAAAACTGCTATCGACCTGCCATTCTTAACTTGCAACCTGGTCATGCATGCTCATCATAATTTCATTATAACCCTTTGTTACTTTATCTTGAATCCCAATGTATTGCCTTTTTCATCTATTATCATTAAACATTAAATCCTTAAATGATAATAAAACTACAATAAAATAACTTTGAGCAGTTAATGGAGCTTTACTTGTTGCTGATATGAATCATTGCTAATTGTTTCATATGTTGATCAGTTTAATGAATCTAAATAAATTGATAAGATCCCTCCTTTGTTTCTGAATTGTCTGACATTTAGTATTGGATGAGCAGAAATTTCTTGCTGTTAAATATTAAGAAGACTGAAACCATTGTTTTCAGTCCCCGCTCCAAACTCCATTCCTTAGCTACCAACTCCATCCCTCTCCCTAGCAAAAATCTATGTCTGAACCAGTCTGTTCGTGACCTTGGTGTTATATCTGACCCCAAGATGCGCTTCCGACCACTATTCGCGCCATCACTAAAACTGCCTGTTTTCACTTCTGTAACATCGCCTGACTTCACCCGTCTCAGCTCATCTGCTGCTGAAACCCGTATTCGCACCTTTGTTAACTCTAGATTTGACTATTCCAATGTGTTCTTCACTGGTCTCCCATATTCAACCCTCCATAAACTTGATGTCATCCAAAACTCTGCTGCCTGTGTCTAAACTCGCACCATGTCCCGGTCACCTATCGCCCCTGTGCTCGCTGACCTACGTTGATTCTCAGTCAAGCAATGTCATAATTTTAAAATTCTCATTCGTGTTTTCAAATCCCTCCATGGTCTCACCCATCCCTATCTCTGTAATCTCCTCCAGCCCACAATCCTCCTAGATATCTAATTCTGGCCTCTTGAGCATCCCCAATTTCAATCGCTCCACCATTGGTGGTTGTGCCTTCAGTTGCCAAGACCTTAAGCACTGGAATTCCCTCCTGTTATGAACAGGTGAGGAGGGGTCAAAGGGCTCCCCTCTTGCCCCTCTCCTTGTTTAACTGCAACAAGGTTTATTTCTTTTTTTAAAGTAGATATGCTTGCCAATTCAATGAGTGTTTAATCATTTACATGTTGCGATCATAAACAGAACCAATCGGACAGGTTTTCTTGAGTTTAACAAAGGAAGAGATTAGCTTTATTGTTCTTAAACCCATCTAAGTAAAATAATAAACTACAGTCCAACTTTCATACACATACACTCGAGGTTCACACAAGCACACAAAAACAGGTTACGGAGTGAAGAAGGATAGATTGATTGGATTAGAGTCCAGAGCAATAAAAAGGGTATACAGTCTGTGGCGGTTGGTGACTCGGCTGCCTTTTGGCTAAATTCAGTGGTCATGAGGCTTCCAGCTTGCAGATGTGGACAGCAGATTTGGTGGTTCTCCTGGAAACAGCAATGCAGATGAGTTCCTTCACAGGTTCTCTGTCTGCAGCAGTGATAGGCCTAGGTGGTTGCAGACAGGGTTCGAAACTTGCAAAATAGACTGGAGATAGAGAGGGACCCCACTTGAGTCGTCTTTGTTGAGTGTCTTGTTGCTTGTCTGGTCTGCAGATAGAGAAAAAAAACAGCTTAAACATGCACATGGTGGGACTGTCACACAACCATCACCCAGTGTGTATCCCCTCTTAGAACCTAATCAGTTCATTATTAGGAATTCCCTTCTCTCAACCAGGGTCCTATTGTGATTAGGTTTGAGTGGTTCATCTCCACCAGTTTAATGTCTCAAGTGATTGCCTTTAATGTCTTATTAATAGGGACAGGACAGTTAGTTCACTCAAAATTCCCAGGTCATTGTTCTTGCTGGGCACTGAGCAGACACGACATCTGCACCTCGATGCATTGGAATGTAGGAGATAGTCGTGCAAATTGAGGTGTCCATTTTAGCTGCTAGCAGTCACTTTTTTTCTGTTCTATTTCTCCTTTTTTAAAAGTTAATTCAGGTCTCCAGCTGGTGGATTTAAAAGATCATCATTTGGCATAGCACGCTTTCGTGACATTCCTTACATTTCTCTGCCTCTCATTTCCTCCTTTAAGGCAATCCTTAAAACCACCCTGCTGACCGAGCTTTTGGTCATCTGACCTAATATCGCCTCGTGGCCCAATGGCATGTTTTGTTTTATAAAACTCTCGCACGCTTGCTCTCTCTCGCTGTCGCTCTTGCGCTCTCGCTTTCTCTCTCGTGCTCTCTCGCTCATGCTCTTTCGCGCTCTCTCTCTCGCCCGCTGTCTCTCTCGCCCGCTGTCTCTCTCGCCCCCGCGCACTCTCGCGCCCTCTCTCTCTCACTCTCTTTCTCTCGCTCTCTCTCGCGTGTGCGCTCTCGCTCTCTCTTTCGTGTGCGCGTTCTCGCTCTCTTGCGCGCGTGTGCCCTCGCTCTCTTGCTCTTGCGCGCGCGTGTGCCCTCGCTCTCGCCTTCGTTCTCTCTCTCGCGTGCCCTCGCTCGCTCTCTCTCTCGCGCGCCCTCGCTTTCTCTCTCGTGCTCTCTCGCTCATGCTCTTTCGCGCTCTCTCTCTCGCCCGCTGTCTCTCTCGCCCGCTGTCTCTCTCGCCCCCGCGCGCTCTCGCGCCCTCTCTCTCTCACTCTCTTTCTCTCGCTCTCTCTCGCGTGTGCGCTCTCGCTCTCTCTTTCGTGTGCGCGCCCTCGCTCTCTCTCGCGCGCCTGTGCCCTCGCTCTCTCGCGCGCCTGTGCCCTCACTCTCTCGCGCGCCTGTGCCCTCGCTCGCGCGCGCGCCTGTGCCCTCGCTCGCGCATGCGCTCGCTCGCTCTCTCGCTCTCTCTCTCTCTCGCGTGCGCTATGGCTCTCGCCCCCCACCCCGCTCTCGCCCCCCACCCCGCTCTCGCCCCCCACCCCGCTCTCGCCCCCCACCCCGCTCTCGCCCCCCACCCCGCTCTCGCCGCTGCCCCCCCGCTCTCGCCCCCTCCCACTCTCTGTCAATTGCAGAGAGCAAGAGCACTCAGCACAGCAGATTTGTGGTTGGTCAGTTTTTATGTTTGTTTCACAGCTGTCCTGATAAGTGCTGTCATTGGGAACTGCGATTTCCCAACTTCAGACAGATTAAGTTTTACAGTGGGGTCCACATGTTTTTTTGGTAAAGAAGGCTGCCAGAAAACCTGAATCTGTCCGAAGTTGGGAAACCGCGGTTCCAACAGATTTGGGTTTTCTGGCAGCCTTTTTTTACAAAAAAAAAAGTTGGAACCCATTGTAAAACTCAGAATCTGTCTCAATTTGGGAAACTGCTGTTCCCTCTCCCAGCACCTGTCAGCTGTGAAACAGACAGCGCCATGTTTTAAAAAGCTGGTTTAGGCACAGCTCTCTCTGCATCCACAGAGCTCGTTGGAATTGTCAGACAGCACCGTGCTAGCCTTGCACGGTGGGGGATTCTGTATTCCAGGGTTCTAAAAGTGCAGCACAGGCAAAGTACAATCTGCTTTTCCAGTGCTTTTATAAGCAGGAATCTCAGCCTAAATTTTTTGTCCAAGCCAGGAGTTGCATCAACCAAGCTTAAATCCACCATCAACAGGTGCATTTTTGTAGGGTCAAAGATACGCATAGCTTGCAGGAATGCTGAAAAAGGTTGTTGAAACCTCTGAGCTGCTTTTTCTTCACCACTTGACTCTTCTCCGTAGCAGTAATATTGTTTGAGCTTTTTTGCCATGCAAGAAAACAGCTGTTGAGCAGGCATTTAATTCATCGTCATCAGAGTGTTGTTCATTTGACTGTGCTTCAATCCAGAACAGTACATCCATTACTTTATTGTATGCTTTGTGGAATGTGACTTGTTGATTCACACCAAGTGATTAAATCCATCAGTTGTGTAGCATTCTTGGCAATAAACTGAACCTCCTTATTGAGCTGAACATCATTTAGAAGGGTAACAATGTCTGTTAAAACCTGTGTTTTCGGTGTCAGTGTGAGCTCTTCTGAGATGAAGTCTGAGTAATAGTTCCGGTGAGCTGCATGATACTATACTGCTCGAAACCAAGAATTTCAATGTGTAATTACAGGCGCTGGAGGAAAGGCGATGTTTTGTTCCCCAGATTCTGCTATTCGAGCTGCATTTGCAGTGTGTTGCCTGTATTGAAGCTTGCAGCTAGGGCAGTGTTTGAAGATCTCTTTAATGTAACTGAGCAGTTGTCAACTTTACCAAACTCACTTTTCCACAGCTCGTTGACTAGAGAACTTGTACATGCATTACATGTAATATGGACAGCATGAGACATTACACCTTGGAGCTCGGATTTTTGTCATGTAAGTTGCTTTGTCACTAATGAAAGCACTTTGTTGAAATGTGCACCATGTTTTGAAATGGTTTCGATTATTGCTTGGGAAACTGTGGTGTAATTAACAACTTCTAGGTCGACGTAGACTGCGAGCACGGTTGTTGACTTTACTGACTGTACATCTTCAACCTTACCAGACATAAAATCAAACAAAACATGCAGCACATAGTTGTCTTGCTCATCGGTGGACTCATAAATAATCGCAAAAGATTCATATGCGTTAATTTGAGATTTCATCATCTCACAATGAGGAGCAAAACCTTCGGTAGGTGATCCTGTGTTAGTTTATTTGCACTTGGCAGACAACCACCATTTTGCACATTACGTTGAACGAATACCTGCAGCTTTGGGTGATCAATTTTTTCCAGTGGTATGTTGGCACTTGTAAAAGCATCCACAAGTTCCATTGTAACCAACTGATGATTTTCTGAGCTCTCTTGACTTCTTAAAAAAGAGATGAAATTGTTTCTTTTTTGCCTGTTTGTTTTCCAGCAGTGCTGTGTCAGATGCTTTCTATGTGCTGTGATGGCTTTTGGACTCTCTCTCTAAGTGATGCTGAACCATGTGTGATCAAACAAAACATTGCAACTTGTACAATACAGTATTCCACCATCGCCATGCAAAACTTTGCTTCCAAATTCTTTCACTCGATGTACTGCAGTAATGGTTGTGGCCGTTTTTGATTTGGTAATCTGGCAATGTCACTTGTTTGCTAATGCTTGAGACTGCTCTCAAAACTGCACCGGAAGCCCTCCCTCATCTACCAATCAGTGCGTTGAGCCTCGTGTCAATCACTAAAACGTGCAATGTTCGCAACATGCCCAGCAATTAGCAAGGTGAGCCTTGTGTCAATGAATAAAATGCACCAAGTTTACAAAATGGCTGATTTCACAGATGACCCTGAGATTCCACAGAGGACCTGAGATTTCACAGTCCGTGATACATTTTTCACAGCCGTGAATTTGGTAGGGTGCTACATTACACACAATGCCCTTTCCCATTCCCGTGGCTACTTCCCATGCAAGTGCAGGAGATACACCTGCCCTTTTATCGCCTCGCCTGCCACTGTCCAGGGCCCCAAACACTCCATCTCGGTGGAATAGTTATTTATTTGTAATACTTTTAATTTAATATACTGTATCTGCATTATATGGTCTCATCTACATTGGGAGACCAAATGCAGATCGAACGACCACTTTGCTGAACACCTCCGTTTAGCTGCAAGTGTGACCCTGAACTTCCAGTCGCTTGACATTTTAATTTTCCATCGCAGTTCCACTCAGATCTCTCTGTCCTTGGTCTTCTACGCTGTTCCAGTGAAGCTCACAGAACAGCACCTCATCTTTCAATTCGGCACTTTACAGCCTCCTGAACTCAACATCAAGTTCAACAATTTCAGATCATAACGACTGCACTCATTTTTTAGACAGCAGGTATTAAGTAATGATTTTGCTGTTTATTTATGCACCCTATCACAGGCCTTCCCTTTGTTCTTTTCTCACCTCCCACCCCCTTTTCCTTGCCACTGTACTTAAAACTTGTTACATGTGTAACATTTTCCAATTGACAAAAGGTCACCTACCTGAAACTTTGGCCCAGAAATTTCAGGATTTTTGACAGCGAACTGTCAACACAGAAATCCTGAAGTTGCAGTCTGTCATGCACTGCTCTGTCACACGCTGTGCTGTGGACCCCTACCCCCGAGCCACCAATCAGTTCCTCTGGCAAGAACTTGGCCTTTTCCACTCTCATGTGGCTGTTCGAGACCCCATAAAAAAAATTAAGCCTTGTTCAGTGAGTCATAACTGGTTTATTAACAGCGATCTGAGTAATAACTACTGCTGAGAAACTGATCTGTAATATTTGTGGAATGTTGTTAAATGTCTCCATTATGATTAATGACTAGATTTTAAAAATTATTTTCTTTTTAAAGTTTGTTCATGATACTTCAGCTTCTACCTTAATGCCATGTATATGTCCCAATCTTTATTTTGCTCCCTGAAAAAAAAATTAAGTGATTTGATTATTGGTGCTTTTCATTTCTTGGTTGTCTGCCTGTGAGAATTATTTAATGTGATTGGCTGCTTGGACGTCACCGCAGCTCGTTGCTGAGTATCTTCATTAAACTATGCAATAATTGAATGCACAGCTAGAAAGTTCAAGTTCTTGGCATAGAGATCACGAGAGCTCTCATTGCAGCATTCTTTGAGGTCAGCGGCGAGCACCCCTGCTTCGCCACTGACTGCAAAATCTGGGCTGTGAGCTCTGTTTCTCACCACAACTGTTGCCTGGCCTGCTGACATTTTATGTTTATATTTGTAGCAATGTAAATTTATGGCAACGCGAATGTAAACAACCTTGCTGTTAGATCGAACCTGTTATGACTCGTTCATAAACCTTAAGCCAAGATCTGACGGAAGAGTTAACATTTGATTATGTTGTCTCAAACACGTCATCGCAGTAGTTGAAGGAGTAAGAATTGGTCAGCTGGTCGGCGTGAATTCCCTAAGCAGAAAAATTCTTCCCTCTGCCCGTCGCATTAATCTGAAGTTGAAAAAAAAATTGAAATCTAAATGGTTAAGTTCTACTCATTTTGTTCTTTTTTGTGTCCTCCTTTGAATCATTAACTTGATTTTTCTAAAAAATACAACATTTACTAAAACAGCTGTTCCAGACCGAGGGAGCTAATTGAGTCTAATCTTCAACCTTAACACAAGTTGGGGCAGTAACCAGTGTTAAAATTCATTTGAATTCTAAATTAGTGACTTGCCTGCAGTCATTTTGCTAAAGTCCACTTCCTCAGTATTACTTAATTACTATGCAGTTTATACAATTATTAATGTCATGAGTTTTTCGCTGATAGCAGTTCTCAAGCACTGTGAAGTAAAGTACGTTCTAAATCATAATTATTGCTATATAGCAGATGATGCTGTACCCTGTAGGCTGGCTGACATTATTAGAAAATGGGTTATATTTTAAAATGAGTAATTTGTTCTATTACTGTGGACGTTTATTAATTTACCCATTTGTTACTTCATATAAATATGGTTGAACAAAATAAAATTCAAATCTAAAGCAAAGTTCATTGATCAGGCCATAGTGTAATCAGATTTTCAGATCGTTTGTTTAGAGGATGAACAGAGTGGATATGGGGGCTGTAATTTAAATTGTTTGAAAGTTTATGTCAAGACCAAGTTACATGTTTGGCTACTGGCTGCTCTTTTACTCAAAATGACTGTAAATGACATTGCACAATTCTCCAAAGCACTTTTACTTCAGTGCAAAGCAATGTTGTGAGGTGAAGTTGCCATCTAATCATTAGGAGACATTATTAAACTAATATTAACACCAAAAAGGTTCAAGTTTCCAAACATCATTGATTTCTGTCACTGTGGCAACTTACCATTTGATACTTTTTCTCAGGACCTGGATGCAACCTAACTGTAGTCTGTAAATTAGTATCATGTTCTCGAGCAATGCTGGAGCCCTTCTACTAACCGATTTAAAATAAAACTGTTCTCCCACTGTTTATTCGAAATCAAATGCACAGTGTAACCAGTGAAAATTAGCTAGCTAGGTAGACAATCATGATGCGCAGTAAGTGGATTTTAATTTGATTGACAGGATCTTATTCCTGTTTGGTTTCCTTGCTCTGCTGTGTCTCTGCAATCAGTGGTAAGATGTATCTGCTTTTGTTGGATTTTGTTCATGGGATTTGAGCATCGTTGGCAAGGCCAACATTTGTTGCCCATCCCTAATGCCCCTTGAGAAGGTGGTGGTGAGCTGTCTCCTTGAACCACTGCACTTCACATAGTGTAGGTATACGCACCGTGTTGTTGGGGAGGGAATTCCAGGATTTTAACCCAGCAACAGTGAAGGAACAGCGATACAGTTCCAAGTCAGGATGATGCGTGGCTTGGAGGGGAACTTGCAATGGTGATGGTCCTATGCATCTGCTGCCCTTGTCCTTTTAGGTGATAGAGGTCACGAATTTGGAAGGTGCTTTCAAATGAGGCTTGGTGAGTTGCATCTTGCAGATGGTACACTGTTTCCACTTTGCACCAGTGTTGGAGGGAATATATGTCTGTGGATGGGGTGCTGATCGAGGGGCTGCTTTGTCCTGGATGGTGTTGAATTTCTTGACTGTTGGCGCTGCACCCATCCTGGCAAGTGGAGAGCATTCCATCACACTGTTCACAGTGGCAGCAGTGTGTACCATCTACAAGATGCACTGCAGCAGCACACCAAGGCTACTCAGGCAGCACCTTCCAAACCCATGATCAGGGTGTCACGGAGGGAATGGTCCCTTCGGAATGCTGAAAGGGGAGGGAAGGGAAAGATGTGTTTGGTGGCATCACGGTGGAAATGATGGAGGATGATCGTTTGGATGTGTCAGCTGGTGGGGTGGAAAATGAGGGCAAGGGGAACCTTGTGGATCTGGGAGGGAGGGGAAGGGGTGAGCGCAGAAGTCCGGGAAATAGGTCGGACACAGGCAAGGGCCCTGTCTACCGTGGTGCGGGGGAATCTTTGGTTGTGGAAAAAGGAAGACGTATCAGAAATGCTGGTGTGGAAGGTCGCATCATCAGAACAGATGCGTCGGAGACGGAGAAACTGGGAGAATGGAATGGAATCTTTACAGGAGGCAGGGTGAGAGAAAGTGTAGTCGTGGTAGCTGTGGGAGTTGGTGGGCTTATAATAAATACTAGTGGACAGCCTATCCCCAGAGATCGAGACAGAGGAGTCAAGTATTGGAGGAGATGCAAATGGAACGGACACTATGCATTCATCAGCGAACATCCCCACTTCTGATCTTGTGATGGAGGGAAAGTTATTTACAAAGCAGCTGAAGATGGTTGGGTCTCGGGCACTGACCTGGGGAACTTCTGTGGTGCCCTGAGATGAATGACTTCCAACAGCCACAAACATCTTTCTTTTTGCTAGCTTTGACTACAGCCAGTGGAGAGTTTCTCCCAATTCCCATTGACTTGAGTTTTGCTAGGGCTCCTTGATGTGACGCTCGGTCAAATGCTGCCTTCTAAGGCTGTCACTCGCGCCTCATCTATGGATTTCAACTCTTTTGTCCATGTTTAGACCAAGGCTGTAATGAGGTCTGGAGCCGAGTGGACCTGGCAGAACCCAAACTGAGCATCGATGAGTAGGTTATTAGTGAGTGCCACTTTCTAACAATGACACTTTCCATCATTTTGCTGATGATTGAGAGTAGACTGATTGGCAGCGGGGGCGTGGAGTTGGGGTGGGTGGTAATTGGCCAGATTGGATTTGTCCTGCCTTTTGTGGACAGGACATAGCTGGGCAATTTTCCATTTTGGTGGATAAATGCCAGTGCCATAGCTGTACTGGAATAGTTGGCTAAAGGTGCAGCTAGTTCTGGAGCATGTCTTCAGCACTACAGTCGGGATGATGTCAGGGATCATTGCTTTTGGCGTGTGCATTGCCCTCAGCCGTATCTTGATATCAAGTGGAGTGAATCGAATTGGCTGAAGCCTGGCATCTGTGGTGCTGGGGACCTCAGGAGGAGGCCGAGATGGATCATTCACTCAGCACTTCTGGCTGAAGGTGGTTGCAAACTTCTGCACTCATGCTGTCATTGAGCTGGGGATGTTCGTGCAGACTTTTTATTTCTTCAGTTGTTGAGTTGTCCACCGCCATTTGCGACTTGATGTGGCTGGACTACAGAACTTTGATCTAATCTGGTGGTTGTGGGATCACTTAGTTCTGTTTATAGCATGCTACTTCTGTTGCTTAGCATTCCTCCAATCCTGCATTGTAGTTTCGCCAGGTTGGTTTCTTAGTTTTAGGTATTCCTGGTACTGTTCCTGGCATGCCTTTCTACACCATTAAACTGGGGTTGATCTGTGGATTGATGGCAATGGTAGAATGAGGGCTGTGCCAAGCAATGAAGTTACAGATTGTGGTGGAATACAATTCTGCTGCTGTTGGTCCATAGTGCCTCATGGATACCCAGGTTTGAGCTCCTGGATTTGTTCTGAGTCTATCTCGTTTAGCATGGTGGGTGTGCCATGCAACATGATGGGGGTGTCTTCAGGGTAAAGATAGAACTTTGTCTCCACAAGGTCTGTGCGATGGTTGCTCCAACCAATACTGTTATGAATAGGTGCATCTGTGACAGTTATGTTGGTGAGTATGAGGTCAAGTAGGTTTTTCCCTTGTGTTGATTCTCTCACGTCTTGTGGTAGGCCCAGTCTGGCTAGTTTGTCTTTCAAGACTTGACGAGCATCATCAGTTGTGGTGCTACTGAGCTGCTCTTGGTGATGCTCTTTGAAGTTACCAAAACCAGACAATATTCTGTGACCTTTCCACCCTTTGCTTCTTCCAAGTGGTGTTCAACATAGAGGAGCGCAGTAGGTGGTAATCAGCAGGAGGTTTCCTTGCCCATGCGTGATCTGTCATGTTACTTCCTGGGGTATGCAGTCAGGGTTGAGGACTCCCAGGGCCACCACATCCTGATGGTATACCATTGTGCCGCTGCCTCTGTTAGGTCTGTCCTGCTGGTGGGCTTTAGTGAGGATGACTTTGCGAGGTCAACTGGGCTGCCTTGCTTTTGTCACTTCTGGTGCCTAGGTTGATGCTGGGTGGTGTCTTAGTTTTATTCTCATTAGACATTTTCATAGTTGTTTGATACAGCTGAGTGTCTTGCTTGGCTACTGCTAAGGGCAGTTGAGAGTAAATCATGTTAATCTGTCTTCCAATTTCCAGATGTGATGAAGGGGCTACACCTGAAACACTAGCTTTTTTTTGCCTTCTGTGTACAGATGCTAAAAGACTTTGTGTTTCCAGCATTTTTCCCCTCTCGCTGATTTCCAACAATTTGTTTTAACCTCTACTTTGTAAGTTTTCTCTATCTAGTCTGTGCTATTCTGCAAAGTATTGCCATTAATATTTGATTTAATATGAACAAACTATGTATATGGGCACTCGTGCACACCATTAATAGTGAAACAGCTAAAAACATGGTTGAAGAAGACGAGCAGTCAGACACAAAGCTCAGTATGTCCAATTGATGCAGAGCAGCAGTCAACAAAACTTATAGAATGTTGAACTGCAGACCGAAAATCACGTACTCTCAGTTAAGCTGTGATCAAACTGTTCAGTGTTTTGGTCAGACCGGACCTAAGTACTATGTCCAGATCTGATTGCCAAGAAATGAAGGATACTTTCAAGTACATAAGGCTGTCCAGAAGGCTGATCCTTCATATAAAAGATATGAATTATAAAGCAGAAACTTGGGCTTTTCACCTTGGTAAGGTGGTGTCTTGCAAGCTTTTCTTCAAGATAGGGTATGGAAAAGGTAAATCTGGAATATTAATGAAATGTTGAAAACGAGACACAAGGACTTAGGTTCAGACTAGTAAAAGATAAGTATAAAATTGCTGAGAAGCTCTTCACACGGGTAATCAACACACGGTTGACTTTCAGATACAGTAGTGGATGTGAAAACTGATAATTTAAGAAACAATTAGATGCTGCAGTTAGAAATGCGAAATGTTTCTGGATTGATGAATATTACCTGATTGGTGATCCTCATCTGCAATTATCTTGTGAACAATTTGGCACAAAACATCAAAACTAATTTGTTGTAAATTATCACTTGAAGTCATATTCAAAAGATTGTCTACCATAGCTTTATATCTGAATTGCTCACATACCATTTGAACTCGGGGTTTATGGTACATGTGTCATAGAGTTATACAGCATAGAAACAGGCCCTGTGGCCCACCCTGCCCGTGCCAGCCATCAAGCCTCTCTATTCTAATCCCATTTTCCTGCACTTGGCTCGTAGCCTTGTATGCTATGGCGTGTCAAGTGCTCATCCAAATACTACTTAAATGTTGTGAGGGTTCCTGCCTCTACCTCTTCCTCACACCCTTCAGGCAGTGTGTTCCAGATTCCAATCACTCTGGGTAAAATTTCTTTTCCTCAAATCCCCTCTAAACCTCGTGCCCCTTACCTTAAATCCATGCTCCCTGGTTATTGACACCTCTGCTAAGGGAAAAAGTTTCTTCCTATCTACCCTATCAATGCCCCTCATAATTTTATATATCTCAATCATGTCCCCCCTAACCCTTCTCTGCTCCAAGGAAAACAACCCGAGCCTTTCCAGTCTCTCTTCATAGCTGAAATGCTGCAGCCCAGGCAACATCCTGGTGAATCTCCTCTGCACCCTCTCCAGTGCAATCACATCCTTCCTATAGTGTGGCGACCAGAACTGTACACAGTACTCCAGCTTTGGCCTAATAGCGTTTTTTACAGCTCCATCATAACCACACCGCTCTTATACTCTTATACCTTGGCTGATGAAGGCAAGTATCCCATATGTCTTCCTAACCACCGTATCTACTTGTGCTGCTGCCTTCAGTGATCTATGGACAAGTACTCCAAGGTCCCTCTGACCTTCTGTACTTCCTATGTTCCTACCATCCATTGTATATTCTCTTGACATGTTAGTCCTCCCAAAATGCATCACCTCACACTTCTCAGGATTAAATTCCATTTGCCACTGCTCTGCCCATCTTACCAGCCCATCTATATCGTCCTGTAATCTAAAGCTTTCCTCACTATTTATAACCCTCCCAATTTTCGTGTCATCTGTGAACTTACTGATCATACTTCCTATATTCACGTCTAAATCATTAAAGTACACTACAAACAGCAAGGGTTCCAGCACCGATCCCTGCGGTACACCACTGGTCACAGGCTTCCACTCGCAAAAACAGCCCTCGATCATCAGCCTCTGCCTCCTGCCATGAAGTCAATTTTGGATCCAATTTGCCAAATTCCCCTGGATCTCATGGGTTCTTACCTTCTTAACCGATCTCCCCTGCGGGACCTTATCAAAAACCTTACTGAAGTCCATGTAGTCTACATCAACTGCATTACCCTCATCTACACACCTAGTCACCTCCTCGAAAAATTCCATCAAATTGGTTAGATATGATCTCCCCCTGACAAAGCCATGCTGACTATCCTTGATTAATCCCTGCCTCTCCAAGTAGAGATTAATCCTGTCCCTTGGAATATTTTCCAATAGTTTCCCTATCACAGATGTTAGACTCACTGGCCTATAATTACCTGGTTTATCCCTACTACCCTTCTTGAATAATGGTACCACATTCGCTGTCCTTCAGTCCTCTGGCACTTCTCCTGTGGCCAGAGAGGATTTGAAAATTTGTGTCAGAGCCCCTGCAATCTCCTCCCTTGGCTCACATAGCAGCCTGGGATACACCTCATCTGGGTCTGGGGATTTATCCAGTTTTAAGCCTGCTAAAACTGCTAATACCTCCTCCCTTTCAATGTTAATTTGTTCAAGTATATCACAATCTCCCTCTCGCCTACATCGTCCTTCTCCATAGTGAACACGGATGTGGGTGGCCTTTCAGACTTGTTCACTGCATATTATCAGACTAGAGAAATGTAAAAGATGGATGTCCAGATTTCTTCATAACTGCATCTTTTGCAAAAAGTGCAGTCTTAAATATGTAAACTTTTTTTTATATACTAGAACATAAAGATGTTCTGAAATATAAATGGTAGCCAGAGATGCTGCTCTGGAAATATTAATGTATTGCTGGATCCTTGCATCAAATGGTGGCAAGATGTTAAAAAGCCCCAACATAGGATACATTGTGGCTTGACAAAAATAGTTTGGTTAGATTATTTCATGTACAGGAGTAAATATTTCTCTGCTCTATCCTAATAGCTTGTTCATGCCCCAACCTCTCAAGACCAGCCTGCAACAATAGGCTGGATTTTAACAAGCCCTCAACATCGTGATGTGTTATGGGGAGGCCTAAAGACGGCTCCGGATGAGGCCTACCATGGACCTTGACGTCGGCAGGGCCCAGCCCAATTCTCGTGGCAGCAGCAATGCTCCATGGCGCCCCTTCCCCACCGCTGGGTGACGGGACCACAATTTAAATATGCAAGTCAATAATATTAAATTTAAATACGCTTACCTTCACTCTTGAGGGCCCGCTGTGATCTTCAGAGAGGCGGCCGGCCCTCCCGCGCCTTTAGATCCCTGTCCAGGGAAACGCGACGCCACACTGGTGGGAAGGGGGGTGGGGGAGGAGCTAAGTCCGTCAGTATGGGAGGGGTGTTGGGGGACGGGATCAAATACATGTAATGGGTGTAGGGGATGATGGGAAGGGTTGAACCTTAAACTTTGTGCAGTTCAGATGTAAAAGTTTAGTGTTTTGGGAGGGAAGGGCAAATAGTTATGACGCAGTTGCCAGGGATGGACAGCAGCTCTTTGGCATGTGGCCCGCATGGGCTAGCTGCCATTTTTTGATCTCACCGCCAAGATCGGCGGCAGGCTCATATAATCCACCAATGTGACAATTCCTACACTAGATATTGTGGATTTCAGAGTGAGGTTGACAACTAGTGTTGTTGCAACATGGACACAAGTCCACTAGGAGCTGAGTTGAGTCTGGCCAAGCTCATTTGAAATAGGCTCCTGAAAGCCTGTAGTGAAAGAACTTTTATCCTCTCAATCTGAATTGCTTTCAATAGAAGGATCCAAAAGTGAAAGGGCATTGTACCAATTACACTTGTTAGAAGATTTACAACTGTAGGTCGATTACTTTGAACATAGAGTTTATACCATTGTGCTTTTTGAGCCTAATGTTGTTCAATGCAAATTGTTGAATTCCAACATAATCAGAGCTCCTCCATTTGGCTCGAACAGATGTAAAGCAGAGCTGCATGCATTAATATTAAAGCCACTAGTTCCTTACAGTGCACCCACTGACCAGTATGGAGTTACCCACAGTTAACTCTATTTACATATTGATTGGTATATGTTAGAAGGTATATGAAGAAGGAATTTTCCTCCACGCAAGATCAGGTGGCAGGTTGTTCAACCTTGCCCGTCTAAGACCGAACACAAAAGTACGGAAAGTCCTCATCAGGGAACTTCTCTTTGCTGACGATGCTGCATTAACAGCTCACACCGAAGAGTGTCTGCAGAATCTCATCGACAGGTTTACGGCAGCCTGCAACGAATTTGGCCTAACCATCAGCCTCAAGAAAACGAACATCATGGGACAGGACGTCAGAAATGCTCCATCCATAAATATTGGCGACCACGCTCTGGAAGTGGTTCAAGAGTTCACCTACCTAGGCTCAACTATCACCAGTAACCTGTCTCTCGATGGAGAAATCGACAAGCGCATGGGAAAGGCTTCCACTGCTATGTCCAGACTGGCCAAGAGAGTGTGGGAAAATGGTGCACTGACACGGAACACAAAAGTCCGTGTGTATCAAGCCTGTGTCCTCAGTACCTTGCTGTACGGCAGCGAGGCCTGGACAACGTATGTCAGCCAAGAGCGACTTCTCAATTCATTCCATCTTCGCTGCCTCCAGAGAATCTTTGGCATCAGGTGGCAGGACCGTATCTCCAGCACAGAAGTCCTCGAGGTGGCCAACATCCCCAGCTTATACACCCTACTGAGTCAGCGGCGCTTGAGATGGCTTGGCCATGTGAGCCGCATGGAAGATGTCAGGATCCCCAAGGACACATTGTACAGCGAGCTCGCCACTGGTATCAGACCCACCGGCCGTCCATGTCTCCGCTTTAAAGACGTCTGCAAACGCGACATGAAATCGTGTGACATTGATCACAAGTCGTGGGAGTCAGTTGCCAGCGATCGCCAGAGCTGGCGGGCAGCCATAAAGGCGGGGCTAAAGTGTGGCGAGTCGAAGAGACTTAGCAGCTGGCAGGAAAAAAGACAGAAGCGCAAGGAGAGAGCCAACTGCGAAACAGCCCTGACAACCAATTTTACCTGAAGCACCTGTGGAAGAGACTGTCACTCTAGTATTGGCCTTTATAGCCACTCCAGGTGCTGCTCCACAAACCACTGACCACCTCCAGGCGCTTACCCATTGTCTCCCGAGACAAGGAGGCCAAAGAAGAAGGTGTATATTTATATCCCGATCCATGATGGATTGTGCGAAAAATAATTCTTTCGAGCTTAGGTTTAATTTGTTTTAAAGGCCCTCAATAGGTGCCTATACAAAATAATTATGCAGATTTGAGTGCCAGCTAGCTGGATATTTTTCAAAGACCCCCCTGCTTGATGTCTGCATTCAGAGGTTTAAAAAACTGTGGATAATTCATTGTAAAGTAATAGATACAGGAGTAGTTTTGATCATGGTTCAGGAGCGCACGGTTTCATGTTCCAACTTGTAGTGTCTCAGAATGATTGAATACTGTGTTACGACCAGTTGAGGCAGGGGTCTAGAGCTCCCCTCTCAGCCTTTGCCTGGTTTGGCCATAACAGGGTTTAATTTTTAAAACACTGTTTTTAGCTTCCCCGCAGTGAATCCTTGTTCACTGCCCTCTAATAGTGATGGCAAAGAAATCAACCAGATAGGTTTTCTTAGATTCAAACAAGAAAGGTGTAAGTTTATTAACCTTAAAACTCTAATTCATTTAAAACTACTACAAATATGCGACGCGACCGCACTGGCATGCATACGCGATAAAAACGTGAAAATATAGAGAGGAGGAGATAAAAGGGGAGAGGTTTCAAGTAATAGCTGCAGTTCAGTTACTGGCTTTTGGGTTTGAAGTAAAGTATTTGATTGCAGTTGTCTTTCAGTTCTCACTGGGGCGCAGTGCACACTTTCAAACTGGTTTAGCTGCAGGAGTCTTCTCTCTCTTGAGGTTTGAGTGGCTTCCACGGATCCCCGGAACTGGACCTTCCTTCTTTGTTGTCTTCAAATTGCAGACTCTTTTCCAACTGTTCTGTGAGCACAATTCAAACAACTCCAAGTTGGCCAGCAGGTTAGTCATGTGACTAGCTCCTTATTTGGAACAACCTCTCCTGCGGTTTGTGGATTTCAAAGCTCTTGGTGGGAGGGTGTTTTGCTGTCTCTTACACAGACAAGATGTGGACCATCACTGTTGCCCAGACCAATCTTTGTTAATTGAATCAGTGAGCAGTTCCATTGTGTCTCTCTTTTAGCTGTCTTTTTAGAATGCAAATGAGTAGTCATGTTTCCAGCCGCTGTCCTTTTAGAATGTAAATATGTGCAGTCATGTTTCAGTGGTCTTTTAAACCAAGTTTTTTTTAAAGTCCAGTAACAGTTTAAAATTAATGTTCCATATGGCAAAATGAATATGTCTCATTTTGGCAGGTGTGGTTTTCATGACAACTAATTAATGCTGACTGTTCCTGAACAGTGAGTTCCCATTTTTACTCTTGGGTAGGAAGTGAGCAGAAGGCCAATACTCACAGGCACAGAAGGAGGGAAAAAAATAGTTGTTGGTTGCTTCACCCTTGGTGATGTTTTATGAACCTGCTAGCAAATGGATCAAGAGCTACATTTGCAGTCCTGGGGACTAGTCAGGGAGTGATGTGTGATATTCGGAAATCTGTATGAAGTGGCAAGAACTATAAACATAAAAGAATAACGTTCTACACGGATGTTACCCTTTAATACTACCTGACAAGCACTTGGTATTTTCTGGTGTTTTTTTTAAACCATGTAACAAGTTATTCCACCAGTGTTTGATATTTGAGATAGTGGGGCTGAAATTTCAATGGGCAAATATGTGCAAGAGACCCCCAGCCAGTCAAATTGAAGGGCACTCTGATCCTGTTCCAAATTGTAGTGCTGGGGTCATTAGCCTATTTGAGGTGGTAGCTGCAAGTTCCCCTCCAAGCTACGCACCATCCTGACTTGGAACTACATCGCCATTCCTTCACTGTTGCTGGGTCAAAATCCTGGAACTCCCTAACAGCACTGTAGGTGTACCTACCCCACATGGACTGCAGTGATTCAAGAAGGCAGCTCACCTTCTCAAGGGCAGTTAGGGATGGGAAATAAATGCTGCTCTAGCCAGCGATGCCCACATCCCAAGGAACGAATGAAAAAAAGACGCTGGCACCAGTAAAGGCAAATTAGAGGAGCCCTCCCTGATCCACCTGTCCAAAAATGGAATTTCACCTAGCTGCTCCATTTGGCTATCCCTGAGACCCTTCTTGGGACAACGAGAAGCAAGCATGGAAAGAATTTTGGCTTGAATGGGAGTCATAACTCTGACCAAATAAGGTAATCAATTCCCTCCACGATAAATTACCTTGT
Source organism: Heterodontus francisci (assembly GCF_036365525.1). Taxonomy (NCBI): domain Eukaryota; kingdom Metazoa; phylum Chordata; class Chondrichthyes; order Heterodontiformes; family Heterodontidae; genus Heterodontus; species Heterodontus francisci. Next base: position 59,809,447 of record NC_090385.1, read on the forward strand.
TTCTGGCAAGGTCTGGAGCTTTTCTGGTGCTGCGGCAGGGCTTGCATCAACTCTCAGCTGAAATGAGTTAAGCTGAGACTGGGAACTCTTCGGGCATGATCTCTGATATTGTTTGGGGAGGGGGGTTGGCTGGAGAAGGCAGAAGATCTGCTCATGACCTGTCCCATTTGAAAATGTTAAAATTCAGGCACAAACTAGGTCTGACACATTTTCTGATTCCCACTCTGGTGTTCCATACCCAGCTTGGAATTTTGGCTCCACTATTTGCTCAGATGTTCCTAGAAGGGAATATTTCTGGGTGAGAGGGGGACCTGTGCTCAGTCAGTGTTAAATTTTTCAGAATACATCAGTTTTTCCAAAAGTTTTCTTTTGATGTCATGAGAAACGGTAAAAAATGAATGAAACATGTGAATTCCTATTTGATGTAGCTGAAAGCTGCTTATGTTTGTACAATTGCAATGACGTGAGTGAGGGTAAATGATAACTCTAGAGACTTAAATCCAAATAGATCTCAGTGCTGGTATAATGAAGTAGCTTTACTAATTGAAGTCTGATTATGTTTGGAGATAATATGCATATAAAATAGTTTGTTTATCTCTAATGTCTACAGGCACTTCAGTTATTACTGGAGAAAACAATTTTTCCAACAGCAATTTATTTGAATTAAAAGGGAAAATATTAAAAGGTGACATGCTGCTCTTATCTTGCTATGAAACTTATCACCTAAAAGAACATACAATTTCTTTCACTACAGCTAAGTGTTATTTTAAAAAAAGAGTCTTCAGACAAGTATTAATAGTCTTAATCCATAATCTGTTTACTAAACCACTTGAGTCCAAAGTTCTGTTTCTGTGCTGTAAATTCTAATGTAATTCTATGAAAAAATGTGCTTCAAAGGGAAAACACTTCAGGGACTAAATTTTTGATTTCATTTGCGGGATATGGGTATCACTGGCAAAGCCAGCATTTATTGACCGTCCCTAATTGCCCTTGCGAAGATGTTGCTGAGCCACCTTCTTGAACTGCTGCAGCACACATAGTGAAAATACTCATGCAGCTAGATAGGGAGTTCCGGGATTTTGACCCATTGACAGTGAAGGAACAGAAATATATTTCCAAGTCAGAATGGTGTGTGACTTGGAAGGGAACCTGGAAGTGGTGGTGCTTCCTTATGCCTCCTGCCCTCATCTTTCTTGGTGGCAGAGATCACAGGTTTTGGAGGTGCTGTCGAAGAATTCTTAATCCATATCACTAGAAAAAGTTGCATGCTTTTTAAAAAAATTGTATATTCTCAATGAAATTGTTACTGTTTTTCAAGTGCTTTTTAAAAATATATTGTGAAATAGTTTTCAAATGACCCTAGTCTGTAAATTCTGTCGGTAACACTCCATGAACAAGCAGAAGGTCGATTAATGTGGTATGGAAGGACATGGCATTCACCTAGGTGCTAAGGTGCCTCGTCATAGTCTCCATAGTGGTATAAACAATTAATTTTAGTTCTAAATGAACATTTTACAATGGAGCTGTGCTCGAGACACTAGGAAGACTTTTATAGTACCTTATCTTGAATATTCTATTAACTTTACGAGGGTTTGTTTGCATTATGTGTAATCGATATGAATTTCTCAAAAGTTGACTTTAATAAACAATTTCAGAATTGAACTATTCAAAGTAAATAAAAAGCAGCCCCTCGTACTGTATTATCGAAGAATGTAAATTCTGTTTTCAGGTAACGACCTTTTCATTACCATTTGATTATTGCTCCTGGAGAAAATTAATTGCACCAATGCGGATGCTGCACCAATGGAGTATGATACTGAGAGATGAGCTGAACAATTGAAGAATGGAGTTTGTTATATCCATTCCACACTATTGAATTGTCTTTGGTTTGAGGGTCTGTTTGCAAATACTGTTTGCTGAAAATATCATTGTTTCTATGTGAATAATGAAGTCTTTGCTCACAATAACATTATGCACATAGGCTAATTTTTTAGAGAGCAATGCTGAAAAATGAACTACCGGGTAGTTTGTTATAATCTTTGTACTTATTTTGTGTACATATCAACAATCAGATTATTGGCTTCTCTTATTTTCTTTTTGATACCATGGATAAAAATAGCCTAATATTGGAGCTAATTATGTTTAGCAATATTGGGGGTGATATTGGAATTTCTAAGTCTTTCTCATTTGTAAGGCAAGTAATTAGAGGAGGATAGACGCTTCCTATTCGGCATCTGATTGTTTTAAAATTGAAGACCCAAGTGAAAGTAAAATTAAAGTGTAAACTTTCTCTTGTGAGGGACAACCGGAACATGCCTGTTTCAGACAAGGGAAAGAGAACAGAAAATGCTGGAAATACTCAACAGCTCTGGCAGTATCTAAGGAGAGAGAAAAACAGAATTAATGTTTCAGCCATGTTAACTCTGTTTCTCTCTTCACAAATGCTGCCACGCCTGCTGAGTATTTCCAGCATTTTCTGTTTTAATTTGAGGTTTCCAGCATCCACAGTATTTTGCTTTTGTCAGGAGAACAGAAGGCCTGCCTTAGACTGATCTGTAATGTAGTAAGGTGGGGAAACCTTGAAACGCTGAGTTCAAAGAATGGTGTTTCAGGACACAAAGTAAATATCAATGAATAAACTCATTGCAGTCACCCATCCAGGAAAAAAAATCTACAGTTCCTGTCTCCGCATCACAGAATCCAGCTGTCTCTTAAACAGTTTGTAGGTTTTTACCTGCAATGCTGTGGCTGGAATGAAATCTGTTTTGACTGCAACATACCAAATACAGTTGTCAAGTGTAGTAATTAAGTAAAATTATTCACCAAAATATGAAGCATGTACTTGATCCATAACAGAACTTGAGTATTGCTGAAAACTAAGACATTTTGTCTAAGCTTTTCGTCTTGCACTCATCAGGCCAATTTGCAAGAATACCAATGTAAGGGAAAACGACACATTTATACTGTATGAGAAGAGAGTGCTGATTGGTTGGCAAATGGACTCTGATTGGTAGAGGCGTTGCCATGGAGAATGCACCAGTTTATGGTGACAGACAGTTAACTGCCAAGCTTTGTTTGAAATTTAAACCAGGCAGCTTGACTTTGGTCAAGACATTGCCCTGAGGAATGAACCAGCAAATTGCTATCACTTATTTTGTTCAGCTGAAACAGGCACAATGTGTGTACGTGTTCTTTCTGTCTGCTAAGTACAGGGCCCTGTGTATTAACATATGTAGCTTCCAGTACACACACATGCGCCACACTGCGAGCCGAACTGACTATCTTAAATTGGTTGTCAGCATAATTCTTAGCATACTGAGGATTATTTAGCAAATGTTGGACGCTGTGATTTGAGTTTTGCAAGCACAGTCTGGTTGGGGACGATCTGTACTTAGCTCATTGCGAGCAGCAGAAGGGACATGCTTTTTGATACGATCCGCCAGTCTTTGGGATGTACGGTGCGTATACCTCGAATCACACTGGCATTGAAATTCATGTATCACATTATTCATTTGTGTGGTAGGCAGAACATCTTTTTGGCTTGACGGCAGCATCCTGTTAGCGGCGAACTCCATACGTGTTGCTACACCATAGTAGCAGCATGAAACAGCTAGCATTCAAGCTTGATGCTGAAACAGGGCGAATCAAAAGCATCCTGCATGACAATTGCTACCCTGATCAGATCATTTCCTGCTGTATATCGCGCAAGCTTATGAATGGGCCGAAGGCCATCATTTTTGGCCCTGAAAAGTGCCCAGTCTACCTCAGATTACCCTGGAAGGGTAATGTATCCCAAAAATTTGAGCAACAGGTGAACCTATCTGTTTCACGCTGCTACTATACTGTAGCAACATGTGTGGTGTTCACCACTAACAGGATGCTGCCGTCAAGCCAAAAAGGCGTTCTGCCTATCACATAAATGAGTAATGTGATATATGAATTTCAATGCTAGTGTGATGTTCGGTATATAGGCCGTACATCCCAAAGGCTGGCGGATTGTATCAAACAACATGTCCCTTCCGCTGTTCGCAACTGACAAGGTACTCAACCAGACTGTGCTTGCGAAACTCAAAACGCAGTGTATAACATCAGATGTGATTCCACGATTTGACAACATTTGCTAAATAATCCTCAGTGTGCTAAGAATTATGCTGACAACCAAGTTAAGGTTGTCAGTCAGATTCGCAATGTGGCACATTTGTGCGTACTGAAAGCTACATATATTAATAAGCAAGATCCTGTTCTTTGCCGACAGAACATGTACAGACATTATGCTTGTTTCAGCTGAACAAAATAAGTGACAGCCATTTGCTGGTTCATTCCACAGGGCAGTGCCTTGACCAATCAGAGTCAAGCTGCCTGGTTTAAATTTCAAACAAAGCTTGGCACTTAACTGTCATTCACCATAAACTGGTGCATTCTCTCTCCATGGCAACGCCTCTACCAATCAATCAGCGCACTCATCTCATACAGTCTAAATTTCTTGTTTTCCTTTACATTGGTATGCTTTCAAATTGTCCTGATGAGTGTAAGACAAAAAGCTTAGACAAAATGTCTCTGTTTTCAGCAATACTCTAATTCAATACTGCAAGACAGCAATGTGGGGTTTTAGTTCTGTGGGTGTCAGTAAGAAATACACACTGTCCTGTGTGATATGTGTATCACGTATTTAATCAAGATTTGCTTGTGTTATAAAATTTTCAGCATTTTAATGCTAATTCACTCTTATAGTTTTGCTATTTCCAAAATTTGATTCATTAATGAAGACATTTTCCAAGAGAATTTTTTATAGATGGGCCATTAATAATGAAAATCCAAAATAAAAACTGCTCCTGATTCTTTAAAATGATTTGACTCTTATTGTTCATAAATGTGGTTATCACAGATACTAAAGCTTTCTTGGATTCTAACATTACAGCTGAATTGAGAATTTTGCAAAGAATTTGTTAAATGTCTATATTTCAACAGGATTGTATATATCTTAGGAATATTTGGGGGGAAAATGTAGAAAATAAGAGTGTCCTGTATTTAACGTTTCCTGCACGCTGTTTTCTTTGTTGCAAAAATAATTAATATTTCAATAATCTAACTAAACAGGAAGGCATAGAAAAGCTAAATCTTTTTGAATTGTCAAAGGGTAACTTACAAAGAACTGGCACAAGCATGATGGGCTTAATTGCCTCCTCCTGTATTGTACGATTCTACTCGCATGCTGCCTGATGGCTGAATACATAGATTGTGTCTCAGTTGTACCTTTGGACCACTAGTTAATCAATTCTCTCTGTACGCAGTGGCTAATGTGCTATCATTTATTCTTCAACTTTGACAGGGCTTAACCAGTTGCCCTTCGATCCTGCAAACAACAACGAGCCACTGCAGTTCAGTAGTTCAAATGGCCCACTGATGACGGAATGTTCCATTGACCGTTCTAACGAACCAATCAAGAAAAGGAGACTGAATACTTTAGGTAAGGACAGCTAGACTGGCAATGCCTGCTTCATCTCAAGTACTACTGGAAATGTACAGATTATCATATTGTGTTGATGTGAAGGTACTGCTTTAAGTCTGTGCCAAAGATTATGCAAGAGGAAAGAAGAGAACTCTCATTTATATACCTCATCAAATCCTCAGAATTTGCGAACATTCTTTACCAATTGATTAATTTTGAACTGAAGTCACTGTTGAGCACCTGATTGCAGCAGCCAATTTGCACACAGCAAGGTGCCATAAATAGAAAGTGAATGGATGCCCATATGATCTGCTTTTGGTGGTGGTGTTTGAGGTAGTAGTGTTGGACAGGACTTCAAAAGAATCCCCACTGTTCAAATAGTATCGTTCAGCTGAGCTAGCAGGCACAGCTTTGGTTTAGCATGTCATCCAAAAGCAAGTAATATGCACAGAATATACGATTTTACCATTTCCTTAATCTCTTTCTCATTAAGCTGAGCCATTACAGTTTTTTATAAGAATATAAATAGCAAAGGCCAATGATTGTATAAACTTCTGCAGTATGGTTTAAAAAGAATGCCTGAACCTTGGAGAGGTTTGAAATTGAATTAAGCCAAAACTAACCACCTATACTTCTAGTCTTTGCAATACATTACGCTGAACGGCAATGCACAGGATGGTCAGTTTAGTCTAGTACTAAATATAGAGGACTTTCATTACCAAACCAATGGTTTATATCATCAATTATTGTCAATCTATCAATCAGCTATTACTGTGATGATGTATGTGACTTAATTATTATAATTAGTGGAATAACCCCATCAAATAGAGTACAGGATAATGGTTATGTTACTCGGCTAGTAACGCCACCACAACAATGTAAGAATTTGAAATCGGTTTTAAAATAAAATCTGGAAATGATCTGGTATCGGCAAAAGAAACGATGAAGCTTTTAGATTGTTGTAAAAGCCCAATTGGTTCATCATTGTCTTTTTAGGGAAGGAAACTTTTCTGCTCTGGCCTGTATGTGATTCCAATCCCACTTCAATGTAGTTGACTCTTAACTGCTCTCTGAGGTGGCGTGGCAAGCCAGTCAGTGGTATCAAAATTGCTATCAGCAGTTCATGAAGGTTTACCACCACTTTCTCAGGGCAGCTAGCAATAAATGTAAAGGTAAATTGTTCTCACTTGCATTCAAAGCTATCATTTGTTCCATGTTTTATGTGCTGGGCATTTCCTGGAACAACTTCTATGCTCTACCATAACTTCTAATGTATGGCAAATAACAAGGGGAAACCCACAGGAAACCATGGCTAGCAAGAAGTTAAAGGTAATATAAGATTAAAGTAGGAGAGTTATAATGTTGCCAAAAAGAGTGGTAAGCCTGAGAATTAGGAGGACTTTAGAATTCAGCAAAGGATGACCAAGAAATTGATGACGAAAATAGAATGAGATTAAACTAGCAAGACACATAAAAACAGATTGTAAAAGTTTCTGTAGGTATGTAAAAAGAGATTAGTGAAAGTAAATGTGAATTACTTGCAGGCAGAGTCAGGAGAGCTTATTATGGGGGAATAAGGAAATGGCAGTGGCATAAACCAATACTTCGTATCTGTCTTCATAGCAGAAGACACGGAAAACATTCCAGAAATAGCGGGGAACCTAAGGATCTAGTGGAAATGAGGAACTTAAGGATATTATTATTAATAAAGAAATGAATGGGACTTAAAGTTGATAAATCCCCTGACCTGATGGTTTGCATCCTAGGGTTTCAAAAGATGTGGCTATGGAGATAGTGGTGCATTGATTTTGATCTTCCAGAATTCCACAGATACTAGAGCAGCCGCCATGGATTGGAAGGTAGCAAACATAGCCCCACTATACAAGAAAGGAGAGAGAAAATGGCACTATAGGCCAGATTATTAAAGAGGTAGTCGCAGGACATCTAGAAAATCACAATACAAGAAGGCAAAGTCAACATGGTTTTGTGAAAGGGAAATCATGTTTGACAAGTTTATTAGAGTTCTTTGAGGATGTAACAAACTGGGTGGATAAAGGGGAACCAGTAGATGTAGTGTATTTGGATTTCCAAAAGGCATTCGATAAGGTGCCACATAAAAAGTTACTACATAAGATAAGAGCTCATGGTGTTGGGGGTGATATATTAGAATGGATAGAGGACTAGCTAACTAACAGGAAACAGAGTCAGGATAAATGGTACATTTTCAGGATGGCAACTAAGTGGCGTAGTGCCACAGGGATCAGTGCTGGGGCCTCAACTATTTACAAAATATATTAATGACTTAGGTGAAGGGACTGACAGTATTTTAGCCAAATTTACTGATGATGCAAAGATAGATAGGAAAGCAAGTTGTGAGGGGGATACAAAGAGATATAGATAAGTTAAGTGAGTGGACAAAAATTTGGCAGATGGAGTATAATGTGGGAGAATGTGAGGTTGTCCACTTTGGCAGGAAAAATAGAAAAGCAGACTATTATTTAAATAGACAGAGACTGCAGAATGCTGTGGTACAGAGGAACCTGGGTGTCCTTGTACATGAATCACAAAAAGTCAGCTTGCAGGTACAGCAAATAATTAGGAAGGCAAATTGAATGTTGGCCTTTATTGCAAGGCGGGTGGAGTATACAAGTAGGGAAGTCTTGCTACAACTGTACAAGGCATTGGTGAGATTGCACTTAGCGTACTGTGTGTTTAATTTGCAGATATCCAATCACCAAAATCAGAAAGCAGGAGACTGTCTCTGATCCGCAACTGTTTTATTCTCAATCCAGTACAAATACCAGTTCCCACTCTTCCCTTCTGGACTAACTCCCTGTCTAGAAGTAACTCTGTGTCTGGGAAAACCTAACCCTTAAATACAAACTGTAATGAGCATCACCTGCTCCCTATTAACTCTGAAGTAAGTCCTGGTTAATTAAAGGGACCAGCATTTTCAACATTGTCAGTGTACAGTTTTGGTCTCTTTACTTGAGGGACATACTTGCATTGGAAACAGTTCAGAGAAGGTACACTAGGCTGATTCCTGGGATGAGGGGTTTGTCTTATGAGGAAGGGTTGAGCAGGTTGGGCCTATACTCATTGGAGTTTAGAAGAATGAGAGGTGATCTTATTGAAATGTATAAGATTCTGAGAGGGCTTAACAGGGTAGATGCTGAGAGGATGTTTTCCCTCGTGGGGGTATCTAGAACTACGGGACACAGTTTCTAAATAAGGGGTCTCCCAGTTAAGAACATGATGAGGAGGAATTTATTCTTTGAGGGCCATTAGTGTTTGGAATTCTCTTCCCCAGCGAGCAGTGGAGGCTAAGTCATTGAATATATTCAAGGCTGAGTTAGACAGATTTTTGATTGGCAAGGGAGTCAAGTGTTATGGGGGATAGGCAGGAAAATAGAGTTAATGCCCCAATCAGATCAGCCACAATCTTATTGAATGGTGAAGCAGACTTGAGGCGCTAAATGCCTACTCCTGTTCCTATTGCTTATGTTCTTATTGCCTGACATCAATAGTAGGGAAAATGGTAGAATTTATTTAGAACTTGGTAACAGAGCACTTAGAGAATCATAATATGATCAGGCAGAGCCAAAAGGAATTTATGGAAGGGAAATTATGTTTGACCAATCTATTAGTTTTTTGAGGTGGTAACTAGCTAGATAAGGGGCAACCAGTGGTTGTAGTGTATTTGGGTTTTCAAATGCATTTGATAAGGTGCCACCAAAGAGGTTACCAGACAAAATTCGGGCTAAAATGATAGGGAATAATAGCATAGATTGAGGATTGGTTAACGGACAGAAAACAGAGTGTCGGAATAAGTGGTTCATGTTTGGGTTTGGCAGCCTGTAACTATCTGGGCATTGCAAGGATCAGTGCTTGGGCCTCAGCTACTTAGAATCTATGTCAATGACTTAAATGAGGGGACCAAGCTAATGTATCCAAGTTTACTGATGATGCAAAGTTAGGTGGGAAAGTAAGCTGTGTGGAAGTCACAAAAAGGTTGCAAAGTGATATAGACAGGTTAATTGAGTGGGAAATGTTGATATTCAGAGGGACCTCGATGTTGTACATGAATGATGAAGTTAACATGCAGGTACAGGAAGCAATTAGGAAAGCAAAAGGTATGTTGGCCTTTATTACAAAGGGATTGGAGTATGAGTGAAGAAGTCTCACTGCAATTGTATAGGCCTTGATGAGACCAAACCTGGATTACTGTGTACAGTTTTGGTCTCTCTACCTAAGGAATGATATATTGGCTTTGGGTGGAATGCAGCAAAGGTTCACAAGACTGATTTCTAGAATGAGGGTATTGGCCTATGAGATGAGATTTAAGTAGACTGGGCCTATATTCCCTTTATTTTAGAAAAATGAGGGTGATCTCATTGAAAAGTCGAAAATTCTTAAGGGGCTTGATTGGGTAAATACTGGGAGGATGTTTCTCCTGGCTGGCTAAGTCTCAGAATAAGGGGTCAGACATTAAGGACTGAGATGAGGAGAAATTACTTCACTCAAAGAATTGTGCATCTTTGGATTCTCTGTCCCAGAAAGCTGTGGATGCTCAGTTGTTGAATATATTCAACTCAGATTTTGGGATATTGGGGAATTACGGGATACAGGGATAGTGTGGGAGGGTGGAATTGAGGTAGAAGATCAGTCATGATCAGATTGAATGGCGGAGCAGACTTGAAGAACTGAATGGACTGCTCCTGCACCATTTTCTTAGGTTCATGTATTCACATTTGATGCAGCACATTGGTGCACAGATTTCATTTAGAAAAATAGATCTTTGAAACAAATATCACAAGCAGTTATTTACTAGCAAACCCCCATTTTTAGGAATTAGCAAAAATATAGTTGTATATCTCTAGCTGAGTATGATTTTTTTTAAAAATCCAAATAACGTTCTCTTATTTCTCATATCGTTGAGGAGAAGCTGTGTCACTTAGGGAAATAACTGCTCCTTGAAGGTTTGCTGCAAATACTCCAAGAAGGCATTGTTAAATATGCAAAGCTTCAAGCCTGCAGTCACATGCAATTTATTATATGTTTTTTGTCATTTCCAACTTGTACAGAATTTCAGAAATATGTAACATTCTTTTGGAATATTTTGTGACAATTGAGCACAACTTTTTTATTTGTTCATGGAATGAGAGCATTACTGGCAACACTAGCATTTAATGCCCATCCCTAATTGCCCTAGAGAATGTGGTGGTGTGCCATTTTCTTAAACCGCAGCAATCCATGTAATGGATACATCCACATAACTGCTGGTAGGGAGTTCAAGAATTTTGACCCAGTGACAGTGAAGGAACATTGATTATATTTTCAAGTCAGAATGGTGTGTGACTTAGAGGCCATGTGCCTGCTGCCCTTGATCTTCTCATTGGTGGCGGTCGTGAGTTTGGAAGATGCTGTTGAAGCCTTAGCAGATTCTTCCAATGCATCTTATAGATGATACACGCTGCTGTCACGGTACACCAGTGGTGAAAGAAGTAAATTTGGATGGGGTGCCACTTTAGTGGGCTGCTTCATCCTAGATGATGTCTAGCTTCTTGAGTGTTGTTGGATCTACCTTCATCCATGCAAGAGAGAACTATTCTATCACACTTCTGACATGTGCCTTGCAAGGTGGTGGACAGGTTTTGGGAGTCAGGAGGTGAGTTAGTCGCTGCATTCCCAGCCTCTGACTTGCTCTTGTAGCCACATTATCTTTGTGGCTGGTTCAGTTAAGTTTCTCATTGTTGGTGATTCCCAGGATGTTGATAGTTGAGGATTCAACATTGGGAATGCCGTTAAACATAAAGGGGAGATGGTTAGATTCTCTCTAGTTGGAGATGATTATTGCCTTGCACTTGTGTGGCACCTATGTTACTTGCCCCTTACCAGCCCAAGCCTGACTGATGACCAGGTAATGCTGCATGTGGGCACAGGCTGCTTCAGTATCTGAGGAGTTTGGAATGGAACTGAACATTCTGAAATCATCAACAAATGTCCTCACTTCTGATATGTTAGAGGGATGGTCATTTATGAGCAACTCGAGATGGTTGGGCCTCTGACACAGCCCTGAAGAACACATGCAACGATCTCCTAAGGCTGAGATGATTGACCTCCAACAGCCACAACCACCTTCCTTTATGCTAGGTATGACTCCAACCAGTGGAGAGTTTTCCTCGGGTCCCATTGACTTCATCTTTGCTAGGGCTCCTAGATGCCACACTCAGTCAAATTCTGCCTTGAGGTCAAGGGCAGTCACGCTCACTTCTCCTCTGGTATTCAGCTCCTTTGTCCATGTCTGCACCAAGGCTGTAATGAAGTCTGGAGTCGAGTAGTCCTGCCGGAACCCAAACTGAGCGTCAGCAAACTTTTGGTGAGTACGTGTTGCTTGGTAGCACTGTTGATACCTTCCATCACTTTGCTGATGTTTAGGAGTAGACTGATGGGTTGGTAATTGGCTGGATTGGATTTGTTGACATGACATACCTGGGCAATTTTCCACATTGTCAGGGAGATATCAGTGTTGCAGCCGTACTCGAATAGCTTGATTAGGGATGTGGTTAGTTCTGAAGCACAAGTCTTCAGCACTACAACCAGGATGTTGTTGGCCCGAAACCTTTGCTCAATCCAGTGTGCTCTACATGTATCATGTGGATTGAATCAAATTGGCTGAAAACTGCCAGCTGTGGTGGGAACTTCGGGAGGGGGCTGCCCCACTAGTTGAAAATGGCTGCAAATGTTTAAGCCTCATTTTTTACACTGGCATGCTAAGTTCTGCCATCATTGAGGATGGGGATGGTCATGGAGCTTTCTTGCATTATTTTTAATTGTCCACCACCATTCATGACTGGATATAACCGGACAGCAGATCTGTTGATTATGGGATCACTTAGCTCTGCCGATAGCATGCTGCTTCTGGAGTTCAGGCATATAGTCCTGTGTTGTAATTTCACCAGGTTGGCACCTGTTCAGTTATAACTAAATAGAGCATTCTGTAGAACTTGAAGAATCTTGAATTTTACAAAATAATCGACATATTTAAAGAATAATAGATCAGATTGAATTAAAATGCAGCAAGTTGATAATTCGTCTTCCCAACCCTGCACTGACAGTTACCTTTTTTTTATGGTATAGTCATGTCGGCTGTTGGCAAAGGTTTCTGACTCTTGAAAATTAATTGGTTTCATGATGGAGAATCTGAAGGTGAATTGGATCATCTAAAATGACATAGAAATACCAACTTCACATTAAATTCTGATCGCAGGAAAATTCTGTCATAAGTTTGTATGCTAACATTGTGATTCAATTTCCTATAGTTAGAAGAAAATTGTGTACATAAGGATATAAATACCTTATTCAAACCTAAAAAAGGAGGTACAGTAAATGGAGTAGACCATATATATATATATATCTAGTTGATCATGGTATTGCACGCAGTGAGTCAAGACCTAGTGCAACTGACAGGCCAATGTGCTTTGTTGAATGGAATTTTCTTTAATCAATTGACTGGAGATCTGAATTTATATTTTTTGAAGAACTTCCAACAAGATTTTTAAAAATTGACTTTGCTAGCAGCTTAAGATGACCACCTAATTGGCAACACTGTATTCTACATTGCAAGGCCCGTGAGGAGAGAGGCAAAATATCTGCTCATATCCCAGTGAGAACCAAGACCCAGGAAGTTTAAGGGAACTACCTGTTCTTTTAGCAAAAGAGAAATACTGCTAACTGCTATGTTTGAATCAATGAGTCACTGTCATGTAACAAGCCCCTCCCCATCTTTGCTTTTAAGCTTGTGTTTCTCTGTAGCCGAAAGGAAAAGCTTCTGGACTCTGACATGTGCAGACCCGAGTGGGGGTGTCTCCCTCTGTCTCTGTCCATTTCAGTTTACAAGCTTCAAACTCTGCCTGTTGACTGACCACCTTTGCGTACTCCGGCGACGATCAGAAACCCCATTGGAAATCACCCGCATCAGTGTCTCCAAGAGACCCACTGAACCAGTCATCTACCTCTTCAAACTAAAAGCATCAGGACCACCGAATTCAGCTAGAAGCCAGCCGAATCACCAAACAGCACAGACTGTGTATAACCCTTTTTTCTATGGACTCGAACTCAATCTACATTTCCCCACTCTGTGACCTATGTGTGTGTGTGTGCGTGTGTGTGTGTGAGTGAGTGAAAGTTGATGCGTATTTTCATTAGTTGGGTTTAGGTATAATAAAGTTAACCTCTTTCTTAAACTCAAGAAAACCTGACAATTGGTTCTGGTTATGATCATAGCAAGTAAGTAATCAAACACCTAATTAATTGGCCACTTTCAGAAAGAATTAAACCTGTTGTGGTCAAACAAGGAGGGAAAAGAGGGAAGCCCCTTGACCCTTCCTCGCTTGACTGTAACAGCAACATTCAGGTCCGTTAGCATTTGAGACCTCGCTTTGAGTCCCCAAGTTTGATCTCAGGAGTGCTAAAGGAGCTTTCAAGTTGTAAGATTCCAAAAGAATAAAAGGCCTTCCAAAAATTTGTCCCCAAGATTATTTAGAGTGGGGGGTAGGGAGAGCAGCGGGGGGAGAAATATTTTGTGGGACAACTTTCAGCAGCTAAGCAGTGCAGGATAATGGGAGCACTTATCGCTGGGGACAGTAATGCTTCAGATAGCTTATGTGACCAAGCCGCCTAAGCAAAAGGCAGCATGGGCTTGGGACAATCCTGCCAGTTGTACTGTAGAGTAGCAGGATTTGAAGAATAGCAGCCTGTGCAGGTGCCAAGTTGGGTAGTGAAAGGACCCGCAGTGGCCAAGAACAAGTCACAAGGAAAAAGAAATGTCAAAATAGAAAATATAGATGAAGTTGCGTAGAAGATACTGCGACTATAATTCCAATGAAAAATTAAATTAGCATGAAAATCTTCCCTTAAGGCCCTGTGGAGATGGACAAAGAATAAATATGGTGAGGGATATATGTTACCTGTGGTGGAGGGCGGGAATAAAAGACTACCAAATCATCTATGTAGTTAAACATAGAAACATAAAACATGGAGCAGGTGTAGGCCCTTCGAGCCTGCTCCGCCATTCATTATGATCATGGCTGATCATCCAACTCAGTAACCTGTTCCCACTTTCTCCCCATATCCTTTGATCCCTTTCGCCCCAAGAGCAATATCTAACTCCTTCTTGAAAACATCCAATGTTTTGGCCTCAACTGCTTTCTGTGGTAGCGATTTCCACAGGTTCACCTCTCTCTGGGTGAAGAAATTTCTCCTCATCTTAGTCCTGAAAGGTTTACCCCATATCCTTAGACTATGACCCCTGGTTCTGGACTCCCCCACTATCGGGAACATCCTTCCTGCATCTACACTGTCAAGTCCTGTTAGAATTTTATAGGTTTTTGAGAGATTCCCCCCTCACTCTTCTGAACTCCAGCAAATATAATCCTAACCGACTCAATCCCTCCTCATACGTCAGTCCCACCATCCTAGGAATCAGTCTGGTAAACCTTCACTGCACTCCCTCTATAGCAAGAACATCCTTCCTCAGATAAGGAGACCAAAACTGCACACAGTATTCCAGGTGTGGCCTCACCAAGACCCTGTATAATTGCAGCAAGACATCCCTGCTCCTGTACTCGAATCCTCTTGCTATGAAGGCCAACGTACCATTTTACATTTTTTACTGCCTGTTGCACCTGCATGCAGACCTTCAGCGACTGGTGTACGAGAACACCCAGGTCTCTTGCATATTCCCCTCTCTCAGTTTATAGCCATTCAGGTAATAATCTGCCTTCCTGTTTTTGCTTCCAAAGTGGACATTAATCCATATTATACTGCATCTGCCCTGTATTTGCCCATTCACTTGTCCAAATCATCCTGAAGTCTCTCTGCATCCTCCGTACAACTCACCCTCCCACCCAGTTTTGTGTCATCTGCAAATTTGGAGATATTACATTTAGTTCCTTCTTCTAAATCATTTAATATATTTTGTGAACAGCTGGGATCCTAGCACCGATCCCTGCGGTACCCCACTAGTCACTGCCTGCCATTCGGAAAAAGACCTGTTTATTCCTACTCTTTGTTTCCTGTCTGCCAACCAATTTTCTATCCATCGCAATATACTACCCCAATCCCATGCGCTTTAATTTTATATGCTAATCTCTTATGTGGGACTTTGTCGAAAGCCTTCCGAAAGTCCAAATAAACCACATCCACTGGCTCCCCCTCATCAACTCTACTAGTTACATCCTCGAAGAATTCTAGTAGGTTTGTCAAGCATGATTTCCCTTTTGTAAATCCATGTTGACTGAGTCCGAATCTACCACAGTTCTCCAAGTGCTCTGCTATAAAAGCTTTGATAATGGACTCTAGAATTTTCCCCACTACTGACGTCAGGCTGACTGGTCTATAATTCCCTGTTTCCTCTCTACCTCCCTTTTTAAATAGTGGGGTTACGTTAGCAACCCTCCAATCTGTAGCAACTGTTCCAGAGTCTATAGAATCTTGGAAGATGACCACTAATGCATCTACGATTTCTAGGGCCACTTCCTTAAGTGCTCTGGAATGTAGATTATCAGGCCCTGGGGATTTATCGGCCTTCAGTCCCATCACTTTCCCCAACAACATTTCTCTACTAATACTGATTTGCTTCAGTTCCTCCCTCTCACTAAACCCTGTGTTCCCCAACATTTCTGGTATATTTGTGTCCCGCTTTGTGAAGACAGAACCGAAGTATGCATTTAGTTGGTCAGCCATTTCTTTGTTCCCCATAATAAGTTTCCCTGTTTCTGACTGTAAGAACCCCACATTTGCCTTCACCAATCTTTTTCTTTTCTCATACCTACAGAAACTTTTACAGTCAGTGTCAATGTTCCCTCTAAGCTTACTCTCGTATTCTATTGTCCCCTCCTTAATCAATCCCTTGGTCCTCCTTTGCTGATTTCTAAACTGCTCCCAATCCTCAGGTCTATTGTTTTTTCTGGCGAATTTGTATGCCTCTTCCTTGGATCTAATGCTATCTCTAATTTCCCTTGTAAGCCATGGTTTGGCTACCTTCCCTGTTTTACTTTTGTGCCAGACAGGAATAAACAATTGTTGCAGTTTATCCATGCGCTCTTTGAATGTTTGCCATTGCCTATCCACCTTCATCCCTTTAAGTAACGTTTCCCAATCCATCATAGCCAACTTGTGCCTCATAGCTTCATTGTTTCCTTTATTAAGATTCAGG
This sequence comes from Heterodontus francisci, assembly GCF_036365525.1. Taxonomy (NCBI): domain Eukaryota; kingdom Metazoa; phylum Chordata; class Chondrichthyes; order Heterodontiformes; family Heterodontidae; genus Heterodontus; species Heterodontus francisci. The sequence continues at coordinate 59,826,114 of NC_090385.1, forward strand.
ACCCTAGTCTCAGAATCAACTACATCATTCTCCACCTTGATGAAGAATTCTATCATATTATGGTCGCTCATCCCCAAGGGGTCTCGCACAACTAGATTTTCAGTTATTTCCCTCTCATTACACAATACCCAGTCTAGGATGGCCTGTTCTCTAGTTGGTTCCTCAATGTATTGGTCCAGAAAACCATCCCGTATACGCTCCATGAATTCCTCCTCTACGGTGTTGTGACTAATTTGATTTGCTCAATCTATATGCAGATTAATTACAGATGTTCCTTTATCGCATACGTCTCTAATTTCCTGTTCAATGCCATTCCCAACGTCACCACTACAGTTTGGGGGTCTATATACAACCCCCACTAACGTTTTTTGCCCCTTAGTGTTGCTCAGCTCTACCCATACAGATTCCACATCGTCAGAGCTAATATCCTTCCTCACTATTGCGTTAATTTCCTCTTTAACCAGCAATGCAACTCCACCGCCTTTTATTTTTTGTCTGTCCTTCCTAAATACTGAATACCCCTGGATGTTCATTTCCCATCCCTGGTCACCCTGCAGCTATGTCTCCGTAATCCCGACTATATCATACCCGTTTACATCTATTTGCGCGATTAATTGATTCACTTTATTGTGAATGCTCTGCGCATTAAGGCACAAAGCTTTAAGGCTTGTCTTTTTAACATTACTTGTCCCCTTCCCACTATTTTTCAATGTGGCCCTGTTTGATTCTGGCCCTTGATTTGTCTGCCTATCACTTTTATTCCCTTTACTGTCTTTTGTTCTTGTCTTTGATTCCCCCCTCCACTGACTCCTTGCAAAGGTTCCCATCCCCCTGCCATTTTAGCTTAAACCCTCCCCAACCACTCTAGCAAATACTCCCCCTAGGACATCAGTCCCAGTCCTGCCCAGGTGTATCCCGTCCAGTTTGTACTGGTCCCACCTCCCCCAGAACCAGTCCCAATGCCCCAGGAATCTAAAACCCTCCCCTCACACCATCTCCAACCACGTATTCATCCGATATATCCTGCTATTTCTACTCTGACTAGCACGTGGCACTGGTAGTACTCCTGAGATCACTCCCTTTGAGGTCCTACTTTTCAACTTACTTCCTAACTCCCTATATTCTGCTTTTAGGACCTCATCCTTTTTTTTAACTTGCGTCGTTTGTACCAATGTGTGCCACGACCACTGGCTGTTCACCCTTCCCCTTCAGAATGTCCTGTAACAGCTCTGAGACATCCTTGACCCTAGCACCAGGGAGGCAACATACCATCCTGGAGTCTCATTTGCGACCACAGAAACGCCTATCTATTCGCCTTAGAATTGAATCCCCTGTAACTATTGTATTCCCACACTTCTAACTCCTCCCCTGTGCAGCAGAGCCAACCGTGGTGCAACGAATTGGGCTGTTGCTGCTGCTACTTTGCCCTGAGAGGCCATTCCCCCCAACAGTATCCAAAGCAGTATATCTGTTTTGCAAGGGAATAACCGCAGGAAATTCCTGTACTCCCTGCCTAGTCCTCTTGCTCTGTCTGGTGGTCACCCATTCCCTTCCTGCCTGTGGAATCTGAGCCTGCAGTGTGATCACCCCTCTAAACGTGCTATCCACTATACTCTCTGCCTCGCGGATGCTCCACAGTGTCCCCATCCGCCACTTAAAATATTAAATTTTAAGTCTGGATAGATCCACCAGAGTACTCTCCTTGCACAGTGAAATCTGTAATAGTGGTGAGATTTGGAGCTGAGAACTGGACTTTGTTCTGTTCCACTTTGTCAACTGTACACAACACAAAATTGCTGACTCAAAACAGATCTGAATAGTATTGTAGCATCACAGACTGTTAAAGCTTGCAAAGCAGAAGACACAAGGTGTAGTAACCATTGCCCGCTCTCTTCCACCTCCACCCCAACCCCCCTACCGGCGTGCTGTTCCTCCCCCGGTACGCGCTTTCCCAAACACAGCGCTGTCTCTCTTCCTAATGCTACGCCACCCCCCTCCCTCCTGCCCCGTGCTGGCACGCTCTTACATCCCTCTCCTGGTATGCTCCCCTCCTCTCCTCCCCCTGCCCGTGCACTCTCCCCTTCCCACACTCTGTGTGCTCTTCTCTAGATATCTCCCCACCCGCTACCCCGCCGGTCTCCCTAACCCCCGCTCTCCCTGTCCCCAGTTCTCCCTCCCCCCTGTCTTCCGATGTTCTTCGCCACCAGCTCTCTCCCCGCTCTCCCTCTCGCCGCTCTCTCCCCCGCCCTCTCCCCGCTGTGCTCTTGGACTGCGCCCGCTCCCCCTTTGCCGCCTCCTCCCCTGCTCTTTGCGCTACCCCCCAGCTCTGCTCTTCACATCCGCCCCTGTTCTGCTCCCCCCATCCTGCTCTTTCCACTCCACTTTTTTCCCCACCCTCCTTTTTGTCTCACTTTTCGCCACCCCCCTTCCTTCCTCCCCCCCCCCCCCCCCCCCCACCCATCCCACCCACATCCCTGCTTCTCTCTCTCCCCCTTCTCTTTTGTTTAGGGCAGGGTTGAGAATTTCCTTCTTTTTGGTCTTTTTCCTGCTTATTGGCTTTCCGCAGAGGGTATAATTTAGTCAGGGAGGCATGTAGCAATTGTACTACATCTTGAGGCTGAGCCTTTGTGAGCCTGTCGCAGCCATTAATTCTAAGACAGGCTGACCAACCGTTGACATTTCTCCTTCGTCCTGTTGGTCGCTATCAGCAGAGTCACAGTTAAGTGAGATAAATTGAGCACCGTTAGTGGCAATTGTTAACATCTCAAAACTGTCTGGCAGTTTTAAAAAAAGTGTAGTGTGTATTGCTGGAAGCAGAAATACATCTTGCTGACATACACTTCCTCCTCCTCGCAGTGTTGCTGTCCTCCTTCAGTCAATTTCTGCAAGTCTCAATAGGACAAATGGAATAATGCTGCTGGAAGGTTAGGCAAGTGTCAGCCTAGTCACTCATGCTGAGAAAGCTAGCAGCGCTCTTTTTTTAAATAACCACTTTACTACCAGCACATCGGCCTTTTTTGTCAACAGAGGGATTAATTAAATGCAGAGCTTTGCAAGACTGATGAAGTTGAGTTATATGCTGGAAGTTGGACACCCTGTGCTTTGTCAATCATAGGTAATGCTACTGAAAAGGATATCATTCTTTGTTTAGCTCTCCTGTTTTACAGGAAGCATCCCTACTCAATGTTTGTTTTATAAGCAAATGTTTGGACAGACAAGCCGTTGCCAGGCCTCTGCCAGTGTGTCTCTTGAGTCAGCTGTAAGAAAATGTTTTCAGTATTCCTCCTGCAGAGTAAATTCCACAGCCCCCTGTGTCTTTACTGGTGACCTAACTGAGATTGGGTGCTTGCTGAGTGGGAAATGTTGGGCATAAACTCACTGTGAAGTTATCATACTCAGCACAAAGGGTCATAAACAAGCTGTTGCTTCCGATGATCTAGTGTGACCTTTTATATGCACAATATCAGGCAATAATACATAGCCTCAGATCATCTTTGCAACTGTCATATGCTCATTGGGAATTATATGATTCTCTCGTTCATACTTTTGTAATCCGGATACTAGAAGATTGCTCTGTCAAACCATGTCTTTAGTACAATCTACAAATCTAGTTTATTAAAAAAAATACTATTGCCATTAAAATGTCAAATTTCATTTAATGAACAAATACACAATTAAAAAATAACACAAATTTCAACATTTCATTAGCTCTTCAATAGCGCAGAACCTGGACCAGCATCCGTATCGCAAAGGCAATAGGAGCAGGAGTAGGCTATTTGGCCCGTTGAGCCTGCTTAGCCATTCAAACAGATTAGATTAGATTAGAGATACAGCACTGAAACAGGCCCTTCGGCCCACCGAGTCTGTGCCGAACATCAACCACCCATTTATACTAATCCTACACGAATCCCATATTGCTACCAAACATCCCCACCTGTCCCTATATTTCCCTACCACCTACCTACACCAGTGACAATTTATAATGGCCAATTTACCTATCAACCTGCAAGTCTTTTGGCTTGTGGGAGGAAACCGGAGCACCCGGAGAAAACCCACGCAGACACAGGGAGAACTTGCAAACTCCACACAGGCAGTACCTGGAATCGAACCCGGGTCCCTGGAGCTGTGAGGCTGCGGTGCTAACCACTGCGCCACTGTGCCACTGTGATAATCATGGCTGATTATCTACCTCTACGCCATTTTTCCCCGCTATCCACATATCCCTTGATGTTGTTAGTATTCAGAAATCTTATCGATTTTTGCCTTGAACATGCTCAATGATTGAGCTTCCGCAGACCTCTGGAATGGAGAATTCCACAGAATCACCACTCTGAGTAAAGAAATTCCTCCTAATTGCAGTCTTAAATGGCTTGCCCCTTTATTCTAAGACTGTGTCCCCTTGTTCTAGACTCCCCAGCCAGAGGAAACATCCTATCCACATCAACCCTGTCATGCCCTGTAAGTATTTTGTAAATTTCAATGGGATCACCTCTTCTTCAAAACTCCAGAGAATACAGGCCCAGTTTATGCAATCTCTCCTCATAAGACAATCCCACCATCCCAGGGATTAGTCTGGTGAACCTCCGTTGCAAGTATATCTTTCCTTAGATAAGGAGACTAAAACTGTACGCAATACTCCAGATGCAGTTCCACCAAGGCTTTATACAATTGAAGCAATGCATCTTTACTCCTGAGATCAAATGCCCTTGCAATGAAGGCTAACATACCATTTGCCTTCTTAATTGCTTGCTGCACCTGCTTACTAGCTTTTAGTTACTGGCACCGTTTCTGGGGTAGGTGGGATATGTACAAGATGGACGGGCTACACCTTAACAGGACCGGAGCTAATATCTTTGTAGGGAGATTTGCTAATGCTGTTGGCGGGGCGGGGTTTAAACTAACTTGTCAGGGGGATGGGAACCTGAGGGCTAGCTCAAATTGGAAGGCAGAAAAGCTGGTAACAGTAAGTAGAAAAGTATCAAGCAAAGGCGAGCATCAACTAGACTTAGAATGCAGAATAATGTCAAGAAGACAAAGTTAAGGACACTCTACCTGAATGCACGCAGCATTTGCAACAAAGTAGATGATTTAAAGGCACAAATAGAGGTAAATAGATATGATTTAATTGCCATTATGGAAACGTGGCTACAGGGTGACCAAGACTGGGAACTGAATATTCAAGGGTATTCGACATTTAGGAAGGACAGGCAAAAAGGAAAAGGAGGTGGTGTTGCGCTGATAAGGGTTGGAATCAGTACATTAGTAAGGGAGGATCTTGGATCAGAAGAACAAAATGTGGAATCTGTTCAGGTGGAGCTAAGAAACAGCAAGGGGCAGCAAACATTAGTAGGAATTGTTTCTCGGCCACTAAACAGTAGTGGTAGGGTGGGCGTGGTATTCATCAGATTAGAGAAGCATGTAGCATGAGTAATAAATAAGTATGAGTAATAAATAATCATGGGTGACGTCAATCTGCATATAGACTGGGTAAACATAATGAGCACTAATGCTGGGGAGGCTGTTTCTGGAGTGTGTTAGGGATGTTTTTCTAGATTAGTATGTTGAGGAACCGACTAGAAAACAGGCTATTTTAGATCTAGTATTATGTAATGAGAAAGGGTTAATTAATAATCTTGTAAAAGAGCCTTTAGGGATGAGTGACCATAATATGATAAAGTTTTACATTATGTTTGAAAATGAGGAAGTCAAGGTGTTGATTTTTAACAAAGGAAGTTATGAAGGTGTGAGGGACAAATTGGCTGAGGTGGATTGGGAAAATACATCAAAAGGTATGGCAGTACATAGGCAATGGATAGTCTTTAAAGAAATATTACATAATTTACAGCAACTATACATTCCTTCAAGGCACAAAAACCCAAAAATAGAAGGCAGTCAATGGTGCTGACAAAGGAAGTTAAGGTTTGTATCAGATTAAAAGAAAAGGCCTATAAAGTTGCCAGAAATAGTAGTAAACCTGAGGTTTGGGAGGATTTTATAATACAGCAAAGGAGGACCAAGAAACTGATAAAGGGAGAATAGAATAATAGAATAAACTAGCAAAAAACAAAAACTGACTGTAAAAACTTCTATAGGTACGTAAAAAAGAAATGTTTGGCTAAGACAAATGTGGGTCCATTACAGGCAGAGTCAGGAGAATTTAGATTGGGGAATGGAAAAATGGCAGAGAAGCTAAATGTTTACTTTGTGTTTGTCTTCACTGAGGAAGATACAAGAAATCTCCCAGAATTAGAGATGCAAGGGACTAGGAAGAATGAGGAATTGAAGGAAATTAGTATTAGCAAGAAGGCTGTGTTGGAGAACTTAATGAGGCTGAAGGTTGATAAGTCCCCGGGACTGATATTCTACATTCCAGAGTGTTGAAAGAGGTAGCTGTGGAGATAGTGGATGGTTCGGTGATCATCTTCCAAAATTCTGTAGATTCTGCAACGGTTCCTGCAGATTGTAAGGTAGCAAGTGTCACACCACTATTTAAGAAGGGAAGGAGAGAGAAAACTGGAAACTACAGACCAGTTAGCTTTATATCAGTAGTGGGGAAAATGCTAGAATCTATTCCAAAGGATGTGATGAATGTAAACTTGGATAATAATCTGGGCATAGTCAACATGGATTTATGAATGGGAAATCATGTTTGATGAACCTGTTGGGGTTTTTTGAGGATGTTACTAACAGAATTGATAAAGGTGAATTGGTGGACATAGTATATTTGGATTTTCAGAAGGCTTTTGATAAAGTCCCCCACAGGAGGTTGGTTTGCAAAATTAAAGCACATGGAGGTAATATACTGGCATGGATTAAGGATTGGTTAACAGGCAGAAAGCAGAGAGTAGGAGTACATGGGTTATTCTCGCTTGGGCAGGCTGTGACGAGTGGAGTACGGCAAGGATCAGTACTTGGACCCCAGCTGTTCACAATATAAATGATTTGGATGTGGGAACCAAATGTAAGATTTCCAAGTTCACAGATGACACAGAACTAAGTGGGAATGTGTGTTGTGAGGACAACGTCAAGTGGCTTCAAGGGGATTTGGACACACTTAGTGAGTGGGCAAGAATATGGCAGATGGAATATAATGTGGAAAAATGTGAGGTTATCCACTTTGGTAGGAGGAATAGATGTGCAGAGTATTTCTTAAATGGTAAGGGATTAGAAAGTGTAGATGTACAAAGGGACCTGGGTGTCCTTGTCAATAAGTCACTGAAAGCTAACATGTAGGTGCAGCAAGCAATTAGGAAGGCTAATGGTATGTTGGCCTTTATCGCAAGAGGATTTGAGTACAGGAGTAGTGAAATCTTGCTTCAATTGTATAGAACCTTGGTTAGACTGCACCATTACCTTGGGAAGGATATTATTACCATAGAGTGAGTGCAACGAAGGTTCATTAGATTTGTTCCCAGGATGGCGGGACTGTCCTATGAAGAGAGATTAGGGAAAAGGGGACTGTATTGCCTAGCGTTTCGAAGAATGAGAGGTGATCTCATTGAAACCTACAAAATACTTAAAGGGATAGATCGGGTAGATGCAGCTCAGATGCTCCCCCTGGTTGGTAAGTCTAGAACCAGGGGGCGCAATTTCAAAATAATGGGGAAGGCACTTAGGACCGAGATGAGGAGAAGTTTCTTTACTCTGAAGATTGTGAATCTTTGGAATTCTCTACCCAGAGGGCTGATGAAGCTTAGTCATTGAGTATGTTTAAAGCAGAGATTGACAGATTTCTAAATACCAGTGACAAAGGGATATGGGGATAGTATGGGGAAAAGGCATTGAAGTGGATGATCAGCTATTCTCGTATTGAATGGCGGAGCAGGCTCGATGCGCCGAATGGCCTACTCCTGTTCCTGTGTTCCTATGAACAAGGACATCCAGGTCTCTTTGGACATGTTACAACCAGGTGAGAAAAGTGTCTCGGGGTCTCTTTCAGCCTTCACCTGGTCTTACTATAACAGGATTTAATTTTTAAACAGTGTTTTGAGGTCCTCCTTTGGTGAATCCTTGTTCACCACTTTCCAATTATAAGGCCAAGAAATGAGCACAAAGAGGCTTTCTTAGGTTTAAAAACAAAAGTGAAATTTATTAAAACCTGAACTCTAATTTGGTTAACGCCTACAGCTACACGATGCGCCCAGGCTAGCATGCATATGCAATACACACATGCAAATAGGGACAGAAAAGAGCAGAAGAAAAATAAAGTGAAAAAGTTTCAGGCAATCTCTGAAGTGGGGTTTGTTAGTGTGCATCGAGCTTGCTGTAGAGTCCTTGATTGTAGGTAGTCTTGCTTTTCTTTGGGACCCAGTATTCTTTTTAAACCTTGTTCACTGGAGACTTTTCTCTCTAGTGGTTCATCTGTGTTCAATGGGTCTTCAGTCCCGTGAGAAAGAGATGGAAGCAGGCAGGAGAGGCTGCAACGAGCCAGTCACGAGAGGTCTTTTCAGTCCTGGAGCAAACAGCTTTCTGAGTTCAAATTCTCTGTGGCCAATTTAAAACTCCCCTAGTTGGTCAGCAGGTGATCACGTGACTAACTGGTTTGACCATATCTCCTCTGTGTATTGGGAGCATCTTAGCAGTCAACCTGGAATGCTAGCTTCTCCACCTTCAATGTCTGGCGGTGAAAAGTCCATTGTGGATTAAATTGGAGCAGAGAGTGGCCCCTTTGTCCTTTCCAAGTACTGTCTGTACTATGCAAATATCTTTCCGGCCAAGGGCCTGGTGTTTTTTTTTAAAGCAAGTTCTTTCTTTACTCCAGTAACAGTTTAGAAAATCAATGTTCATGTAGCGAAATTAATGTGCCTCATTCTTGGCAGGTGGGGAGGGAGCCGACATGACAGCTATCAACACCTACCATCCTCTCTCCATTTAAGAAACCAAGTGACTCCTGACAACGCAGTAGTCCGCTGACATCATCAGAGCGCACCAAGCTGCGCACGTGCGTAGCTACATCTTGCCATGACTAAGTGGTGCATGCGCAGGATGACGTCATTGCGTATCTGTGCCTGGTCCATCTTTGCGCATGCGCGATAAAGCGTCATCGGATATCCAGCCCCTCACTCAGCTGGAGGAAGGGGCTGAATGCTAGACTTTGCGGTTGGACCTTGATCCCCGTCACTTGCTCCCGCCCCACTAGCCGCTCACCCCCCTCGGCAACTCATTCTAGACCTCGATGCTTCCTCCCTCAGCCAATCGCTCCAGACCTCGCTGCTCCCACCCCCCTTCCCCCCGGCTGATTGTTCCACGCTTCGTGCCACCCCGCTCTCCAGCCGCTTGCTCTAGGCTGCATGGCTTCCCTCCTCTCGGCCACTCATTCCTACATCACCCTGTCAGCCCTTACGGCGTGCCTTGCTTCTTCGGGCGGCGCGTAGAGACTGATCAACTGTGAGAACGAGTGGCCGAGAGTGGGGAGGCGGCACGGCCTAGAGCTAGTGGCTGGGGGTGGGTGCGAGCAGCCGGAGAGCGGGGAACAATCAGCTAGGGGAGTGGGGGAAGCAGCGAGGTCTGGAGCGAGCGGCTGAGGAGGGGAAGTGGCCGGTGGGAAGGAGGCAGAGAAAGCGAGTTGCCGAGGGGGAGAGCGACCAGTGGGGCAGGAGCTAGTCGCTGTGTTCGGGTGAAATCAGTCCTGGTCAGTCATACAAATGAATCACAGTATCGAATAGCAGCGCATTTCATCTTCTGCCTGATTTTCTTTTCCATCAATCAGGGTGCCAATTCACTATCTTCCAATGGAAACTCAATCATAAACTTCCTTTTGTATTTAATAGGATTACTGGAATATTAAATGGATCTGAGGATTACAATTAGTGTTTTATAACTACATAGCATATTACTGGGCTTCCATCCAACTTAATGCAATATTAGGGCGGCGCAGTGGTTAGCATCGCAGCCTCAGAGCTCCAGGGACCCAGGTTAAATTCTGGGTACTGCCTGTGCGGAGTTTGCAAGTTCTCCCTGTGACCGCGTGGGTTTTCGCCGGGTGCTCCGGTTTCCTCCCACCGCCTAAGACTTGTGGGTGATAGGTAAATTGGCCATTGTAAATTGCCCCAAGTGTAGGTAGGTGGTAGGGAAAATGGGATTACTGTAGGGTTAGTATAAATGGGTGGTTCTTGGGCGGCACAGACTCAGTGGGCTGAAGGGCCTGTTTCAGTGCTGTATCTCTAAATAAAATAAAATAAATAAATTAGTTAGCTAACTAAGCATTTCCTGTGGTAAATTGAGCATCTTTAACCCTGGCAGCTGCCTGAATGTCTCAGACACTGATGTTCCAGTTGAAGACCCTACATTCGCGCATGTGCAAGTACTGCGCCACCTAGTGTTTGCGTTTTAGAAATACTCTGCTCATGAAGTTTAGTCTACCTCAATGAAACTTTGCTTGCTCACTTCTACATGGACCTCTCCCAAGCATACCAAGAAGAAACAAACTACTGCAGGCTTGTATATAATATGCTTCCTGCCCATTTGAAGTTCAGACTGGGTCAATGGCTCCTTTTTAATATTCTTTCACCATTAACTAAGGCTGTCAGTTACCTGTAGGGTACAAAACAGTGATTGCATGCTAATCCCATGGTCTCTGGTTGGTTAACAGTCCTTAACTATTAGATTAGTCAGAATTATTAGCTCAAATTATGCCATGTTACAGCAAAGAAACAGACCATTTAGCACTGGTGCTTTTCTCCATGCACCACCTAATGTAATTACTTGCTTCTGTTCACTCCTGAACTATCTATTTCCAATGTAGAAGAATTAAAGGACTCTGAGACTTAATCTGCAATGCTGTCAGATACTAAGACCCTCTGCCCATTGATCCTGGATCCCAAGACCAGCCCCATTTATCTCAGAATCTTTCTCTCCAGTTCCTGTGACCTCTTCAAAATGCTGATGGACATTGAGAAGCAGCCCCTTCTCATGTTTCCAGATCCAGGGCCACCCCATTCTGATAAATTAATATATCTGGGACTACTACTTGACTAATACCCCTGTTCTTAAAAGCTCCAACTCGCAGTGACTAACACCACAGAAGATCTGCTGGTAGATAAAGAAGATATAGGAGGTGAAATTCAACTCCAGTTTTCTTTCTACCTTAATGGCTTTTTATAAATGTAAGTTGTTGTCAGATTTTTAATGTTTAGTTTAGTTTAGAGATACAGCACTGAAACAGGCCCTTCGGCCCACCGAGTCTGTGCCGACCATCAACCACCCATTTATACTAATCCTACACTAATCCCATATTCCTACCACATCCCCACCTGTCCCTATATTTCCCTACCACCTACCTATACTAGGGGCAATTTATAATGGCCAATTTACCTCCCAACCTGCAAGTCTTTTGGCTTGTGGAAGGAAACCGGAGCACCCGGAGAAAACCCACACAGACACAGGGAGAACTTGCAAACTCCACACAGGCAGTACCCAGAATTAATCTTGTCTTTTCTCTGACCTTTTGCCTCAACGTTTACTCCCTCCTTTTCTGAATATGCAGTTGATGGTAATAATCCTTCTGTGTGCAAAAATACAGATTTATCTCATCTGAAAGCACATCCACTCCAGGTATCACTAAAGCAATCAGGAATAGCAGGGCTGTCTGTGGCTGAAATGACAATCTGTAGATGCTGAGCTGCTGACATTTTCTTAATCTTTATGAATATGTAATGAACTGCTGTTCCTAATGAACTGGATAGAAGCACCACAAGAAGCTAAGATAATGCATTCCAGTGCACTAAAGTAGATTGATTATACCATAACAGTCTTAGCGAAGACAGGCATAGGCCTTGTTTTTAATTTTTGTATTTTTTAATCCTTTCCAGAGGTATCCCACAAAGTCAACATTTTTGTTTTTGCATGAAGTTTAAAAATAGCCAAGACATAAAGAGGACTTCACTAATTTCTAATCCATGTGGAAAGTGACAGTGTTAAAGATGCTTTGAATAGTATTCATGTCAGTTAGCATTTTCCACAGTGGCTAATAAATAGCACTGATGTATTACTGCTACTGGAGTATTGGGTACCAGTGGGACAATTATCAAACAAGGATACAATTAAAAAAAGTAACATTGCACATTTCAAATTTTAAACTTTATATGCCACAGTGCTATACGTACTTTTTATTACTCCTGACACTCTTAATGGTTGTATCTTTTAAAGAAAAAAATCTGATGGTTTACAATATTTCTGTAAATCGGGATGTCCACAGAGGACTGAGTCCCTAAAAATTAAAATTCACAAATACAAAGAAAAGTGCAGACCTGGCAGAGTCAGAGAGCTATAAAAAATACAATAAAGTAGTAAGACCTGCACAAATGAATACAAAACATGAAGGGATATTGAGGCTAACAGTAATAGTTTTTATAATTTTTTTTTAGAGAAATAGGTGGAGCCAAGGATAGATCCATGGGGGACACCAGAGGTAACGGTGCGGGGGCAGGAAGAAAAGCCATTGCAAGTGATATGATGGCTGCGATTAGATAGATAAGAATGAAATCATAGCAGTCCCAACAAGCTAGACAACAGTCAACAGGTATTGGAGGAGAATGGTTTGGTCAGTTGTGTCAAAGGCTACAAATGGGTCTAGAAGGGTGAGGAGGAATAGTTTACCTTTGACACAGTCACACAGGATGTCATATGTACATACAAACATGCGAATTAGGAACAGGAGTAGGCCATTTGGCCCCTCGAGCCTGCTCCGCCAGTCAGTAAGATCATGGCTGATCTGTATGTGTTTCAAATTCCACACTCCCATCTACACCTGATAACCTTTGATTCCCTTGCCTAACGAGAATCTATCTACCTCCGCCTTAAAAATGTCCAATGACCACGTCTCCACCACCATCTGAGGCAGAGAGTTCCAAAGCCATACAACCCTCTGAGAAAAAAATGTGACTTCGATAAGAGCATTTTCTGTACTGTGGCAGGGGCAAAAACCTGATTGGAGGGATTCAAACATGGAGTTCTGGAAAAAATTGGCATGGATTTAGGAGGCGACAACACATACAGGGACTTTGGAGAGGACAGGGAGGTTGGAGATGAGCGGTAGTTTACAAGGATGGTGGGGTCAAGGGTTGGTAGTTTGAGGAGGGGGTGATGACAGCAGTTTTAAAGAAGAGAGGGACAACGCTTGAGAGAGAGCCGTTAACAATATCGGCTAACATGGGGACCAGGAGGGGAGTTGAATGGTGAGCAGTTTAGTGGGAATAGGGTTGAGGGAGCAGGAGGTGGGACTCATGGACAAGATGAGCTCGCAGAGGGCATGAGGGGATATAGGAGAGAAACTAGAGAAAGATGAGAATTTAGGGCTAGGGCAGGGGATGCTTTAGAGGAAGCTTGACCTAGTGGGCTAGTGGAAGGGACAGACACAGCATGAGCTGTTCACGCTTATTGTTGGAGGTGAGGGTTGAGGAGATGGGAGCGGGTTAAGAGCACAGTTTGCAGTAGAGAAAAGAAGCCGGGGATTATCTTTGCATTACAGGATGATCCTGGAATAGTGAGTAGTTTTAACAGATGAGAAGAGGGTCCAATAATGCTTTATTTGGGCCATCCAGATCTGGCATGAATGGCTAAATCAGTTGTCTGTGGTGAATGGCCAGTGTGAGAGTCATGGTTTTAAAGGCAACCTTGCAGCATGGAATGGAAATTGTTTGGGAGACAGAGTATGGATAAAAGCTGCACACCCTCATTGGTGGGATGTGGCAAGTGGTACTCCCCAGGCACATCAGATTTTCACGATATTTATCAGTGACTAAAATGTAGGAATAGTGGTTTGTATATGCAAGTAGCGCAAATGGTAGCAATACAAAGGGACATCGAATAAGTGAGTGGGAAAAACTGTGCAAAATGAAGTTTAATGTGGAGAAATCACTCTGGATCCAAGAAAAGCTCATTTTCTAAATGGTGAGGAAGTTGCAACTATGGATGAGCAGAGAGATTTGGGTGTCCATATACAGAGATCACTATGTTAGTGAATAGGTACAAAAAATAATTTTAAAAAGGCTTATGGAATGTTTCCCTTTATCTCAAGGTGGTTGAACTACATAAATGAAGTTATACGTCAGCTGTACAGAGTACTGTGTTGAGTTTTGGGCACCAAACCTCAGGAAGGATATATGGCCATTGGAGGAGTACAGTGCAATTCACCAGAATGATACCAAGGTTTAAAGGGTTAAGTTGAGTGGCGTAAATGTGCTTTGTATTTCCTTGAGTTTAGAAGGTTGAGGGTGATGCAATTGATTGGAAATGATGAAGGGATTTGATATGGATGAAACACACAAACTATTTTCCAAGTTGGGGAATCCAGAACAAGGGACATTATCTTAAAGTTAGAGCTAGGCCATTTAGAACAAAAATCAGGAAAAACATTTTCACACAAAGGCAAGTGGAAATCTGGAATTCTGTGGATTCTAGGTCAACTTAAATTTTCAAGACATAAATCAATAGATTCTCTCATTAGGGAAGCATATCGAAGTATCTGGAAGAAAGGCAGGTAAATGGAATTGAGATGCACATCAGCCAATAAAATGGCAGAAGTAGGGTCTGAACGGCTTGTTCCTATGTTCCTACATGTACATGGCAATCTAAAAGTTACGTATTTATCAACTGCTGCTTTTATATTAGTGTTATTGCTGGAGGAAGTCCCAATCATAGCAGCAACATTCTAATGGCCTAGATTTTGCAGTCAGCAGCAAATGAATAACACTCACTGTTCACACTGAGGCTTGCCCACAGACTTTGTGGGCTTTTATACTGCGACTTGCTGTTATCAGAAAGTCAAAGCAGCATGACACTCTCTAGAGGGGATCTGGGTCCTATGTGAACATAACAAGCAATGGCCTCTCTCCCCAATCTTGAATCCTGACTGAGGCACACAGAGTCTAATCCAGGACGTGTAAGCTAGAATAGATAGTTAGATGTAAAATCATGTACAGAAAATGAAAGAGAAGGGAAGAAGGATGAGTTTAAGAGAGATAAGAGACAAAGAAAAAAGTTGAAGATTTTTTATATCTCCAACAATGTTATAATCTGAGGGAATGAGACTCCACACATTTAAAAATAAATTTTCAGTGCCAGATGGATTGTTTGATAGGAATTCAGGCATTATGCTGTTAAAAACTTGCTTACACTTGAAGGGGCAAGCCCTAACTTTTTCAGGCGTGTTTAGTGGGTAAGTACAGTAACTTCACAGCCTTCATGTACTCGATTGCCGAGTCTGTCAGTGAAATATTGGTGTAACAAAGCTTGTGGAAGAACTGGGAAAATCAGACAGCAACTTCCTGATTTCCGTGTTGAAATGCATATGTAGGGCCCTGGAGTTGGTGTCCAGTTCACTCCTTAATAACAGTGAGCACTGATGACTTCAGCATTATTTATACCGCAGAATCTGGGACAATATCATAAATGTGATGGGATTAGTGAGTTCTAGTTGCAGATGGGCTGTGGTTTAGTCTATTTATATAGAGCTTCCCTAGCATCAGAACGTTAAATATGTAAAAGTAACTTGGAAGCAACTGTGGTTTCAGTATTGCCAACAATGCTGTAAAATCCACCTTACAATGTAAACAGGGCAAATTCAGAGTATTAGATGGTTCAGTGGACTGCAGAGCTGCATTCTCTGGAGATTCTGAAATGCATGTACAATATAAAAACAAGCCAGATGGATAAAAATTTATAAGAGATGATTCCTTTTATGATGTGTATAGCAGCGCGTGATTTGCATCTCAGATCTCTACTGGTGAGTGCATCTGTTGCTTGAATTTGATGGTCGCAATTAAAACACTTTGACTCTCAGCTTAAGTCATGTGTGATCTGGAGTCTCCCAGCAAACTCTTTTTTGTACTTCTATGATGCATTTTTTCACTCCAAAAATAATGAAGAATGTTGAGAGAGAACTTTGCTGCCTACGAGGGTGGTGGAAGCAAAACGATAAATCATTTCAAAAGGAAATTGGATGGGCACCTGAGGGAAAGAAACTTGCAGGGCTTTGGAGATAGAGCTGGGTAATGGGACTGATTGGATTGCTCTACAGAGTCGGTATGGACGAGGGTAGAATGGCCTCCTGTGCTGTAATGTCTTTAAGACTCTAACACTAAGGTTCTTAACAATTTGCTTAAACTTGTGCTGAACTATCAGATGGTCAGTACCATTATATGGCATGTTCTTTCCTCCCCCACAGCCTCTGTCCTGCAGTGGATTTGCACGGAAAGGTGAATGCACATTGAGACATGATACTGGCAATAAAACTGGAAACTCGAGAGCCTCCGCAGTAGAAATAGATCAGCTCAAGTGTTGACTTGACAGTGTTGCCACATTTATCAAACAAATATTATCACAATAACACGGCTGCCTGATAAATACCTCAAAGGAATATAGAAAATGGTACAGCCAAAGTGTAAACTTCAGCAAGAGACAAATGGCAGATCTGTAAATGAGATCAACATGTACCTGAGCTGAATTTAAAAGCAGGACTGTTCAAAATACATGAGACATGGCCCAGCAAGATAAGTGATGTGTAGTTCTTAACTTTCCCTATTCTGTTAGAGAAATAAATAGGTATAACCTTCAGTAGCTTTCTCCTCCCCCTTCATACTGATGAGACCATCATTTCCGTACTCAGTGTGCCTACTGAATAATAGAATTCATGGTTATAGATTATAATTTATATGACATATAGTACCTTCAGACGCTCGGTTCTTTATCTGACTCAATATTCATAAGCTAACTTAAACTTTGCATATGGTTTATGACATTATCAAAATAGTTCATCAAGATTACAATGCAGAAATTCAATTATACTTCAGGTGCAGTGCACAATAACTGATTTTAAACTGCTAAACTCTTGAGTACATTCACTATTTTATCTGTAGTGTCCTGTTATTTCATTTGAACCTAGTAATATCGAGTTTTTAAAAAGAATGATAGCTGGATAAAGCTTCTGTTGTTGACGATCGCTTTGATGCTAATATGGTAACAATCAGGCGTTGGACCATCATCGAGCAGACATCTACCTATTTCACTCCCCTTCTGACATTTTGCTAGCCTGAGTCTTTTCAACTTAAAGTTGTGTTTAATTTAGCACCCTTGTTATTACACATTGATGTGATTGGAAATTAAAATGAATGGTATATGTTTGCTACACATTTGAAAGTTGAAAAATTAGAGAGGACGTCAGTCTGGATCACTCTGGGTGTATCTTTTGGCAGCCTGCCACATACAAGGATCACATGACAGAGGAATGGTGTTAAGTAAGGGAGATTTTTTTTTTAAAACAGTAGCCCCCATCTGTGGGTAGAGGCTTCAAATTACTGCAGCATTAGCATTCTACAATATTTAGATTACTGTAAAGCAGAGTAGACCCTACTTGCATGCATTACAGATAAATTGCTCAAGGCGGGTGCTAAGTTAGTTTTGTTATGGTTATAGGAAATGTTTTTATCTTGGATGTATAGAACCATAGAATGGCCAACATCACCAGCATCGAGGCCATCCTCCTACAAAGCCAACTACATTGGGCAGGTCATGTTGCCCGGATGGATGACAGTTGCCTGCCCAAGATAGTGTTGTATGGCGAGCTGACCACAGGTAAAAGGCACAAAGGGGCCCCATGCAAACATTTCAAGGACTCCCTGAAGAAGTCCCTCTCTGTGTGCTACATCAACCATCACCAGTGGGAAGCGCAGGCCATGGAGTGTGATGCCTGGAGATGCTACATCAGGAGGGCTACAGACACCTTTGAGACTGAGCAAAGAACCAGCATGAAAGAGAAAAGGAGCAGAAGGACAGATCCAATTGCCCCCAGCAGTGACTACACCTTCACTTGTACCTGCTGTGGGAGAATCTGCCAGTCAGGGATAGGCCTGACTAGCCATGAGCGGGCCTGCAACTGATGACTACAATCTTCCCAAATTCTTCGTCCACGAATAAATGCCAAGAGATAGAACCATAGAATGGTTAGAGGGAGGCCATTGGGCCAACAGTCTGTGTTGGCTCTCTGGTAGAGCAATTTAGCTAGTTCCACTCCTCTGCTCTTTTCCTGTAGTCCTGCAATTTCTCTTTCTGCAGGTGCTTATCCAAGTCCCTTTCGAAAGCCATGATTGAATCTGTGCCACCATCCACTCAGACAGTGAATTCCAGATCCTAAACACTTTTTTCTCACATCGCCTTTGGTTCTTTTGACAATCACCTTAAATCTATATCCTCTAGTTCTTGACACTTCTGCCAATGGGAGCAATTTCCCTCTTATCTACTCTGTCAAGACCCCTCATGATTTTGAACATCTCTATGAAATCTGTTCTCCAAGGAGAACAACTCCAGCTTCTCCATTCTGTCCACGTAACTGAAGTCCCTCCTCCCTGGATCCATTCTCATAAATCTTTTCTACACCCTCTCTAAAGCCTTTACATCCTCAAAGTGCAGAGCCCAGAATTGGACATAGTACTCCAGTTGGGGCCAAGCCAGTGTTTTATAAAGGTTCATTATAACTTCCTTGCTTTTGTACTCCATGATCCCATATGCCTTTTTAGCCACTTTCACTGTTCTACCACCTTCCCTGTTCTGCCACCTTCCTTATACCTCTAGGTCTTTCTGTTCCTACACCCCCTTTAGAATTGTGCCCTTTAGTTTATATTGCCTCTCCTTGTTCTTCCTATCAAAATGTATCACTTTATACTTCTCTATTAAATTTCATCTGCCATGTGTCCATCCATTCCACCAGTGTTTCTGTGTCCTCTTGAAGTCCATCACCTCCTCACAGTTCACAACACTTCCAAATGTTGTCATCTGCAAATTTTGAAACAGTGCCCTGTACACCCAGGTCTGTGTCATTGATATACATCAAGAAAAGCAGTGGTCCTAGTAACAACCACTGGAGAACCCCACTGTATACCTTGCTGCAGTCTGAAAAACAACCCTTCACCACAATTATCTGTTTCCTGTCACAGCCAACTTTATATTCATGCTGCCACTGTCCCTTTTATTCCGTGGGACAACTTTGCTGGCAAACCTAATATGTGGCACTGTATCAGATGCCTTTTGGGTGTCCATATATACCACAGCAACCACATTACCTTCATCAACCCTCTCTGTTACCTCATCGGAAAAACTCAATCAAGTTAGTTAAACATAGTTTGCATTTAACAAATCCATGCAGGCTTTCCTTAATTAAACTACACCTGTCCAAGTGACTGTTAATTTTGTCCTGAATTATTGATCCTAAAAGCTTTCCCACCACTGAGGTTAAACTGACTGGCCTATAGTTGCTGTGCTTGTCCTTAGACCCTTTTTTGAACAAGGATGTAATATTTGCAATTCTGCAGTCCTCTGGCACCACCTCCAAACCTGAGGAGCATTGCAAGGTTATGGCTTGTACCTCCACAATTTTCATTGTTACTTCCTTCAGCATCTTTCGATCCATCCCATCTGATCCTGGTGACTTAACAACTTGAAGTATAGCCAACCTTTCAAATACCTCCTCTTTAACAATTTTTAGCCCATCCAGTATTTCAACTACCTTCTCATTCACTGACTCTAGCAGCATCTTCTTCCTTGATAAAAATAGATGCAAAGTACTCATTTAGCACCTCAGCCATGCCCTCTGTCTCCATGT
The DNA here is from genome assembly GCF_036365525.1 of Heterodontus francisci. Taxonomy (NCBI): domain Eukaryota; kingdom Metazoa; phylum Chordata; class Chondrichthyes; order Heterodontiformes; family Heterodontidae; genus Heterodontus; species Heterodontus francisci. The sequence continues at coordinate 59,845,708 of NC_090385.1, forward strand.
GTAAATCTCCTTTCTGGTCCCTAATCGCCCTCACCCCTCCTCTTACTACCTTTTTACTATTCATGTGGCTACAGAAGACTTCTGAATTCCCTTCACACTCACTCTTTGGCCAGAATTTTATGTCCCGGCGGTGGCCCCACTGACCAGCTAAAATGTTGGGACGAGCCAGTCTTCACCAGGCCTGGAAACCATGCAGCAATTTTGCATGGCTCAGGCCCTTAATTGGCTGTGGTTGGGGCTTCTGCCCCTCTGAGGCTGGAAGTCCTGCCTGCAAGATCGGCTGGCCAATCAGTGTGCCGGTAGCTCCTCAGTCCCAGCAGCGCCCCTGAGAGTGGTGGCCACTGCTGGGACTGCACCCAGCGAGAGGAGCAACAGGCCCTGAAAATGTTGCGTGGGGTTTCGGGCCTCGCTGGGGGCAATCAGCTGGGCTTAGACAAGGGGGAAGAGGGGTTGATCAAAAGGGTGAGGGGAAGTGCTTCAGTGGGATGTGGTTTGTGCCGCTGGGGAGCCCTCCATGGGGCACAGGGTGTCCGATCAGGAGGCCCCCCCCCCATGTCCCCCAAGCCTGCAAGGAGGCCGCCCGGTCAGCTGGTGAAGTGCCCATCCACAGCTGGTATTGTACCAGTGGCAGCGGGAGGAGGCCCTTAGGTGCAATTACTTGGCCACTTAAGGGCCTCAATTGGCTTGGGGCGGGCAGGCCATTTCCCACCTCCCCAGCTGCTGGTAAAATGGCAGCAGGGACTCGTAGGCAACGGAAACGTCACCACCCGCCTCCCATTCGATTTTGTGCTCCCCAGCCTCCAGCCTGCTGCCAAAGGTGGCGTAAAATTCCGGCCTTTGCTCTATTATTTCCTTTTTCACTTGCCCTCTGCACTTTCTATATTTAGCTGGTTCCTACTTGTATTATCAACCTGACATCTGTCATATGCAACATTTTTCTGCTTCATCTTCCTCTCTATCTCTTTTGTTAACTAGGGAGCTAATGCTTTGTTTTTCCCTACCTTTCCCCTTTGTGGGAATGTGTGTCAACTGTATCAAAACCATCTCCTCTTTAAAGTCAGCCCATTGTTCCATTACTGTTTTGCCAACGTGTGTGTATAATATATATTTATAATAGTGACCTCTTTACCTAAAAACAGTAGCTGGTGTACTACTGCAATTGAGGCATCATTGAAATTGCTTAAAGAGCTTGGAAACAAGCTTTCTACTTAGTTTTGAAATCAAATTTGCAAAGGAATTTGAAAATTGTTATTGTGTGGAACATAGGTTTCCAGACTTTATTGAAAGATCATCAAATTCCTATCTGGGACTGGCCCATTGTGAGTAGTGTGTTGAGGATGTGTACTAGTGTAAAGTTTTGACAACATTTTCAATTGATATTGAACTGTTTAAAAAGAGAGAACGGGATAAGCTGTGTAATTACAGGCTAGTCAGCCTACCTCGGTGGTTGGAAAGTTATTGGAAAAAATTCGGAGACAGGATAAATCTTCATTTAGAAAGACACTGATTAATCAAAGACCGCACAGATTTGTTAAGGGAAGGTTGTGTCTAACTAACGTGATTGAATTTTTTGAGGCGGTAACAAGGAGGATTGATGAGAGTAGTGCATTTGATGTAGTCTATATGGATTTTAGCAAGGCTTTTGATAAGGTCCCACATGGCAGACCTGTCAGAGTAAAAGCCCATGGTATCGAGAGGCAGGAAGCAAAGGGTAAAGGTGGATGGGTGTTTTCTGACTGGAAGGCTGTTTCCAGTGGGGTTCCGCAGGGCTCAGTACTAGATCCCTTGCTTTTTGAAGTATACCTCCATGATTTGGACCTGAATGGACGGAGTACAATTAAGAATTTTGCAGGTGATACAAAAGTTGACTGGTTAATAATGAAGAAAGCTGTAGACTGCAGGAAGAAATCAATGGATGAATAGGATGGGCAGAACAGCGGTAAATGGAGTTCATTCCAGAGAAGTGTGAGTTATTGCAATTGGGGAAGGCTGACAAGGCCAGGGAATATGTAATAAATGGTAGGATACTGAGAAATGTAGAGGAACTGAGGGACCTTGGAGTGCCTATCCACAGATCCTTGAAGGTGGCTCGACAGGTCGATAAGGTGGTCAAGAAGGCATATGGGATACTTGCCTTTATTAGCCGAGGCATAGAATATAAGAACTGAGACATTATGCTGGAACAGGATAAACACTAGTTAGGTCACAGCTGGAATACTGCATGCAGTTCTGGTTACTGCACTATAGGAAAGATGTGATTATATGAGAGAGGGTACAGAGGATGGTGGGAATCTGGAATTTAGTGCCTGAAAGGGTGGTAGAGGCACAAACCCTCAACATTTAAAAAATACTTGGAAATGCACTTAAAATGCCATAACCTACAAGGTTCTGGACCAAGAGCTGCAAAGTGGGATTTTGCTGGATGGCAACTTGTCAGCTGGCACAGACGCAATGGGCCAAATGGCCTCCTTCTGTGCTACAGATTTCTATGATTCTATATTAATGTTAATAGTTTGAGAAAATGTGTTTTAAAAAAAATCTAAATACCTATTGCAAATAGATTATTCAATTATCGTATTTATCCGGCCTGGACTCCAAAGACTGAATGGTGGCCTCCTGTGCTGTAAATGACTATTTTAAATGCTACTTATTCAAAATATTGTAAAATAGATTTCTATAGATTTAGTGGTGTGCTAAGTCACCTCTTGTTTCACAATGGCTGGTTTGAGGCAGCATGTGAACCATTATTTTGTTTACAACCCCTCTATTCGTTACAACATGGCTTCTTGTTTTTTTTTTCTGTTCTTTCATGGAATGTGGGTGTCGCTGGCAAGGCCAGCATTTGTTGCCCATTCCTAATTGCCGTTGACAACTGATTGCCTTGCTAGGCCATTTCAGAGGGCAGTTAAGAGTCAACCACATTGCCCTTATCAGCCGAGGCACAGAATATAACAGCTGGGAGGTTGTGCTGGAACTGAACAAACACTACTGAGGCCACAGCTGGATTACTGCATGCCTTTCTGGTTACCGCACAGGAAAGATGTGCTTGCACTAGAGAGGGTACAGAGGATGGTAGGAATCTGGAATTCACAGTCTGAAAGGATGGTTGTTTAGGTGACATTAGTAGTTTATTTTTGAACATGTGACAAACGAATGCAAAATTTTCTGTTTAAGTTACATGGGTATATCCAGAGTTATAACGGCACAGAAGGAGGCCATTCGGCCTATTGGGTCCATGCCAGCACTCTAGAACAATCCAGGCAGCCTTATTCATCGGCTGTATCCCTGTAGCCCTGCAAGTTTATTTCCCTTAAGTGCCCATCCAGTTTCCTTTTGAAATCATTGATCGTCTCAGCTTCCACCACCCTTGTAGTCAGTGAGTTCCGTATCATTACCACTCGCTGCATTAAAAAAAATCTTCACATCCTCCCCTGCATCTCTTGCCAAAAATGTTAAATCTGTGTCTCCTAGTCCTTGTACTATCAGCTAATGGGAACAGCTTTTCTTTGTCTACCCTCTCTAAACCTGTCATAATCTTGTACACATCTGTCAGATCTCGCCTCAATCTCCTTTGCTCCAAGGAGAACAACCCCAACCTCTCCAAGGACTCTCACATCCTTCCTGAAGTGTGATGACAAGAACAGGATGCAGTGCTCTAGTTGTGGCCTAACCAGCGATTTATAAAAGTTCAGCATAATTACCCTGCTTTTGTCCTCAAACCTCTATTTATGAAGCCCAAGATCCCATATGCTTTGCTAACTAGTCTCTCAGTATGTCCTGCCACCTTCAAAGATGAAGATGAATCCCCCTTAGGTCCCTCTGTCCCTGTACACTCTTTATAACTGTGCCATTTAGTCTGCAATTGCCCCCTCCCTTTCCTTTTTGCCAAAATGTATGACCTCTGTATTAAATTCCATCTGCCACTTGTCTTCCCATTCTACTAGCCTATCTATGTCCTATTGCAGTCGATTGGTATCATAGTCACTGTCTGCCACACCTCCAAGTTTGGTATCATAGACAAATATTGAAATTTTACTGTATTCCAATATCTAAGTTTTTATATATATATATATATATATTACACGTACATAAAAATAAAAAAGCAGTGGTCCCAGCACTGACCTTTGGGGAACACCACTGTCCAGCATCCTCTAGTCAGAAATACAACCAATTACTGTGACTCACTGTTTTCTGTCCTTAAGCTAATTCTTCACGCAAGCTGACACTGACCCTCCTATTCCATGAGCCTCAATTTTGTTAACCAACCTTTTATGTAGTACTTTGCCAACCGTTTTCTTAAAATCCATATAGACAACATCCATTGTTTTTCCTTCAACCTTCTCTGTTAATTCTTCCAAAAAAAATCAATTAGATTAGTCAAGCATGATCTGCCATTTACAAATCAATGCTGACTTTTCCTAATTAACTCAAGTCTCTCCAAGTGCCTGTTGATTTCTTTTTCCCTGATTATTGCTTCTAAAGCCTAACCCACCAGAGATGTGAAACTAACCAGCCTGTCGTAACAAGGACTGTCCTTACACTCATTATTCAATAAGGGTGTCACATTTGCCATTCTCCAATCCTCTGGCATCTCCCCCATATCAATGGAAGATTATGGCAAGCCCTTCTGCTATCTCCACTCCCACTTCCTTCAGCAACCTGGGATGCAAGCCATCCGGACCAAGCAACTTATCCACTCTAAGCATTGCCAGCCTTTCCAGTACATCATACCTATCAATTAGCACTTCATCTGTTAGCTCTACCATCTCCGCTTCAACCAATATTTTGTCAACAGCCTCTTCCTCAGTAAACACTGATACCAAGCGCTTATTAAGTATTCTAGCCTTGCCCTATGCCTCTAAGCATTACCTTCTTTGTCCCTAATAGGCCTCTTACTACCTGCTTACTATTATGCCGGTGGAAGATTTTTGGGTTCCTTTTATTCTCTCTTTGCCAGTCTTATTTTCCTCTTAACTTCCCCGCTCAACTTGTTGTATATGGCTTGGTTCTCGCTTAAAGAATTCACTTTTTTTTTCTTATTATTCTCTATCTCCCTCATCATCCAAGGAGCCCTGGCTTTGGTTCCCTTACCTTTCACTCTTGTTGGAATGTACCTAGCCTATACCTGAAATATCTCCTTAAAGATCTGTTACAGATTTTGCTGTCAATCTTTGGTAGCATTTTACTCTGGCTAGATCTCTTCTCATCCCATTGAAGTTAGCCTTCTAATTTAGAAGTTCTACTTTAGATTGTTCCTTACTCTTCATTTCTCATCTAAACCTTATACAATGATTGTCCTTAATCAAGTGTTTCCCCACAGATACTTGGTCCACTTAACCTGCCTCATTCTCCAGCACCGCCTCCTTCCTAGTTGGACCAAGAACATACTGGTGAAGAAAATTCCCCTGAACACATGACAGTAATTTCTTTCCTTCCTTTTCCCTCACATTATGCCAGTCGGTATTTGGGTAATTAAAGTCCCCCAGTATCACCACTCTATAGTTCTTGTACATCTCCATCATTTCTGTACAGATTTGCTGTTCTGTCTCTCTCTGTCTCACTATTTTGACAAATGAATGCAAAATTTTCTGTTAAAGTTACAATTGTTATGACCAGGTGAGAAAGGTGGGACTCTGTTAGCCTTCACCTGGTCTTATTGTAACAGGGCTTTAATTTTAAACACACTGTGTTTTGAGCTCCCCCTTGTTGAATCCTTGTTCACCACTTTTCAATTATAAGGGAAAGAAATGAGCACAAAGAGGCTTTCTTAGGTTTAAAGAAGAAAAGTGAAATTTTATTAAAACTTAAACTCTAATTCATTTAACGCCTACAGATACACGCTACACCCCACGCTAGCATGCAAACGCGATATACACAAGCAAATAGAGAGAGAAAAGAGTAGAAGAAAACAAAGTAGAACAGTTTGAGGCAATATCTTGTCACTGTGCTTGGAGCTCACTGTATTGTCCTTTTGTAGGTAGTTCTTGCTTTTCGTTGGGGCCCAGTATTATTAAATCTTGTTCACTGTACGAGACTTTTCTCTCTTGGGGTTCATGTGTCTTCAGTTCCGTGAGAAAGAGATGGGCGCAGACAGGAGAGAGGTCTTTTCCAGTCCAGGAGCAAACAGCTTTCTGAATTTTAAAATTCTGTGGCAAGTTCAAATTCAAAAAATTCCAACTGCCAGTTAGTATGTGACTAAACTGGTCTGACCAGGTCTTCAGTGTATTGGGGAAGCAGGGACTGGGTCCTTTGTTCCAACATTGTCTGCTAGTATGCAAAAAAGGTCTTTCTGGCGAGGGGCCTGGCAATTCCTTGTGATAGGCCCTCTTTTCTTCCTAGCAGCAATTTTAAGTTTTAATATTCATGTGGTGAAATAATGTGTACCTCATTCTTGGCAGGTGGGGGCCTGCATGACACAAGGTTACCATTCAGAGGTTACCAATCCTAGTGGAAAGCTGTGCTGGAAGCAGATGCAAGTTGAACAATTGGGACTACAGGGCCCTCACCTTTGCTGCCCGCTAGGATTACAAGAAAATTTAATATGACTTTTCATCTGTTTTCATTGGATGAGCTTTATCCTGATAGTTTACTATATGTCTGAGAACCACCTTTTCTTGCTCAGACTGTCAGCCAGAACGTGGCACTGACCATTTTGGAGCCACCACTTCCAATTGGTGAAACCAATTTGCTTATACTGAGATAAGTTAATTAACGAGGGAAAAAAAATTTGACTGGCAAAAAAAAGGTTGGCTCTTGCCTTGCTGTATAGCAGTTCCAACCATCTTTATTAAAATGGTTTCTAAAATAGAAATGTAGTCTTTTTAAACATTGATGAATATCCAAGGCATTGCATTGGTATTGCTGCAATTGAGAGCGTGACTGATGCCACAGACCAGCGGAGCGCAACTTTGACTCCCTAACTGAGTTTTCAAAATCAGATGCATTGCTGAAGGCTGGTAAGCGAAGGACAGTCATTTCCTCGGATAGAGTGGTCATGAACTGCAGACATGTTATACATTCACTTAAATTTGGTTGTTGGAGTTCACTAGTTTCTACGCTACTGAGATCTCCACATTTAATCCAAAAAACTGTTATGTTGATTTTGATGGACTAAACCTGCCTTTTCTATATAGTGCCGAAAAATAGCTGATCCTTTTGTCAGTTTAATTCCCATCTGCAGTATCAATTGCTCCCCTGGTGGCAGAGATCTAAAATACAAATCAAGATATGAACTGGAGTTGTACAGGCTTGAAAGATCCCAGGCTTTGTCTTTGGTCTGCATTTACTGATCTTATCTGGGGTGGTGGTAGCGGCACGATAATTGGACTTGGATTGAGGGAAAACCAGCCATGTGGCAGGTGGCCATAATGCCATCCCAACATAAATCGGTGCCTTTAGGATAGTAGATGGGAAATTTAGTTTTACAGAAATATAGTGTTTATTTAAATAATACTGTAATAAACATGTGTAAAATGAAGAAAAAGGCCCTTGGTGGTTTATTTACTCAGGCAAAAATCAAAATTAGTTTATGAACAATTACATGAAATTGCAACATTATTTCTATTCTTCATTTGCAACAGATGGTTTCAGAAAACTAGCCTTAGACTCCAGCCCACTAAGAATGTCATTATCGGACCCTACAGCTTGGACAACAGCCATGAACAACCTGGGAATGGGACCAATGGGAATGACTGGACAGCCGCTTATGTCAGGTATACTTGCTTCTTGATTCTGTTGCCCAGTAGAACCCTTCTGATGCCTCTCCCAATTATATTTATGTTGATCAATGCTGGATGCTGCTGTCCTGGGGAAGTTGCTGCTGAGTTTTGAAATTTAGATGCTACAGATTTAATTCTGAACCTTGACCTTGTATTCTTTTGCGTTTCACATCTGTTTGATACAGTGATATACAGAAATATTATCTATTTTTCATCAGTTTAAAATGGAAGCAGCTTTTTGAGGGATAAAATTTTTTCTCTATTGCCAATGGTATTAAATTTGTTTCAGGTGAATGCAAATCTGTTTTGGAAACACCTGATGATCAGGTTTAATCTGGAGTGGGTTTTGATTGGACTGGGTGGATCAAATGCAAAACGCTGGCATTTTTTCAGGCCCTGGGATATTTTAAATGGTAGGTTTCATTTAAATGCTGCAAGTCCATTTTCTGCCAGCTGGCAGATATCTGGAGGATCTTGTAGAAGGGAAGGTTTGGTGGGAGTGGGTGGGTCTAGAGCAGGGGAAGCCAAAACTTCCTTTGTGGGGCCCAAAGGAGGAGTACTCCTGGCCCAACAAATGAATTTCTTTCACTTCCTGAAAGGCCTCTTCAACAAAAATAGCGCCTTGAACTGAAAAAAAAATCCCAAGGCATTTCACAGGAGCATTATCAATAACATAATTTGATGCTGACCACATATAGTAATATTAGGGCAAATGAACAAAACCTCGATCAAAGATGTAGGTTGGAAAGAGAAGCGGAGAGTTTGACGGAGGGAATTCCAGAACTCGTGGCCTTGGTAGCTGAAGGCATGTCTGCCACTGGTGGAGTGAGTTAGGACACACAGTTTTAGATGGCCTCAAGATTATGGAGGGTAGAATGTGGGCGGACAGCCACGAGTGCATTGGAATGGACAGGTGTAGAGGTAACAAGGCATGACTGCTTCAGCTTGGTGAGAATGTTATGACAGCTTCCTCTCCGACTCCATTTAAAATTGTTCCAATTAGCATGAAATATAAACAGAAAATTCTGGAAATGCTCAGCAGGTCAGGCAGCATCTGTGGAGAGAGGAATAGAGTTGATGTTGAAGGTTGATGACCATTCGGCAGAACTGGAAAAAGTTAGTAATGTAACGGGTTTTAAGCAAATTAAGAGGCAGGGAAAGGAGGAGTAAGAAAAGAACAAAAAGGAACATCTGTGATAGGGTAGAAGGCAGGAGAGATTCAATGAAAGAACAAGGTGATGGTGCAAAGCAAAAGCAGATGGTAATCGGAGAAGTAAAGGAACAGATGGGACTGGAGGAGGTGTAAATGGGAATAGCAGAATCATTACCAATGTTACTGTGAAAAAATGGGAGCAATATGATCTGAAATTGTTGAACTTAATGTTAAGTCCAGAAGCTGTGAAGTGCCTAATTGAAAGTTGAACTTGCGTAGAGTTTCATTGAAACAATCTAGGAGGCTGAAGTCAGAGTGGGAGTGGGGCGGAGAAGTAAACTGACAAATGTTTATTGTCTCATTGCCATCTCTTTTTGCTTTGCACCATCATCCCTTTTGTCATTTAATCTCCTCTGCCTTTCACCCTATCGCAAGCTTTCCCTTTTCTTCACAGTCATTTCACCACCTCTGTACTTGCTTAAAATCTGTTACATTTCAAACTTTTTGCTGTTCCAACACTGTCATCAACCTGAAATATTAACTCTCTTTCTCTCTCCACAGATGCTGCATGACCTGAATATTAACAGCATTTTCTGTTTTTATTTCAGATTTCCAGCTTCTGCAGTATTTTGCTTTTTGATTAGTATTTATGTATGAAGCTCCCCCAATTCCAGCAGTGTTAATCCACAACACTAAATATCTACCCCTCCATCACTGTTGTTTCCTGGCCGCAGTGTGTACCAACTACAGGATGCACTGCAGCAACTTGCCAAGATTACTTCAGCAGCAAACCCATAACCTCCACCATCTTGAAGGACAAGGGCAGTAGGTGCATGGGAATACCATATTCTACAAGTTACATAGGAAAATAGGAACCGGAGTAGGCCATTCAGTCCATCAAGCCTGCTCCGCCATTCAGTAAGATCATGGCTGATCAGCTACCTCAATGCAACTTTCCAGCACTATCCCCAAATCCCTTGAAATCATTAGTATCCAGACATCTATCAATTTCTGTCTTGAACATGCTCAATGATTGAGCTTCCACAGCCCTCTGGGGTAGAGAATTCCAAAGATTCACCACCCTCAGAAACAAAATTCCTTCTCATCTTAGTCTTAAATAAGACCCCTTATTCTGAGATTATGTCCCCTGGTTCTAGAGTCACCAGCCAGGAGCAACATCCTATACATCCATCCTGTCGCACGGCGTAAGAATTTTGTAAGTTTCAATGAGATCACGTCTCATTCTTCGAAACTCTAGAAAATACAAGCCCAGTTTCTTCAATCTCTCCTCACAAGATAATCCCACTATCCCAGGGATTAGTCTGGTGAAGCTCCATTGCTCTCCTCTGTGGCAAGTATATCCTTCCTTTGATGAGGAGACCAAAATTGTACACAATACTCCAGGTGCAGTCTCACCAAGGCTTTATACAATTGCAGCAACACTTCTTCATTCCTGTACTCAAAACCCTTTGCAATGAAGGCCAACATACCATTTGCCTTCCTAATAGCTTACTGCACCTGCATGCTAGCTTTTAGTGACTCATGAAAAAGGACACCCAGGTCCCTTTCGACATAAACACTTCCCAATCTCTCACCATTTAAGAAATATTCTGTCTTTCTGTTTTCTTTACCAAAGTGAATAACTTCATACTTATTCACATTATATTCCATCTGCCATGTTCTTGCCCATTTACCTTAGCCTGTCCAGGTCCCCTTGAAGCCTCCTTGCATCCTCCTCACAACTTGCATTCCCACCTAGTTTTGTGTCATCAGCAAATTTGGAAATATTACATTTGGTCTCCAGATCATTTTTATAGATTGTGAACAGCTGTGGCCTCAGCACTGATCCTTACGGTACTCCACTAAGTGTAGTCTGCCATCGTGAGAATGTGATTCAGTAAGGTGGCCCACCACTTCTTGAAGGGCAACTTGAGATGGGCGACAAATGCTGGCCTTGCTAGTGATGCCCATTTCCTGAGAATGAACATAAATAAAAATTCAGGCAAGCCAAATTAGTTGCTACACCTCCTGTAAGGCCCAACTACTACTATGCTGTAGTAGTTCTCTACCAGAGCCAAGGTAAGAACTGGAGCCAGCACAGCGCCCCCAAAATCTAAAATTTGTGATATGGTGAAAGTAGTCTGTTCATCGACGCATACTTATGCTTCTCCCTGGGATAGTAGCTTCGCAATCGTAAGTTTTAAGTGTACAGTAAAATAAATGCACACAATGTTACTCATGAGAAAGAAAGGAATAACTTGCATTTATACAGAGTCTTTCACAACCTCAGGTCATCCCAAAGCACTTACTGCCAATTAAGTACTTTTGATGTGTAATCGCTTGTAATGTAGAGAAATGCTGCAGCCAATTATGCACACAGCAAACTGCAATGAGCAGATGATCTGCTTTAGTGATGGTTGAGGAATAAATGTTGGTCAGGACGTCAGGAAAACTTTCCTGCTCATTTTAGGAAGGTGCCTTGGGATCTTTTACATCCACCTGGGAGGACATATGGAGATGGCTTAATATTTCATCCCAAACACGACACCTCTGACGGTGCAGCACTCCCTTACTACTGTACTGAAATGTCAGCTTAGATTATGTGCTCAAGTCTCTGGAGCAGAGCTTGAACATGTACCTTCTGACTTGGAGGCAAGTGTGCCGCCACTTGAGCCAAGGCTGACATCTTCATCAGTACTATCTTGCTAGCTTGAATATGGCAGTACAGTTCAGAGTGCCATACTCCCACCAGTATACTTAATATGGTAAGTTGTGACAGGGTCTGAATTGTTTTCCTCTTAAGATTAATGTGAACATTAAAGTTATTCTTTGTGATTCTTTAATCTTGGTGTCTTATCAAAAATGTCTGCTTTATTTCACTGAAACAACTCATATGATTGGCATGGATGTCAAAAGTGCTGGATCTTTATTTCAAATTTGGTGCTAAGTGTAAATGGGCTTCTAATCAAGGTGAATACATATCCTTGTAACTAGAGTCCTGTCTAAAAGAAGCATACTCTACTGCTTTCTCAGTTATTCGAGACATACATTTCCCACACTCGTACGACTGATTTCATTTTTTAAAAATTCGTTCATAGGGTGTGGGTGTTGCTGGCTAGGCCAACATTTATTGCCCATTCCTAATTGCTCTTGAGAAGGTTGTGGTGAGCTGCCTTCTTGAACCGCTGCAGTCTATGTGAGGTTGGTACGCCCACGGTGCTGTTAGGAAGGGAGTTCCAGGATTTTGACGGAACAGCGGTATCGTTCCAAGTCAGGATGGTGTGTGACTTGGAAGGGAACTTGCAGGTGGTGATGTTCCCATGCATTTGCTGCCCTTGTCCTTCTAGTTGGTAGAGGTCGCGGTTTTGGAAGGTGCTTTCTAAGGTGCCTTGGTGCATTGCTGCATTGCATCTTGTAGATGGTACACACTGAAGCCACTGTGGGTCGGTGGTGGACGGAGTGAATGTTTGTGGATGGGGTGTCAGTCAAGCGGGCTGCTTTGTCCTGGATGACGTTGAGTTTCTTGAGTGTTGTTGGAGCTGTACCCATCCAGGCAAGTAGAGACTATCCCATCACACTCCTGACTTGTGTCTTGTAGATGGACAGGCTTTGGGAGTCAGGAGATGAGTTATTCGCCACAGGATTCCTAGCCTCTGACCTGCTCTTGTAGTCACGGTATTTATATTGCTACTCCAGTTCAGTTTCTGGTCAATGGTAACCCCTAGGATGTTGATATGGGGGATTCAGTGATGGTAATGCCATTGAATGTCAAGGGGAGATGGTTAGATTCTCTCTTGTTGGAGATGGTCATTGCCCGCCACTTGTGTGGCGCGAATGTTACTTGCCACTTATCAGCACAAGCCTGGATATTGTCCAGGTCTTGCTGCATTTCTACACGGACTGCTTCAGTATTTGAGGAGTCGCGAATGGTGCTGAACATTATGCAATCATCAGCGAACATCCCCACTTCTGACCTTATGATTGAAGGAAGGTCATTGATGAAGCAGATGAAGATGGTTGGGCCTAGGACACTACCCTGAGGGACTCCTGCAGTGATGTTCTGGAGTTCAGATGATTGACCTCCAACGACCCCAACCAGCGGAGAGTTTTCCCCCTGATTCCAATTGACTCAGTTTTGCTAGGGCTCCTTGGTGCCATACTCGATCGAATGCTGCCTTGATGTCATAGGGCAGTCACTCTCACCTCACCTCTTGAGTTCAGCTCTTTTGTCCATGTTTGAAACAAGGCTGTAACGAGGTCAGGAGCTGAGTGGCCCTTGCAGAACCCAAACTGAGCGTCACTGAGCAGGTTATTGCTAAGCAAGTGTTGCTTGATGGCACTGTTGATGACACCATCACTTTGCTGATGATGCAAGTAGACTGATAGGATGGTAATTGGCTGGATTGGACTTGTCCTGCTTTTTGTGTACAGGACGTACCTGGGTAATTTTCCACATTGCCGGATAGATGCCAGTGTTGTAGCTGTACTGGTGCAGCTTGGCCAGGGGCGCGGCAGGTTCTGGAGCACAGGTCTTCAGTACTATTGCCGGAATATTGTCAGGGACCATAGCCTTCGCAGTATCCAGTGCCTTCAGTCGGTTCTTGATATCATGCGGAGTGAATCGAATTGGCTGAAGTCTGGCATCTGTAATGCTAGGGACTTCAGGAGGAGGCGAGATGGATCGTCAACTTGGCACTTCTGGCTGAAGATTGTTGCAAATGCTTCAGCCTTATCTTTCGCGCTGGTGTGCTCTGCATTGAACCAGGGTTGGTCTGCTGGCTTGATGGTAATGGTAGAGTGGGGCATATGCCGGGCCATGACGTTATAGACAGTGGTTGAGTACAATTCTGTTGCTGCTGATGGCCCACAGCGCCTCATGGATGCCCAATTTTGCATTGCTAGATCTGTTTGAAATCTATCCCATTTAGCACAGTGATAGTGCACACAACACGATGGATGGTATCCTCAATGTGAAGTTGGGACGTCTCCACAAGGACTGTGCGGTGGTCACTCCTACCAATACTGTCATGGACAGTTGCATATGCGGCAGGCAGATTGGTGAGGACGAGGTCAAGTATGTTTTTCCCTCTTGGTTCTCTCACCACCAGCCGTAGACCTGGTGTAGCAGCTCTGTCCTTTAGGACTCGGCCAGCTCGGTCAGTAGTGGTCTTACCGAGCCACTCTTAGTGATGGATATTGAAGTCCCCCACCCAGAGTGCATTCTGTGCCCTTGCCACCCTCAGTGCTTCCTCCAAGTGGTGTTCAACATGGAGGGGTACTGACTCATCAGCTGAGGGAGGGCGGTAGGTGATAATCAACAGGAGGTTTGACCTGATGCCATGAAACTTCATGGGGTCCGGAGTCGATGTTGAGGACTCCCAGGGCAACTCCCTCCCTACTGTATACCACTGTGCCGCCACCTCTGCTGGGTCTGTTCTGCCGCTGGGACAGGACATACCCGGGGATAGTGATGGCAGTGTCTGGGACATTGTAAGGTATGATTCCGTGAGTATGACTATGTCAGGCTGTTGCTTGACTAGTCTGTGGGAAAGCTCTCCCAACTTCGGCACAAGCCCCCAGATGCTTGTAAGGAGGTCTTTGCAGGGTCGACATGGCTGGATTTGCCATTGTCATTTGTGGTGCCTAGGTGGATGCCGGGTGGTCTGTCCGGTTTCATTCCTTTTTATTGACTTCATAGTGGTTAGATACAACTGAGTGGCTTGCTAGGCCATTTCAGAGGGCATGTAAGAGTTAACCACATTGCTGTGGGTCTGGAGTCACATGTAGGCCAGACCAGGTGAGGACAGCAGATTTCCTTCCCTAAAGGATATTAGTGAACCGGATGGGTTTTAACAACAATCGACAATGGTTTCATGGCCATCATTAGACTAGCTTTTAATTCCAGATTTATTAATTGAATTCAAATTCCACTGTCTGCTGTGGTGGGATTTGAACCCATGTCCCCAAAGCAATACCCTGGGTCTCTGGGTTACTAGTCCAGTGACAATATCACTACGCCACCACCTCCCCTTTGAACATTACAAAGTGTTCAAGAATAGGCAGTGCTGTTCATGACATCGCTGGAATTGAATTCACATTCATACAAAGGGGCAAGTTTTACACCAAAATTTTCATCCTGGATAAAGCATTCTTTCTGTCAGCTAAGAGTGATGTTACAGAATTCAGCACATTGAACTTTTGAAAAAAGCTGCAAAGAGTGGAGAAGCCATGTGGGAAGAAGAAAAGTAAATTCTGGATGAAGACGCAAAAGCAAAGGCGGAGCTTTTAGCGCATTTATTTGTTTGTTATTCCATTCATACAAAACACTCCTATGCTAGTAATCTTTGATGTTTACTATGAAAAAAATAAACCACAGTGGGTTTCAAGAAGGAACAGAGAACAAATGTGATTCAGTGTTATTAGAAATGCATCAAGTGAATCATGTGGCTAGGTCAGCTAGACAGAGCAAAGATCTTCTGCCAAGTACTATGTTTACTATAGTCCTCAGTAGGGGGAGGACGGCCTATTTACGCAGACAGTATCGATACCTTATTGGTCACCAGTCAGCCAACTCAACAGGAAGTATAAGCTGTGATGTGAAAAGAGATCAATTCTCTGAATGGTTTTCCATTTAAGATGGTTGTTAAAATTGGCAAAGCAACCTGTCAGCGAGCCCAAGTCTAGTTGTATACACAGATTAGGATTCAAACTCAAGCTTCCCATTTGAGAACCTATGATGAGGTTGGAATTGCTTGATCATAGCTCACGCTTCATCCTTCTTTGCTAAATTTGCAAATGCACTTCTGTTAGTTTTATACATTGTAAACTTGAAAGCCCTGAAATGCAGAATTAACTGCGAAAATTGTAACTCACCTTTCTGATTCTAAAAGGAGTAGAAGTAGGCCATTAAAATAGTTTGAGCGATAGTCTGAGATGAGATTAATAAAT
Organism: Heterodontus francisci; assembly: GCF_036365525.1. Classification (NCBI taxonomy): domain Eukaryota; kingdom Metazoa; phylum Chordata; class Chondrichthyes; order Heterodontiformes; family Heterodontidae; genus Heterodontus; species Heterodontus francisci. Next base: position 59,861,527 of record NC_090385.1, read on the forward strand.
ATTCACAGAAAATTTGGGAAACTTCCAATGAAACTGGATTGAGCCACATTGTGTTCTCTTGGAACAGGGTGACTGAAAAAATTGATTCCTAAAGGTATCAATAATAAATGATCGTTTTTCTGATTTTATTGTCCATTATAGAAAGAGTGACATTTTATCTGACAAATCTAAGATCAACCTGTTACTGCATAATGAAGGTCAGCATGACCTTTTTAAATGTCACAATTCCCTGCTGTTATAAGAACCATTCTGACTGAAACTTGCCTACTTCTTGAAAAACAAGCTCCTGCTCCTATTTTTTAATGTTCTTAATTGGTAAACATTGATCCTCTTCCCCCACCCACCCATTCCTGAGTAGAAAGGAGGAAAATCAGCCAGTGTTCCCACATGTCTGTAGACGAGTTTAGGACAGGATCAGTCCATGGGTGACATCCCCATTATTTAAGTGGCATGCCAGCATTCACTATCTGGGCAGAGATAAACTATTCCTTGGCCTTTCTACTCTCCAGCCACCATCCCAGGTTTGACTCCTTCTTGGGAAAACACATAGCATCCCTCTGCGTCTCTCCCGATCTTCTCCAAAAGGCCCATTGGGGCACTCATCACTGCCTACTTAGGAGCAGCAATTCCAACTGCCTATCTTACTCTCTCGCCAACCTTATTGACCTTATTGTGGATGATTGCATCAACATCATGGCTTTGACAGAAACTTAGCTCATGGGTAATAGCATCTTGCCTCTCACTGAAACCTCCTCTGGCTATATCTTACACTACCTGCCCTGTCTAAACCACTGGGGTGGAGGTGTCACCCTTGAAACCAAATCTCATTTTGGTCTCTTCTCCTTTGAGCACTTCAGCTGGTTCCACCCCTCTGACCTGTCTCTTAAAATCCTTGTCCTTTACTACCCACCGAAACCTCATATCTGGTTTCTCACCAAGGTATCCTCAGTGCTTTGTGTTCTCAGTCTTTGCAACAAGCTACTTGTCAGCTTCGGTGATTTCCCTTGGTATGGAGTTCACCTTCATTCCTTTAAGTGCAAGGGCCACAATGTGATTCTTTTGATTTTAAATTTCTCATCTTTGTTTTCATATCCCTCTTTGCCCTCACCATCCCTACTCTAGGATCATCCTGGAATGCAAAGGTACCCCCGACTTGTTTTCTTCACGACCACCCATCTCCTTAAACCCTACTCCTCTGCCCCTACCAGGTTTGAACCTCTATAATAAGGTTTCTGCCCCTGCCATGGCATTGAAATGGCCAAAATCTAAGTCACAAATTATATCCCATGTGACTCTGGTGCACTATCCCTTCTCATCCTTCTCCAGCGACTCCCTCCATTGTCTAGCTGAATGGAACTGCCCATGCCTCGCTCCACTCTAACCTGTCCGGTCGTAGCCAGAAGAATCTCCTGAAATAGCTTTTCCTTCCATCCCCACACCATTGTTTCTGGAGACCCCCACAGAACTATCCTTGGCCCCCTCCTGTTTTTCATCTACATGATGCCCCTCAGCGGCAGCATGCGGTAACAAATCAGATTCTACATGTATGCTGATGACACCCAGTTCTACCTCACTACAATCTCTCTTAATGCCTCCACTGCCTCGTTGTTGTCAAAATACTTGTCTTCTATGCAGTCCTGTGTGAGTCGAAATTTCCTCCAATTGAATATGCGGAAGACTAAAGATATTGTCTTTGGTTCCCATCACAATTTCCATTCCCTATCCGCCAACTCCATCCCTGTCCCTGACTACTGTTTCAGGCTGATCCAGACTGTTCGTAACCTCAGTGCCCTATTTGACACTATTCTGAGCTTCCAACCTCATATTTCTCAATCACTAAGATTCCCTACTTTGACTTCCCTAATATGCCCTTTCTTCACTGCTCTTTCTTCAGCCCGTCCCCTGGTGAAACCTTCATCTGTGTTTTTGTTATCACCAGATGTGCTTGTTCTGGCACCCTCCTTCCCATCTTCCACCTTCTCCATTCCTCTCTCTTCCTCTCCCTGGAAACTGCCTGAGACTGACCAGACTGGTGACAACCTTGGTGTCATGTTTGACCCGAAGATGAGCTTCCAACCATACATCCGTGCCATGTCCATAACATTGCCTGACTCTGCTGTTCTCTCAGCTCAGCTGCTGGAATCCTTACCCATGCCTTTGGTACCTCTCGTTCTGAGTATTACAATGCACTCCTGGCCAGTCTTTCATCTTCCACTCTCCATAAAATCATCCAAAGCTTTGCTGTCCAAATCCTAACACTCTCACCTGTTAACCACCCTTTTGCTTGCTGACCTACATTAGCTTCTGGTTACCAAAAGTCTTGATTTTAAACTTCTCATTTCTTATGTTCAAATCCCTCCATGATCTTGTTCCTCCCTTTCTGTGGTTGTAGGGCTTGAGGAAGCTACAATGTTCTGTCAGGCAAATCCCACCTGTCAAGACTGAGGCACAGATTATTTCGACACATGAACATTAAAGCTTAAAATGACCAGCCCTGACCGGAAAGACATTTCCATGGTAACAGACAATGTTGAAACAATGGAGACTCTGCTCTCCAATACACAGATGTGGTCAGACTAGTTTTAGTCACATGGCTAGTTGGCTGGGGCAGAGAAATTTGAGCCTCTAACAAGGGATGTGAAGAGACTGTTTCATATAAGGAACTAGTCACACAACAGCACCCTGGGAGCTTTTTTGAATTTTAACTACGAAACAAAGGAATTGCCAGGCAGAATGCTGTGTGCTCCTGGAACTGAAGCAAGAACATCTGCCTGCCTGCTCTTCTCTCGGAACTGAAACCATTGAAGACACGTAAACTCAGAGAGAAAAGGTTTGCCACGGGAACAAAGTTTTAAGATTACTGGGCCCCAACGAAACACAAGACCATAACTTCAATCAAGGACTACAGCAAGCTCGAGAAAGAGTAACGAGATTGCCTCAAACTGTGCTACTTCTCTTTTCTGTCCTTATTTTGCAAGTTTATATCACGTGTGCATGCTAGCGTGAACGCGTCTTATATCGGTAGGCGTGAACTGTATTAGAGTTAAGTTTAAAATTTTAATAAATTTCCACTTTCTGCTTTAAACCAAAAAAAGCCTGTGTGTGCTCAGTTCTTTGCCTTATAATTGGAAACTGTGAGCAAGGATTCACAAACAGGGGAGCTCAAAACACAGTATGTTTAAAAATTAAACCCTGTTCCAATAAGACCAGGTAAAGATAACAAAAGATCCCTAGACATTGCTCACCTGGTCGTAACAGTTTCCTCTAAGCTGTGCAGATGCACAGTAACCCGGAAGTTACCACACAAGTCGCGCACAATTTGTCCCTTTGAGGATACTCTGCGGGCATGGCTGCACAAAATGTTTTAAGGGTACCACGTACTTAAATAAATAGGTTGCGCACAACAAAAAAAATTGGATGGGTCATTGCCTGCAACTCCACCTTCTACCTTCTTCCATTGCTAGCCTCTTGTTCATCGCCCCCCTGCCTTCGCTCCATGATCAGAGACCATGCTTTCAGCTATCTAGGCCCTGAGCTCTGGACTTCGCTCCCTAAACTTCTCCATCTGTCAATCTGTCTCTTCTCCTTTAAGCTGCTCCTTAAAACCTACTTCTTTAACTGAGCTTTTAGTCATCTGTCCTATTAGCTTCTTTGGCTCATTGTCAAATTTGATTATTTTCCAATGAAGCACTTCGAGGCATTTTGCAACATTGAAGATGCTATTTAAATGTTCGTCGTCTTAAAGAATGGGCTATATCCTAACATAGATTATGCATTTTGCAGAAATAGCACAAATTTTCTGATCCAGCACAAAGGATTGAAATCAACAGAATAAAACAGGAGTTTCTTTTTTAAACTCATTAGTCTATTAACTGCTTGTCATTAATAGTTCAGATGGAACAAGTATTTCATTACTTTTAGCTTATTGCATGCTGTCCTGCTTAAAAGGAGCCATGAAGAAATTAGCAACGAATTGGAGGCATTATGAAAATAAGTCAACTGTTAAACTGAACCACAAGATCATGGACATTTTAAGGTGAGGTGGTAGCGTAGTGGTATTGTACTGGACTAGTAACCCAGAGATCCAGGGTATTGCTCTGGGGACATGGATTTGAATCCCACGACAGCAGAAGGTGGAATTTGAATTCAATTAATCTGGAATTAAAAGCTAGTCTAATGATGGCCATGAAACCATTGTAGATTGTCATAAAAACGCATCAGATTCACTAATGTCCTTTCGGGAAGGAAATCTACTGTCCTTACCAGGTCTGGTCAACATGTGACTCCAGACCAATAGCAATTTGATTGACTCTTAACTGCCCTCTGAAATGGCCTAGCAAGCCACTCCGTTGTTTCAAACTGCTACAAAGTTGATGAGGAATGAAACTGGTTGGGCCACACGGCATTGACCTCGGCACCGGAAACAACAGCGGCAAACCCAGCCCTGTTGACCCTGCAAAGTTCTCCTTAACATCTGGGGGCTTGTGCCAAAGTTGGGAGAGCTGTCCCACAGATGAGTCAAGCAACAGCCTGACATATTCATACTCATGGAACCATACCTTACAGACTATGTCCCAGACACCGCCATCACCATCCCCAGGTATATCCTAATCCACCGGCAGCACTGACCCAGCAGAGATGGCGGCACAGTGGTGTACAGTCGGAAGGGAGTTGACATGGGAGTCCTCAACATCGACTACAGACCCCCAGAAGTCTCATGGCATCAGGTCAAACATGGGCAAGGATATCTCCTGCTGATTACCACCTACTGCCCCCCCCTCCCCCCTCAGCTGATGAATCAGTACTCCTCCATGTTGAACACCACTTGGAGGAAGTAATGAGAGTGGCAAGGGTGCAGAATGTACTGTGGGTGGGGGACTTCAATGTTCATCACCAAGAGTGGCTCGGAGCACCAATACTGACCGAGCTAGCCGAATCCAAAAGGACATAGCTACTAGAATGGGTCTGCGGCAGGGAACCAACAAGACGGAAAAACATGCTTGACCTCGTCCTTAACAATCTGCCTGTCACAGATGCATCTGTCCATAACTGTATTGGTAGGAGTGACCACCGTGTAGTCCTTGTGGAGACGAAGTCCTGTCTTCACATTGAGGATATCCTCCATCGTGTTGTGTGACATGACCACCATGTTAAATGGGATAGATTTTGAACAGATCTAGCAGCGCAAAACTGGGCATCCATGAGGCGCTATGGGCCAGCAGCAGAATTGTACTTGAGCACAATCTATAACCTCATGACCAACATATACCCCACTCTACCATTACCATCAAGCCGGGGGATCAACCCTAGTTCAATCAAGAGTGCAGGAGGGATGCCAGGAGCAGCACCAAGCATATCTAAAGATGAGGTGTCAACATGGTGAAGCTACAATCAGGACTACTTGCATGCCAAACAGCAGAAGCAGCTGATTGTAGTTTCACCATGTTGCTCCTCCATGTTGAACACCACTTGGAGGAAGTACTGAGAGTGGCAAGGGTGCAGAATGTACTCTGGGTGGGGACTTCAGTGCTCATCACCAAGGTGGCTCGGTAGCACCAATACTGACTGAGCTAGCCGAATCCGAAAGGACAGAGCTAAGCGATCCCACAACCAACCGATCAGATCTAAGCTCTGTAGTCCTGCCATCGTCGTGAATGGTGGTGGACAATTAATCAACTAACAAATATCCTCATCCTCAATGATGGGGAAGCCAAGCACATCAGTGCAAAAGATAAGGCTGAAGCATTTGCAACAATCTTCAGCCAGAAAGGCCGAGTGGATGGTCCATCTCAGCCTCCTCCTAAAGTCCCCAGCATCACAGATGCCATTCGATTCACTCCGCGTGATATCAAGAAATGACAAGGCACTGGATACTGCAAAGGCTATAGGCCCTGAAAACATTCTGGCAATAGTACTTAAGACCTGTGCTCCAGATATTGCCGCTCCCCAAGCTGTTCCAGTACAGCTACAACACTGACATCTACCCGACTGTGGAAAATTACGCGGGTATGTCCTGTACACAAAAAGCAGGACAAATACAACCCAACCAATTACCGCCCATCAGTCTACTCTCAATCATCAGCGAAGTGATGAAAGGTGTCTTTGACAGTGTTATCAAGCGGTACTTGTTCAGCAGTAACCTGCTCGGTGATGCTCAGTTTGGGTTCTCCCAGGGCCACTCAGCTCCTGACCTCATTACAGCCTTGGTCCAAACATGGACAAAAGAACAGAACTCCAGAGGTGAAGTGAGAGTGACTGCCCTTGACATTAAATAGCTCTAGCAAAACTGGAATCAATGGGAATCGGGGAAAAGTCTCAGCTGGTTGGAGTCATACCGAGTGCAAAAGAAGTTGGTTGTGGTTGTTGTGGGTCAATCGTCTCAGCTCCAGGCCATCACTGCAGGAGTTCCTCAGGCTAGTGTCCGAGGCCCAAGCGTCTTTAGCTGCTTCATAAATTACCTTCCTTCATTCATAAGGTTAGAGTGGGGATGTTGCTGATGATTGCACAATGTTCAGCGCCATTTGTGACTCCTCAGATACTGAAACAGTCCATGTAGAAATGCAGCAAGACCTGCACAACATCCAGGCTTGGGCTGGTAAGTAGCAAGTAACATTCGTGCCACAGAAGTTCCAGGCAATGACCATCTCCAACAAGAGGGAATTTAACCATCTCCCCTCGACATTCAATGGCATTACGATCGCTGAATTTTTTTTATTCATTCCTGGGATGTGTGCAATGCTGGCTAGGCCAGCATTTATTGCCCAACCATAAATGTCCTTGAGAACTGTCAACATCCTGGGGGTTACCATTGACCAGAAACTGAACTGGAGTAGCCATATTAATACGGTGGCTACAAGAGCAGGTCAGAGGCTATAAATCCTGCGGCAAGTAACTCATCTCCTGACTCCCCAAAGCCTGTGCACCATCTGCAAGGCACAAGTCAGAAGTGTGATGGAATACTCTCCACTTGCCTGGATGGGTGCAGCTCCAACAACACTCAAGAAGCTCGACACTATCCAGGACAAAGCAGCCTGCTTCACAAACATTCACTCTCTCTACCACCGACACACAGTGGCAGCTGTGTGTACCATCTGCAAGATGCACTGCAGCAACGCACCAAGGCTCCTTAGGCAGCACCTTCTAAACTTGCAACCTCTACCACTTAGAAGGACAAGGGCAGCAGATGCATGGGAACACCACCACGTGCAAGTTCCCCTCCAAGCCACACACCATCCTGACTTGGAACTATATCGCTGTTCCTTCACTGTCGCTGGATCAAAATCCTGGAACAGCACTGTGGGTGTACCTACGCCACATGGACTGCAGCAGTTCAAGAAGGCAGCTCACCACCACCTTCTCAAGGGCAATTAGGGATGGGCAATAAATGGTGGCCGAGCCAGTGACCCCCATATCCCATGAATGAATAAAAAAAAACTTGTACCACAGAAAAAAATGGAGTAGCGATCACTAGACACCTCCTGTATTGACAATACACATATCCGTCTGTTGAGGATGAAACTTGTTAACCTTGTTTGAAATAGCTCTGGGGAGAATTTAAAGGAACACCATTGCATTTTGATGACTCCTATCTACATACATAAACTAACAAAAGGCTTGCAAATAGTTGTTTGGTAGTATAGAACTTGAATATTGCTGAAAATAGAGACATGGTGTCGAAGCTTTTCGTCTTGCATACATCAGGACAATCTGAAAGAATACCAATGTAAAGGAAAAGAACAACTTCATACTGTATGAGAGGAGAATGCTGATTGGTTGGCAAGTGAACTCTGGTAGAGGCGTTGCCATGTAGAATGCACCAGTTAACGGTGACTGTTTACTACAGAGCTTTGTTTGAAATTTAAACCAGGCAGTTTGATTCTGGTTAAGGCATTGCCCTGAGGAATGAACGAACTGTTGCTTATTTAGCTAAAACAGGCACAATATGTGCACATGTTCTTTCTGTCTGCAAAAAACAGGGCCTTGTGTAGTAATATAAGTAACTTCCAGTATGCGCAAATGTGCCACACTGCGAGCCCTACTGACAATCCTAAATTGGTTGTCAGCGTAATTCTTAGCATGCTGAGGATTAGTTAGCAAATGTTGTCCAATCACGGAATCACATCTGATGTTGGACACTGTGTTTTGAGTTTTACAAGCACGAACTGGTTGGGTACGGCCTGTACCTTGCCCATTGCGAACAGCAGAAGGGACATGTTATTTGATATGATCCGCCAGTCTTTGGGACGAATAGCCTGTATACCTAGCATCGCACTGGCATTGAAATTCATATATCACATTACTCATTTGTGTGATAGGCAAGACGTCTTTTTGGCTTGACGGCAGTATCCTGTTAATGGCAAACACCATACGTGCTGCTACTGCATAGCAGCGTGAAACAGCTAGCTTTACCTGTTGCTCAAATTTTTGGGATACATTACCCTTCAAGCCTAATTTGTGGTGGACTGGGCACTTTTCAGGGCCGTAAATGACTGTCTTAGGCCCATTCATAAGTTTGTGCGATATACAGCGAGCAATGATCTGATCAGGCTAGCCATTGCCACGTAGGATGTCTTTGAATCGCCCTATTTCAGCATCAAACTTGCATGGTTAGGAAATGGCTCGCGCCCTATTTACGAAGTTGCCAATAAGGCCAATCTTATAGCACATGGAACTGTAAGAATCCCAACGCATGTATTGACCAGTGAAGGTACGTTTGCAGTAGACTGTGGTAGAGAACCCCTTAGCAGATTTCTCAACTAGTATGTCAAGGAAAGAGAGCTCATTTGACTGCTAAGGGGTTATCTTCCTTTTTTAAACCTATGAGAAAACCTGTCATTTGTCTGTTTATTTGACCCAAAAAACACTCGGACTAACACAGCATAGTTCAACAAAACACAATTGTGGTCCGTTGGGAGGTGAAAAGTGGAAGCCACCCATATCACTCATCACCTGGCTGTAACAATCCTAACTTTATTCTTAGCACCCTCATTAAGGGGAAGGTGTCATATGGCATATTTTCACAATGGGGTCAATATGTGTAACATGTTTTGCATTTATCATGCTCTGCTTAGTAGCGATGAATGGATAATTTATCATGGGAGCGAAAATTTGGACATTCTTTGAAAATATTCATGACCACTCAAATTTTTCCCAATCTAATTTATTTGTTTTCCTGGAATCTTTTTTTGAAATAATAGTTATGTTTAGCTGCCAATAATTTCCATCTTATGAAGTTGATCTATGTGTAGTTGTAGTCAAGGAAGCAAAAAATACTGCATCTACTCCAAGGCCAGTATATTATTCTTAGGGTGTGGTGCCCAGAACTTATCTCAGTACTCCAGATGTGGTCTGACAAGGGCTTTGTGTTGCTGTAGCATAACTTCTATCCCATTATTCCATTAGCCTTTTTAATTATTTTCTGTACCTGTTCGCAACATTTTAGTGTATGTACATGGGCTCGGAAGTCTCTTTGGACCTCCACTGTTACAAGCTTTTCACCATTTAGCATACCCTCTACTATTTTCTTTAGGCCCAAAGTGGATGACCTCACATTTGCTTGCATTTGGCACAGTTTTGCCCATTCGCTTAATCTGTTAATATCTCTTGGTAGTTTTATGTTTTCATCTACACAGCTTATAGGAAGATAGGAACAGGAGTAGGCCATTCAGCCTCTTGAACCTGTCCCGCCATTCAATGAGGTCATGGCTTATCTGCGGTCTGACTCCATATACCTGCCTTTGGCCCATATCCCTTAATATCTTTGCTTAACAAAAATCCATCTATCTCACATTTAAAATTAACAACTGTTCTAGCTTCAGCTACTGTTTGTGGGAGTGAGTTCCAAACCTCTACCATCCTTTGCGTGAAGAAGTGCTTCCTAACATCGCTCCTGAATGGTCTGACCCTAATTTTAGACTATGCCCCCTAGTTTTAGAATCTCCAACCAGTGGAAATAGTTTATCTTTATCTAGTCTGTCTTTTCCTGTTAATATCTTCGATCAGATCACCCCTTAACCTTCTAAATTCTAGTGAAAACAGGCCTAATTTGTGTAATCTCTCCTTGTAACTTAACCCCTGTAGTCCGGCTATTATTCTTACAATGCCACTTAAATTTGTGTCTTCGGCAAACTTGGATATATGCTTTCTATTCAGTCATCTTAAGTTGTGAATAAATGTGGCGAATAATTGAGGCTCCAACACAGATCCTTGCGGGACACCACTTGTCACATCCTGCCAATTAGAGTATTTGGTTCGTATCTCTATTTTCTGTTCTCCTGCTGCTCAGCCAATTTCCTAACCAGGTCAACAATTTACCTTCAATTCCTTGAGCTTCAACTTTGTCTCCTATAAGGGACCCAGTTATCTAATCAAATGTCTTCTGGGAGTTCATTGTCATAACATCCATAGACATTCCCCTGTCCAGTACTTCAGTCACCTCTTTAAAAACAATTCAATCAGGTTTTTCAGGCATGACCTACCCTTTACAAATCAATGTTGGCTCACTGATCAGCTGGAATTTTCAAACTATTCAGTCTATGATTAAGGATAGAGTGACTGAAGTAATTTCCCGACAACAGATATTAAGCTTACTCGTCTATAATTTCCCTGGTTTCCCTCCCTCATCTTAAATAAAGGAGTCACATGTGTAATTTTCCAATCTAAGAGTGTTCCCGAATTGAGAGAATTTTGGAAGATTGTAGTTAGGGCATCTGCAATGTTCTCACCAACTTCCTGTACTTAAAACTTTCTTTTTCGGGAAAAGCTTATTATGGGATGTCTAGTTCGCCTATCTGATGGTCTCCTGAGATGCAAGTGGAGAAATGAGGTGCCTCCTACAATAGATCTTGGGCAGATTGATGTGATGGGTTCCATAGTCTGGGAATCATGGCCACAATTGCACTTTGGGCTATTCCTGATCTTTCACTTGTGGAACAGGTAGCTGCAAAATCCATGCCTATGCAGATTTCGTTGAGCACTGTCCACTGTCTTCAAGAGAGGCCAAAGCCAGGGAACTCTGCTGATAGGTCAGTGATGAGATGTTTTTTTTATGCTGCCTGCATCCCACAATTCTGCCCATCTGAATAATGGATTGATACCAGCTGCATGAGTATATTAGCTGCTGTTTCCCAGAAGGGCCGATGGGATTTTAAGTGTTTTCTTGTTAGGATTTTGATGTCCTTGTGAATGGGAATGTCGTTGTTGCTCATAACTTTTTCCATCTCACAGAGCATGATGGCATTGTGGCGAATGGCAGGAGGCATAATATGGGACAGCAGTGGGGACCACACAGCTGGAGCAGACTTAAGTATCGCTGACGCCGTCCTTGTGCCAGTGTTTAGCTGCATGTCTACTATCTTTGCGTGGCGGCTGCAGGACTATGAGGCAGAGCAGTATTCTGCAGCAGAGTAGACTATGGCCACTGTTGTGGTGCACAATATTTTGGCTGCACTCCCATGAAGTTCCAGAGAGAGTCTGGACCAGGTTTACCCTGGTTTTTACTTTTTGGTCAGAGATGATGAGATGAGGCAGATAGGTGAGAGTCCTGTTCAGGGTGACACACAGGCATTTTGGGTGAGGGTCATAGGTAAGTTAACTTCCATAGAAGGAAACATTGAGTTCTTTCCAGGCAGCATTATTGTTCAGCTGGAACACCAACACGACGGTCTTCACTGGGTTGGGGCAGAGGCACCATATCTGGAAGAAGCACTGCCATAGGTCCAGGTTGCTGGTGAACGTCCTGCTCATTTCCTCTAGTGTTGCCTGCGTCAGCAGTGCTATGTCATTGGCATAGAGGAGCTTCCAGGATACCTGGCTTGTCTGCTGTATAAATGCTGACAAAGGCCAGTGTGAGCACCCACCCTGTGGTGGACCATTGTTGAGTGTCTGTGTTCGGCTGGTCTTGTCACCAAGATAAACATGGAACTTACGGTACTTGATAGGGTGTTGATAAGTCTAAGCTTTTTGCAGCATTGAACCACTGTTGAAAGCTTCAGTAGCAGGCCTTCATGCTAGACAGTGTTAGTATATGAAGGCAGCTCCTACTTGAGCTGCTTCTGGAACACTGCCGAATTGGTGGTGGTGACTGCAAGGACCTTGTCAAAGCAGCTTCTTTCTTCTCTGCAGCCTGCCTGCTCGTTGGGAGGGTGGCTTCTAAAACCGTCTTTATCCAGTTAAGGACAAGCCATTCAACCACCATATAGACCGTAGACAGAAGGAGAGTTGGATGATAGCTTTTGGGATCGTGTGCTGCTTTCTCTGACTTTAGGATAGCAATGACTTTGGAATAGAGCCGGGCTTCTGGGATTATCCCAATTTTGAAGCAAGTTTGACAAGCCATCCATTTTGGCCCTGGTCTGAAGAATTCTGGGTAGATACCATTGAGCCTTCCCAGACTTGGCAGCTGTCAATGTTGTGTCCCCATCTTCGGTGGTGAAGGCAGGTCCCAATGGCATCTGCACTGATCTTTGGTGTCTTGTGTCGAGGTAGTGAGGTGGTTCCAAGCTGGTGAAGCAAGTTCCAGGGTTTCCTGCTGAAACTTACGGAATCCAGGCTTTCAGTTATTTATTGCCATTGCTTGAGGAGTTGACGCTAACCTACACGAGGTCTCCCTGTGTGTGCTAGTTCATCAAGACGATGGCTGAACACCCGAAAATAACCACCTGGTCTGAAAAGCCTGAAAGCAGCAAACCAGAATCCTATAAAACCGTGGAATAGAAACTATCTGGTCCTGGTGATTTGTCACTCTTTAGTGCCATTAGTTCCTTCATTGTTATTTTGCTTATGCTAATTATGGTGAGTCCATATCCCTGATTCTGTATTCGTTTCCTTGGGAAGCCTGGCATACTATTCTCCTCCTGTACTGTAAATATTGACGCAAAGTAATTATTCAATATGACTGCCATTTCTTTATTTTAGTTGGTAATATCGTTTTCAGTTTTCAAGGGACCCACTTTGCTCCTGACTACCCTCCCTAAACTAATTGTAACCATTTTTGTGTTGATTTTGATATTCCTTGCAAGTTTATTCTCATGACTCCCTTTTTGTAGCTCTTACTATCTGTTTCATGCTCTTACTATCTGTTTCATCATGTTTTATAGTTCTTTGTATCTTTCCCAGTTACCAGGATCACTGCTAGTTTGCTGATTCTGGGACCTAGTTTTGCAGTAAAATATCCTGTGCACACTCAAATTCGCTATATTTATGACATGAGCTAGTCATCAACAATAACAGCAACATATCTTTAGATAGCACCTCACAGGAGCATTATAAAACCAAGTATGACATTGAGCCACAGAAGGAGATATTAGGTCAGATGACCAAAAGCTTGGTCAAAGAGGTAGGTTTTAAGGAGCGTCTTCAGGGAGGAAAGCGAGGTAGAGAGGCAGAGGTGGCGGGAGGGCATTCCACAGGATAAGGCCTAGGCAACTGAAGGTACAGCTGTCAATGGTGGACCAATTAAAATTGGGGATGCACAAGAGACCAGAATTAGAGGAGCACAGATATGTTGGAGGGTTGTGGGAATGGAATAGATTACATAGGTATGGAGAGGCTAGGAAGTGGAGGGATTTGCAAACAAGGATGAGAAATTTAAAATCAATAGGTTGCTTGACTGGGAGCCACTGTACATCAACGGGAATGGGGCTTGGTGCGAGTTAAGACACGGGCAGCAGAGTTCTGGATGACCTCAAGTTTACGGAGTGTAGAATGTGGGAAACCAGCCAGGAGTGCATTGGAATAGTCAAGTCTAGAGGTAACGAAGGCATGAAAAAGGGTTTCAGCAGCAGGTGAGCTGAGATGGGGCGAAGTCAGGCAATGTCACAGAGGTGGAAATAGGTCTTAATAATGGCACGAATATGACGTCGGAAGGTCATCTCTGGGTGAAATGTGATAACAAGGTTGTGGATAGACTGGCTTAGTCTGAGACTGTTGCCAAGCAGAGGGATAGAATCAGTAGTTCGGGAACAGAGTTTGGAATGGGTACCGTAAACAATGGCTTCAGTCTTCCCAATATTTAATTGGGGGAAATTTCTGCTCACCCAGTACTGGATGTCGGATAAACAGGTTTATAATTTAACTGCAGTGCCAGTCTGCTTATCCCAATCTATATCAAAGTTAAAATCCCCCATTGCTATCTGCTTGTCTAATCTCTGCATTTATGCATTCTACCACTTCACAGCTTCCACTACAGTCTTAAATCCTTTTATATTTCTTAATTTTACCCATTAAGTCTCCATTGTCTGCTTACTTTTTGTTATATCCCCTCTAATCATCGAAGTGATTTCATCCTCAATAACTAAGGCTTACACCTCTCCCCTAGCAATTTCCCTTTCTATCCTGTAGACATTATAACCTGGTATATTTAGTTTGCAGTCCTAACCATTTTGCAGCCATGTCTCAGAAATGGCTATCCTGTAAATTGAATTTATGCCTACAGTTCATTCAATTTGTTCCTTATATACTGTGCTTGTATAAAGAATGCTTATTTGGGCCATGCATCCTAACCTGTCCTTCTGCTTTAATGTTTTAATAAATGTTTCTTATTTCTCACTGGTTTAATAACTTTACATCTTGTAGTTTTCTCCAACACACACAACTATAATTATTAACACTCGCTTAATTCAATGAATGTAACTTAACCTTTGGTATAAAAACTGAACTGAACCCCGCCCCCAGCCCCGCCCCATTCAGTGGATTGTTTGCTTGCTGTAAACAAAACAACTCCTCGAACTACCCACCTGCATTCTCCTCAACCTGACAAAAGCTTTCCTGTGCAGTTTATGTTTGAAAACCAGACTGGCTGAGTGTTCTTTTTATTTATGGTTTACAACCATAAGGGGGAATCTTTGCCAGCACTCCTGCCAAGCAGCTGGCAACTAGGAGTAGGACCTCCCAACACAATAATCAGTTGTAACAGGCTAACAAATTGTTTATTGTTTGTAGTCTTAGCATTTTAATCGCCCTTTTGTCTCTGTACCTTTTATTTTAAACCCGAGTGAATACACTCTGCTTTAATATACATCATTTAAATGTTACCTTTTCCCAAAATCCTTTCAGTGGAAAAATTAGCCAAAACTTTCAAAAGTTGAGTCTGCCTTTAATATCATTAATAATTCCAAAACACTTTATGAAGGTAAAATTGTATACCACGCAGCAATGGGATGTGACTTAACGCAGATCAAAGAGAAAGATTTTGAGGAACAAAATGGAGGGGAATGGCTTTTCAGAGTTTGGGACCACGATTGCAGATAGAGCAGAAAGAGGGGGCTGCAAAGGAGGACAGAATCAGAAGTGTGCATTCTGGCGCATAAGACTGTAGGAAAAAAACAAGGCCAAGAATCGGTTTGTAGATTGAATAAGGGTTTTCAATTCAAACATAAATGAAGGTTGATGAAAGACTAATGTGGCTTAAGAGGTGCTTTTCACCTATCAAAGTGCAAGTGGTTATAAAGGTTATCAAACTTTTTTCATTTCTGTATCCCTCTACAGAGTTTGACCGAGGCCTTAGCATGATGACCGGAATTGCACCCATTAATCCAATGATGCCTGGATTGGGCATCGTCCCACCTACAATTCCTCAGGACATGCTTGTAGTCAAGGAGATCATCCATTGTAAAAGCTGTACACTTTTTCCTCCAAATCCAAGTAAGTGTGTGAGTAGGAAGAGAGTAGCTAATTGCTGATGGCAATTCATAGTTCTTTTTCATGATTTACTTCTAACTTGCATGCAGTTTAGCTTCTGATGGATTTTTGTGAACAGTGAGTTTACCAACAAAAGGCGAGGTTTGACTTGTAAATCAGGGCTGAAGGATAGAAGAGTGAAAAGCTTCAGTGCACTAAATAAATTTCCTTCAGTGTACTTTTAATTGCTGTATTCCCCTTGAGGGCAAACCAATTGTAACATTGTCATAAAATCTGATGATAGCTAGAGAAAGAGAGGGGTGGGGGGAGCAGAGAAAGAGAGGGGTGGGGGGAGCAGAGAAAGAGAGGGGTGGGGGGAGGCAGAGAACGAGAGAGGGGGGCAGGCAGAGAACGAGAGAGGGGGGCAGGCAGAGAACGAGAGAGGGGGGGAGGCAGAGAATGAGAGAAGGGGGGGAGGCAGAGAATGAGAGAAGGGGGGGAGGCAGAGAATGAGAGAAGGGGGGGAGGCAGAGAATGAGAGAAGGGGGGGAGGCAGAGAATGAGAGAAGGGGGGGAGGCAGAGAATGAGAGAAGGTGGGGAGGCAGAGAATGAGAGAGGGGGGGAGGCAGAGAACGAGAGAGGGGGGGGAGGCAGAGAACGAGAGAGGGGGGGGAGGCAGAGAACGAGAGAGGGGGGGGAGGCAGAGAACGAGAGAGGGGGGGGAGGCAGAGAACGAGAGAGGGGGGGGAGGCAGAGAACGAGAGAGGGGGGGGAGGCAGACCGAGAGGGGGCAGAGAGAGAGAGGTGGGGGGCAGAGGGAGAGAGAGCGAGTAAGTCATTGACAACAATGGAAAGGCACCTCATTAACTGTGCCAGTTCTTCCTAAGTTCCTTTCACAGATAAATTTAGGTATAGTTGAACTTTGGTATGCATTCGAAAATATTGGCTGTTCAAATACCTTTGAAACAGTCTTAACATTTCTTGAAAATTTTCATAGTTTTATTTTAAAAATTTGCTGCAGATAATAAATCCGTTTGTTCCTGATTTCTAATGAGTGAAAAGTAAATAAAGACACAGAGAATCGTACAAATTTAGCTATCTAATTTTCTAATGCATGGTATTATCAATGGCTACGGGGTCGCGCCGGAGCCATGGTGCCCGCTTTGGGCGACTATGAGCGTGTGCCAAAGGCCCAGCGAGACCTCGGGGCACCCCCCACCCCCCCCCGGCCCGGCTGGCCTTGTGCGGAAAATCCTTGATTGGATCCCGGGAGAAAAAGCTCCAAATCGCAGACGGCCATAGCGCCCACTTCGCACCCCCTGGCCTGTTGGAAGACCTTGCACAAAACAACGACTGTCGGAAGGCTGCCATCATTAACAATGAGCTCAGTTGACTTAATGTGGACAGTGCAGGACTTCAGGAGACAAGCCTCCCTGCGAGCGGATCTCTGAGAGCAAGACTATACCTGCTGGCAGGGTAGGGATCCTGAAGAACCGAGACAGCATGGAGTGGGCTTCGCCATCAGAAACTGTTTGCTCACCATGGTAGAGCCACCTTCAAATGGCTCGGAACGCATACTGTCCATCCGACTGCTCACTGCCTCTGGTCCAGTACATCGATGCTCCAACACGCTGCTCCCCACCTGAAGCTGGAGACCAGTTCTATGAGGAACTCCATAATATCATTAGTAGCATTCCTAATACCGATCATTTTTTCCTGCTGGGGGACTTTAATGCCAGGGTTGGGGCCAACCATGACTCATGGCCCTCCTGCCTTGGGCACTATGGCATTGGAAGGATGAATGAGAATGGACAGAGACTGCTGGAGTTGTGTACCTATCACAACCTCTGCATCACCAGCTCGTTCTTTCATACTAAACCCTGTCACCAGGTTTCACGGAGACACCCAAGATCACGTTGTTGGCACCAGCTGGACCTCATCGTCACAAGGCAAGCCTCTATAAACAGTGTCCAAATCACACGCAGCTTCCACAGTGCAGACTGTGACACCGACCGCTCGCTGGTGTGCAGCAAAGTTGGACTCAAACCAAAGAAGCTACATCATTACAAGCAGAAAGGCACGTCAGCACTAACAATTTCTTATCCACAGCTGTTAAATAAGTTTCTAAATTCACTTGAAAAAGCCCTTCAAAACACTGCTGCAGGGGATGCAGAGACGAAGTGAGCCCACATCAGAGACTCCATCTATGACTCTGCAATGACTACCTTTGGCAAACGTGAGAAGCAGAATGCAGACTGGTTTCAATCTCATTTTGAAGAGCTGGAACCTGTCATAGCCGCTAAGCGCACTGCACTGCTGAGCTACAAGAAAGGCCCCAGCGAGTTAACATCCACAGCACTTAAAGTAGTCAGAAGCGCTGCACAAAGAACAGCCAGGCACTGTGCAAATGACTACTGGCAACAAGGCTACAGGCCAAGTGAGGGGAAATGGGATTAGTTAGGATGGGTGCTTGATGGTCGGCGCAGGCGCGTTGGGCCGAAGGGCCTGTTTCTGTGCTGTAAAACACTCTGACTATGCAGTCGTATTCAGCTGGCCGGAAACATCAGAGGAATGTATGATAGCATCAAGAGAGCTTTTGGGCCAACCATCAAGAAGATCCCCCCCACCCCCCTCCCAAGTCTAAATCAGGGGAAACGATCACTGACCAACACAAGCAAATGGACCGCTGGGCGGAGCACTACCTAGAACTGTACTCCAGGGAAAATGATATCACTGATGCCGCCCTCAATGCAGCCCAGTCTCTGCCAGTCAAGGATGAGTTGGACGAACAGCCAACAAAATCAGAACTCAGTGATGCCATTGATTCTCTAGCCAGTGGATAAGCCCTGGAAAGGACAGCATTGTTTACCCCTGAAATAATCAAGAGTTCCAAGTCTGCTATACTCTCAGCACTCCATGAACTGCTTTGACTGTGCTGGGATGAAGGAGCAGTACCACAGGACATGCACGATGCCAATATTATCACCCTCTATGAGAGCAAGGGTGACTGCAACAACTACCCTGGAATCTCCCTGCTCAGCATAGTGGGGAATGTCTTTGCTCGAATTGTTTTAAACAGACTCCAGAAGCTGGCTGAGCGTATCTACCCTTAGGCACAGTGTGGCTTTCGAGCAGAGAGATCCACCATTGACATGCTGTTCTCCCTTCGCCAGCTACAGGGGAACTGCGACAAACAACAGCTGCCCCTCTACGTTGCTTTCATAGATCTCACCAAAGCCTTTGACCTCATCAGCAGATGTGGCCTCTTCAGATTACTGGCAAAGATTGGATGTCCACCAAAGCTACTAAGTATCATCACCTCATTCCATGACAATATGAAAGGCACAATTCAGCATAGTGGCGCCTCATTTGACCCCTTTCCTATCCTGAGTGGCGTGAAACAGGGCTGTGTTCTCGCACCTACACTGTTTGGGATCATCTTCTCACTGCTGCTCACACATGCGTTCAAGTCTTCAGAAGAAGGATTTTTCCTCCACACAAGATCAGATGGCAGGTTGTTCAACCTTGCCCGTCTTAGAGCGAAGACCAAAGTACGGAAAGTCCTCATCAGGAAACTCCTCTTTTGCTGACGATGCTGCATTAACATCCCACACAGAAGAGTGTCTGCAGAGACTCATTGACAGGATTGCGGCTGCCTGAAACTAATTTGGCCTCAAGAAAACGAACATCATGGGACAGGACGTCAGAAATGCTCCATCCATCAATATTGGCGACCACGCTCTAGAAGTTCAAGAGTTCACCTACCTGGGCTCAGCTATCACCAGTAACCTGTCTCTCGATGCAGAAATCAACAAGCGCATGGGAAAAGCGTCTGCTGCTATGTCCAGACTGGCCAAGAAGATGTGGGAAAATGGCGCACTGACACAGAACACAAAAGTCCAAGTGTTTCAAGCCTGTGTCCTCTGTACCTTGCTCTACGGCGGAGAGGCCTAGACAACATATGTCAGCCAAGAGCAACGTCTCGACTCATTCCATCTTTGCTGCCTCCGGAGAATCCTTGGCATCAGGTGGCAGGACCGTATCTCCAACGCAGAAGTCCTCGAGGCGGCCAACATCCCCAGCATATGTACCCTACTGAGCCAGCGCGCTTGATATGTCTTGGCCATGTGAGCTGCATGGAAGATGGCAGGATCCCCAAGGTCGCATTGTACAACGAGCTTGTCACTGTATCAGACCCACCAGCCGTCCATGTCTCCGTTTTAAAGACGTCTGCAAAGGCGACATGAAGTCCTGTGACATTGACCACAAGTCGTGGGAGTCAGTTGCCAGCGATCGCCAGAGCTGGCGGACAGCCATAAAGGTGGGGCTGAAGAGTGGCGAGTCGAAGAGACTTAGCAGTTGGCAGGAAAAAAGACAGAAGTGCAAGGAGAGAGCCAACTGTGTAACAACCCCAACAACCAATTTTTTCTGCAGCACCTGTGGAAGAGTCTGTCACTCTTTAATTGGCCTTTACAGCCAATCCAGGTGCTGCTCCACATACCTCCGACCACCTCTGGGCGCTTACCCATTGTCTCTCGAGACAAGGAGGCCAAAGAAGAAGACTGGTAGGATAGTTGATGTGGTTTTCTATTTTTAGTATATTTACAGATCTTTCCCCTGCAGGTGGAGTAAGTGAGGAACAATAATTGAGGAGCAGTAAGACAACACAATAGGTCAAAATTTGTTGGAAACTTAACACACCAATGATCCATCAATGGCATACACCATTGTTCAATTCTAAAAGTTCCTAGAAATAACAGAATAAGCACGATGTGCTATTAATTGCACTGCACCATAATTTGCTGGGACTTTTGCACCAATGGGAAGCAGAGGCCATTGTTGGCCTGCAGCACTCGGCACTCTGCATGGGTTGGGCTTGTCTCGGGTGACAGAGTCTGGTGCCCATAGCATTGGGTGCTGGGCTGTTTGCAAGGATGAGCACTGCAAACCATTAGTGCTTATTCCCAGGAGAGTTGCCAAGGCAAGTTTGTCTCTGCAGTGACAATGCTCTGGAGGCCGACTGATCAGCTGGTATAGGTCTCTTACACCCTGTCTTTGTGGACCTCCATGATGGAACGCAGCGGCTCCTATGGAGAGAGGGCCGGGAGCCTGCTGTGCCTGCTCGTGAAGCTCGATGAGGTGATGGACAGCACCAACCACGCCAAGAAGGGCCTACCTGCATTAGAGAGTGTACTGGACTCGCCTCAGCTACTTCAAAATGTCCAAGCGGCAGTCTCAGCGAAAACTACGGCTGTCTAGGGAGGCCATTACCGACTTATATACCATGTTGCACTGGGGACATGTGTGGGATCTCCCAGTCAGTGTCACAGCACTGCATCAAGGGAGTAACCAATGTTTTGTTCAAGAGGACCGGCGACTATGCATTACCAGACCAACCATGACCGACAGAGAGGGTCATTGGCTTTGGGGCCATTGCTGAATTCCATCAGGTGCAAGGTATGATAGACTGCACGCATGTCCAGCCGCCTTCATCAACAGAAAGGGCTTCCGTTAAATGCTCACCTGGTTTGCAACCACCGAAAGCTTATCCTGCAAGTGTGTGCCCACTTTCTGGGAGTCAGCCACGACATTTACATGCTCCGGCAGTCCCAAGTGCCACAGTCTTTCATGCCCCCTGCTCGCCTTCAGGGATGGATTCTCAAGGATGAGGGCTACCCATTGAAGACGTGGATACTCACGCATGTGAGGAACTCTCGCACTGCAGCACAGGAGAGGTACAACACTTGCCACAGCTCCACCAGAGCGCCCAGCTTCATGTGCTCTGACGCATCTGAGACACATATTTACAATGGCAGCCGAATGAGGCAGCAAAGGTGAAGGCAGCAGCTAATACATTTATGAGTGCTTCTACGTCCAATCTCTTTATACCTCCATTCCCCACCAGGACACTTCGAGGGCTCTCCACCTCTTCCTTAAACAGAGGCCCAAACAGTCCCCATCCACCACCACCTGGCTGTACTTGTTCTCACATTGAACAACTTCTCCTTCAACTTCACTCACTTCCTTCATGTAAAAGATGTTGCTATGGGTACCCCCATATGTCGAACATTCCTTGTTCCAGTCCTACTCAGGTCCCCTCCCCTACTCTTTTTCCGGTACATTGATGACTGTATCGGTGCCATTTCCTGCTCCCACCCGGAACTGGAAAATTTTATCAACTTTGCTTCTGATTTCCACCCTTCTCTCACCTTTACGTGGTTCATCTCTGACACTTCCCTTCCCTTCCTCGACTTCTTGTCTCCATCTCTGGGGATAGGCTGTCTACTAATATTCATTATAAGCCCACCGACTCCCACAGCTACCTCGACTACACTTCTTGACACCCTGCCTCCTGTATGGACTCGATTCCATTCTCCCAGTTTCTCCGTCTCCGACGCATCTGCTCTGATGATGCAACCTTCCACGACAGTGCTTATGATATGTCTTCCTTTTTCCTCAACCGAGGATTCGCCCCCCCACTGTGGTTGACAGGGTCCTCAACCGTGCCCGGCCCATTTCCCACACCTCTACCCTCACCTTTTCCCCTCCCTCCCAGAACCACGACAGGGTTCCCCTTGTCCTCACTTTCCACCCCACCAGCCTTCACATCCAAAGGATCATCCTCTGCCATTTCCGCCACCTCCAGCATGATGCCACTACTAAACGCTTCTTCCCCTCCCCTCTCCTGTCAGCATTCCAAAGGGATTGTTCCGTCCGCGACACCCTGGTCCACTCCTCCATTACCCCCACCACCTCGTCCCCTTCCCTTGCAGTCGCAGGAGGTGTAATACCTGCCCATTTACCTCCTCTCTCCTCACTATCCAAGACCCCAAACACTCCTTTCAGGTGAAGAAGCGATTTACTTGTACTTCTTTCAATTTAGTATACTATATTTGCTGCTCACAATGTGGTCTCCGCTACATTGGGGAGACGAAACGCAGATTGGGTGACTGCTTTGCGGAACATCTCCGCTCAGTGTGAAAGCATGACCCCGAGCATCCGGTTGCTTGCCATTTCAACACCCCCCACCCCCTGCTGTCATGCCCACATCTCTGTCCTGGGCTTGCTGCAGTGTTCCAGTGAACATCAATGCCAGCTCGAGGAACAGCATCTCATTTACCGGTTAGGCACACTACAGCTTGGCAGACTGAACATTGAATTCAATAATTCCAAAGCATGACGGGCCCCCTTTTTACTTTTATTTTTCGTTGTATTTTCTTTTTTATTTGTTTGTTTTATTTTAGTTTGTTTCTACTGTGCCTACCCACTTTTTTTCATGTTTGTGCTTGATGCCAGTGCTGTTCATTTTTCTGTCAAATTGACACCCTCTCTACTAACGCTTTGTCTTTCAGCACACCATTAACATACCGTTTGCCTTTGCTCCATGACCTTCTGGTCAGTTATTCTCTGTGACCTTGTCCTATCAACACCTCTTTTGTTATCTCTTGCCCCACTCCCACCTTATTTGCTTATAATGTATTACATTTCTAATATTTGCCAGTTCTGATTAAGGGTCACTGACCTGAAACGTTAACTCTGCTTCTCTATACACGGATGCTGACAGACCTGCTAAGTATTACCAGCATTTCTTCTTTTTATTTTAGTTTCTGTTGATTGTTGACCAGTTTCTTTTACAGTTTTAATGCTCGAAGTTAAATTCTAAGTATTAAACTGAATTTCAGTTTGAGACCTACTTGCACACTGTTTACCAGAGTGTTCCAAATTCTCAACTTTACGCTCTATAGTGCATTTCATTTATTACAACTCTGTACCACACCATGCGTCAACAGGTAACTGTTTATCTTTGTACATGTAGGATTGTGAACACAAAGAAATAAAGGCAAGATTGAGATATACAATTGAACTTCTTTTCAGTGCCACAGTGTAATATGATCAAGCAACATCAGTATAAAAACAGTCGGGAACAAAGAAACAGTATCAAGAGACAACTACTGAAATCTTTTAAAACCAGTAGGCACAACTGATGCAGTTGTTGGGCCACAATGTAGCAGGTGCAACAAGGAAGGTAGCCAAGACTAAAAGACGAGCAGTGGAAGCACCATGTTGAGTTGATCAGTTATGAAGGACTGCATAATATTTGAAATTGTACAAAACTTTCCTGTTATAACACTAAATGGAAATTTGTTCAATAATGAACAGTTTTTGAAGGAACAATAATACAACATTGTATAAAAGAACTTCAAACTATTTACCAGCAAATCTGTTGTACTATGAGTTAACTGAGGTACCACTGAGGATAAGGATAAGCAGGAGGAAGTGGTTTCTGGAGGCAGGGGGCCTCCCTACTCCATTACGACTGTGAGAACATAAAAATGTGGGGTGGTTTGCAAAAGGTGCAGGTGTCCATTGACACAAGACTTTGCAAGCATCACAATATTTTCTTCATAGGAGACATAGAGCTGTCAAATACATCAGCAGCGCACTTTGTAAAAGCTATTTTCCCCCACCCCCACCCCCACCCCAACAGACTTTTATGATGTTAAATTGCTTTTCAGCTGTGCCATGAAAAAAATCATCAGTCTAAAAGCATCTGATCATTTCCCTCATCTCTAAATACTGAATTAAAAGGATTCATTTCGAGTTCAAATTTTTTCTTTTAAAAAAAACTTTGCCTGCTCCAGGCAGGCTGTTGTACTTCTTCCAGCACTGGTCATGTGAACATGTGTGGCACTCTTGGTCCTGGCTTCCTCCCTCCATGCCACCTGACTCAACTTGTGAGAAGCCCTTACCCTTGGTCTTCCCAGTAGTCAGCCAGTCTTGCCAAAGCTTCAACTCATCCAGTCAGTCGAGTGTCCAAAGTACTGGACCCCTTTCTTCGTGTCCTTTCAAACATCTCTGGAGAAAAGAGAATGTGCAAGACCTGGAAATTACTTTTTTCAGTATTTTACAAACTTTTTCTTAATGAAATTAACTGTTAGAAATTGATTTAAGTTGATTTAAGACAATGCAGCTCACTTCATGCCCAGTGCCAAGACTCGATCTGAGTTATGATGTCAACAGGTATTTACAGTACTATTGGCCGGTCTGCGTGATAAGCCATTGGCTGTACCACGAACAAGGTCCCAAATTTGTCACTGAGCTCAGAGCATAGTAGCCGGGTTGATTTTCTGGCAAATTTTGGCAGAAATAAACTGCAAGGAGAACAGAGAGCACAAATGCCCGATTAATTGTTTACATCGCACATCACGCTATTTCAACAAATTCTGACCGATTTTCTTGGTAAAGCATTGAAGACAGCATTCAAAGAAGTCAGCAATTTAATATTTGAAGCTGTATTAGCTTCACATGTTTATATGTTTGTGTCTATAATCTCCAACAGTTTGAACTCAATGCTTTTTTTTATTTAGATCTCCCACCTCCTGCTATACGAGAAAGGCCTCCAGGATGCAAAACTGTCTTTGTTGGTGGCTTACCAGAGAATGCTTCAGAAGAGATGGTCACTGAGGTTTTTGGACAGTGTGGTGAAATCATAGCCATTCGTAAAAGCAAGAAGAACTTTTGCCATATTCGGTTTTCAGATGAATACATGATAGACAAAGCTCTTTTTTTGTCAGGTAATTTTTGTTCTGTTAACTTTTTTTGTTAGATTTTAAAAGCAGCATATTTAAAGTTTCACATTAAATAATCATAATTGCTGATCATGAACATTTTTTCATGATGGAGTTTAAAGGAGGAACATAGCTTTTAAAAGTCAAACTACAACAAAGAATTATGATCAACTAAAATGTTTTTCCTCTGTCTCTTTAGATGTTGTTTCCCCCTAATACTGATGAACAGGTGGCATTTAATTGCCACTTGAGGAATCTGAATTAACATCAGTTGATACAATCAGATTCATAATCTTACTAATTTCAACGGTGTAAATTGATTGTATAATTCTGTTGAACTTGGTCACTCTTCCAACAAAATTTCAAGTGATAGCATCAACAGTCACTATTTAAAGAAACATTCCCAGAAAGAGGGAATCATTCAGGAAAAAGTAAAACTTTCTAACAGTTTTTATAAAAAGGTGTTATTTTCCATTTTTGAGGTGGGGCATGTTCTGTAGTCTTTCAAAATCCATAGATCAATTATTGTTCTTTCCTATGCATTTCCATGTTTTGGTATGTGTGAGTATTTTGTATGCTTTTGGGCTTCAACAGGTTATCGAATAAGAATAGGTTCCAGTACAGATAAGAAGGACACAGGCCGCCTTCATGTTGACTTTGCCCAAGCTAGAGATGATCTTTATGAATGGGAGTGTAAACAGCGTATGATGGCAAGGGAAGAACGCCATCGACGAAGAGTGGAAGAAGAAAGATTTCGACTACCTTCACCTCCACCAATAGTGCATTACTCAGAACATGAAAGTGTTTTACTGTCAGAAAAACTTAAAGGTAACTTAAAAGTTCTGCGCCATAAGTCTTTTGTCCTTTGTTTAAAGCTTTTGAGGCCAACATTTTATGAGTGCTTCCAAAATAGAGTCTTTTTCACATCCAGCTATATATAAAATTTTTGTACCTAGCAGATGTCAGTCACATTTTTTCTTTTTACACGTGCCAGCCGACAGTAATAAATAATAACAGAACAATCTTAAAAGGAAAGTGTTAGAAAAAGAGATATAAAATCAGTCATTTTTTGCTGGTGGTTCCACTCCTGATGACCTAGTCTGTCGAGCCAGTTTCAGCAAGCAGCTGCTGATGGGCAGAAGTTTTCCTCAGTAACTAGCCTTTAGTTTCTTTTGGGATGCCTCTATTTCAACAATTTCCCCAAGAGGGAGCACCAAAACAGTAGTCTTCAAAGGGCAGTCTGTGACCAACTCAGCATGGTCAGGTACAGGAGGGTGTGACTGAGTGATGCAGGTACGAGAATCTAGAAGGTAGCATTGAACGAGCCTCAGTCCTTGTTGTCCAACAGGTTCTTGCAGCTTGTGTGGATGAGAGCAGGGACTGCAGGGAGGATGAGCAAACTGGCACCATGGTACGGGGGAGCCATTCAAGTTGGACTAAGAAAAGAATGTAATAGCAGTAGGGAGCAGTATAGTTAGCGGGATTGATACTGTTCTCTGCTGTTAATAGCGTGAGTCCTGAAGGCTGTATTGCCTGCCCGGTCCCAGGGATAACGACATCTCCTCAGGGCTAGAGAGGATCTTGCAGTGGGAGGGGAAAGATCAAGTTGACATGGTCCACGTAGGTTCCGATACATAGGGAGAACTAAGCAAGAGGTTCTGCTAAGGGAGTATGAGGGGCTGAATTAAAAAGCAGAACCGCAAAGGTGGTAATCTCTAGATTAATACCTGAGCCTCGAGAAAATTGGCATAGCGTCAGTAAGATGAGAGACTTGAGTGCATGGCTCAAAGATTGCTATGGGAGAAATGGGTTTCAATTCATGAGGCACTGGCACCAGTAGTCGGGAGGAAAAAGGAGTTGCTGCATTGGAACGGGCTTCACTTGAACCATGGTGGGACCAGTGTCCTGGCAAATCAAATAACTAAGGCTGTAGATCGAGCTTTAAAATAAATAGCTGAGGGAGGATTCAAGTGAGGTGTGATTTAGAAAGTTAAGGAAGAAGGACACGGCAAAGGTGCAAGGTAGAATCAGTTTGCGTGGAGATAAGAATGGTGGGAATAGCCTACAGGCCCCCTAAGAGTAGCTACATTGTGGGACAGTGTAAATCAAGACATAATGGGGGATTGTAAGAAAGGTACTGCAATAACTGTGGGCAAATTTAATCTTCATACAGATTGGACAAATCAAATTGACAAACATATGTATCAAATTGAAAAAAAAACGCATGTAATTCTGCAAAGATTAGTTGTAGGCCAGAGATTGGGAAAATTTTAGAAACCAGCAGAGGATGACTCTTAAAACCAGGAAGAAATTACAGTATGAGAATAAACTAGCAAGAAGTATAAAAACAGACAGTAAAAGCTTCTACAAATATATATATAAAAAAAGGAAGAGAATAGCTAAAGTAAGCATTGGTCCCTTAGAGGATGAGACTGGGGAATTAATAATGGTGACCAAAGAAATGATAGAAACTTTGAAAGGTATTTTGTATCTGTCTTCAAAGTAGAAGACACAAAAAGCATCCCAAGAATTTAGAAAATCAAGAGGCAAAAGGGAGAGAGGATCTTAAAACAATCATTGTCACTAGAGAAAAAGTACTAGGGAAACATAGAAAATAGGAGCAGGAGTAGGCCATTCGGCCACTCATCCAGCTCAGTAACCTGTCCCGCTTTCCCCCCATGTCCTTTGATCCCTTTCACCCCAAGAGCTATACCTAACTCCTTCTTGAAAACATAGTGTTTTGGCCTCAACTGCTTTCTGTGGTAGCGAATTCCACAGGCTCACCTCTCTCTGGGTGAAGAAATTTCTCCTCATCTCAGTCCTGAAAGTTTTACCCTGTTTCCTTAGACTATGACTCCCCCACCATCGGGAACATCCTTCCTGCATCTACCCTGTCAAGTCCTGTTAAAATTTTATAGTATATTAAAGTACTGAGAATAAAGGTTGACAAGTTCCCTGGAACTGATGGCCTGCATTTGAGGGTCTTAAAAGAAGTGGCTGCAGAGATAGTGGGATGCATTCGTTATAACTTTTCAAAATTTTCTAGATTCTGGAAAGGTCCCAGAGGATTGGAAAACTGCAAATGTAACATCTCTATTCAAGAAAGGAGGGAGACAGAAAGATGGAAACGATAGGCCAGTTAGCTTAACATCTGTCATGGGGAAAATGCTAGAATCCATTATTAAGGAAGGAGTAGCAGGATATTTAGATAATCATAATATAATCAGGCCGAGTCAGCACGGTTTTATTAAATGGAAATCATGTTTGACAAATTTATTAGAGTTCTTTGAGGATGCAACAAGCAGGGTGGATAAAGGGGAACCAGTAGATGTAGTGTACTTGGATTTCCAAAAGGCTTTCAATAAATTGGCTGAGGTGGATCGGGAAAATATATGAAAAGGTATGACAGTACTTTGGTAACAGATAGTCTTTAAAGAAATGTTACATAGTTGTCAGCAACTATACATTCCTTCAAGACACAGAAATCCCAAAAGTAAAGGCAGTCAACCATGGATAACAAAGAAAGTTAAGGATTATATAAGATTAAAAGAAAAGGTTTATATGAATGGGAAATCATGTTTGACGAACCTGTTGGAGTTTTTTGAGGATGTTACTAACAGAATTGAAAAAGGGGAGGCAGTGGATGTGGTATACTTGGATTTTCTGAAGGCTTTTGATAAAGTCCCCCACAGTAGGTTGGTTAGCAAAATTAAAACACATTGGATAGGAGGTAATATACTGACATGGATTAAGGATTGGCTAACAGGCAGAAAGCAGAGAGGAGGAATAAACGGGTCATTCTCGCGTTGGCAGGCTGTGACTAGTAGGGTACCACAGAGATCAGTGCTTGGGCCCCAGCTGTTCATAATATATATCAATGATTTGGATGTGGGGATCAAATGTAGTATTTCCAAGTTCACAGATGACACAAAACTAGGTGGGAACATGTATTGTGAGGAAGATGCAAAGCGGCTTCAAGGGCATTTGGACAGGCTGAGTGAGTGGACAAGAACATGGCAGATAGAATATAATGTGGAAAAATGTGAGGTTATCCACTTTGGTAGGAGGAATGGATGTGCAGAGTATTGCTTAAATGATAAGCAATTAGAAAGTGTAGATGTACAAAGGGACCTGGGTGTCCTTGTCAATAAATCACTGAAAGCTAGCATGCAGGTGCAGCAAGCAATTGGGAAGGCTAATGGTATGTTAACCTTTATTGCAGGAGGACTTAAGTACAGGAGTAGTGAAGTTTTGCTTCAATTGTATAGCACCTTGGTTAGACTGCACATGGAGTACTGTGTGCAGTGTTGGTCCCCTTACTTCAGGAAGGATATTATTGCCATAGCATGAGTGCAACGAAAGTTCACCAGACTTGTTCACGGGATGGCGGGACTGTCCTATCCAGAGTGATTGGGGAAACTGGGCATGTATTGCCTAGCGTTTCGAAGAATGAGAGGTGATCTCATTGAAACCTACAAAATACTTAAAGGGATAGACAGGGTAGACAGCTAAGGTGTTTCCCCTAGTTGGGGAGTCTAGAACCTGGGGACATAATTTCAAAATAAGGGGGCAGCCACTTAGGACAGAGATGAGGAGAAATTTCTTTACTCAGAGGGTTGTAAATCTTTGGAATTCTGTACCCCAGAGGGCTATGGAAGCTCAGTCATTGAGTATGTTTAAAGCAGAGATTGACAGATTTCTAAATACAAATGACATAACGGGATATGAGAATAGTGTGGGACAAAGGCATTGAAGTGGATGATCAGAGTTAACGAAGTGAGTGTTGGTCCTATAGAAAGTGAGTCTGGGGAATAAATAATGGATAATAAGGAGATGGCAAATGAATTGAACAGATATTTTGCATCGGTCTTCGCAATTGAGGATACAAATACCATCCCAGTGTTAGCTGTAAGTCAGGAAATAGAAGGGAGGGAGGAACTCAAGAAAATTGCAATCACCAGGGAAGTGGTACTGAACAAATTGTTAGAGCTGCGGGCTGACAGGTCGCCGGGACCTGATGGACTTCATCCTCGGGTGTTACAAGAAGTGGCTAGTGAGATAGTTGATGCATCAGTTTTAATTTTCCAAAATTCCCTAGATTCGGGGAAGGTTCTGTTCGATTGGAAAATAGCGACTGTAAATCCTTTATGCAAAAAGGGAGGGAGACAGAAATCAGGAAACTATAGACCAGTTAGCTTAACATCTGTCTTAGGGAATATGTTAGAAGCTATTATTAAAGACGTTATCGTAGGGTATTTAGAAAAATTGAAGGTGATCAGGCAGAGTCAACATGGTTTTGTG
The DNA here is from genome assembly GCF_036365525.1 of Heterodontus francisci. Classification (NCBI taxonomy): domain Eukaryota; kingdom Metazoa; phylum Chordata; class Chondrichthyes; order Heterodontiformes; family Heterodontidae; genus Heterodontus; species Heterodontus francisci. Next base: position 59,892,016 of record NC_090385.1, read on the forward strand.
AAAGGGAAATCATGTGTAACCAATTTATTGGAGTTCTTTGAGGGAGTTACATCTGCTGTGGATAAAGGGAAACCGGGGGATGTATTGTACTTAGATTTCCAGAAGGTATTTGATAAGGTGCCACATCAAAGGTTATTGCAGAAAATAAAAGCTTATGGTGCTAGGGGTAAACATATTGGTGTGGATAGAGGATTGACGAGCTAACAGGAAACAGAAAGTAGGCATAAATGGGTCATTTTCTGGTTGGCAAGATGTAACGAATGGTGTGCCACAGGGATCTGTGCAGGGACCTCAACTTTTTACAATTTATATGTGACTTAGATGAAGGGACCAAAGGTATGGTTGCTAAATTTGCTGATGACACAAAGATAGTTTAGTTTAGTTTTGAGATACAGCACTGAAACAGGCCCTTCGGCCCACCGAGTCTGTGCCGACCATCAACCACGCATTTATACTAATCCTACACTAATTCCATATTCCTACCACATCCCCACCTATCCCTATATTTCCCTACCACCTACCTATAGGGGCAATTTCTAATGGCCAATTTACCTATCAACCTGCAAGTCTTTTGGCGTGTGGGAGGAAACCGGAGCACCCGGAGGAAACCCACGCAGACACAGGGAGAACTTGCAAACTCCACACAGGCAGTACCCAGAATTGAACCCGGGTCGCTGGAGCTGTGAGGCTGCGGTGCTAACCACTGCGCCACTGGTTGGAAAGTAACTGGTGAAGAAGGCAACAAAGGAATATAGATAGGTTAAGTGAGTGGGCAAAGACCTGGAAAATGGAGTATAATGTGGGAAATTGTCCACTTTGGCAGGAAAAATAACAAAGAAGCATATTATCTAAATGGTGAGAGATTGCGGAGCTCTGAGATGCAGAGGGATCTGGGTGTCCTAGTGCATGAATCGCAAACGGTTGGTATGCAGGTACATCACATCATTAGGAAAGCTAATCGAATGTTATTGATTATCTCGAGGGGAATTGAATACAAAAGTAGGGAGGTGATGCTTCAGCTATACAGGGCATTGGTGAGACCACATCTGGAGTACTGTGTACAGTACTGGTTTCCTTATTTAAGAAAGGATGTAAATGCATTGGAGGCAGTACAGAGAAGGTTTACTAGACTAATATTTTGAATGGGTGGGTTGTCTTATGAGGAAAGATTGAACAGGCTAGGCTTGTATGTGTTGGAATTTAGAAGAGTAAGAGATGACTTGATTGAAACATATAAGATCCTGAGGGGTCTTGACAGGGTGGATGTGGAAAGTATGTTTCCCCTTGTGAGAGAATCTAGAACTAGCTGTCACTGTTTAAAAATAAGGGGCCGCCCATTTAAGACAGAGATGAGGAGAAATTTTTTCTCTGAGGGTCATGAGTCTTTGGAATTCTCTTCCTCAAAAGGTGGTGGAAGCAGACTGTTTGAATATTTTTAAAGCAGCGGGGGATAGATTCTTGATAAGCAAGCGGTGGAAGGTTATCGGGGGTCGGTGGAAATTTTTTTTTTATTCATTCATGGGATGTGAGCGACGCTGGCCAGGCCAGCATTTTTTGCCCATCCCTAATTGCCTTTGAGAAGGTGGTGGTGAGCTGCCTTCTTGAACCGCTGCAGTCCATTTGGGGTAGGTCTACCCACAGTGCTGTTAGGAAGGGAGTTCCAGGATTTTGACCCAGCGACAGTGAAGGAACGGCGATGTAGTTCCAAGTCAGAATGGTGTGTGACTTGGAGGGGAACTTGCAGGTGGTGGTGTTCCCATGCATTTGCTGCCCTTGTCATTCTAGTTGGTAGAGGTCGTGGTTTTGGAAGGTGCTGCTAAGGAGCCTTGGTGCGTTGCTGCAGTGCATCTTGTAGATGGTACACACTGCTGCCACTGTGCGTCGGTGGTGGAGGGAGTGAATGTTTGTAGATGGGGTACCAATCAAGCGGGCTGCTTTGTCCTGGATGGTGTCGAGCTTCTTGAGTGTTGTTGGAGCTGCACCCATCCAGGCAAGTGGCGAGTATTCCATCACACTCCTGACTTGTGCCTTGTAGATGGTGGACAGGGTTTGGGGAGTCAGGAGGTGAGTTACTCGCCTCAGGATTCCTCGCCTCTGACCTGCTCTTGTAGCCACGGTATTTATATGGCTACTCCAGTTCAGCTTCTGGTCAATGGTAGCCCCTAGGATGTTGATAGTGGGGGATTCAGCAATGGTAATGCTGTTGAATGTCAAGGGAAGATGGTTAGATTCTCTCTTGTTGGAGATGGTCATTGCCTGGCACTTGTGTGGCGCAAATGTTTCTCGCGAATGTGGAGTAATCAGTTCAGCCATGAACTTAATGAATGGTGAAGCAGGCTCGAACGGCCGAGTGGCCGACTCCTGCTCCAAATTCGTGTGTTCGTATCAACCATGATTCTATTGAATGGCGGGGCAGGCTCGATGGGCTGAATGGCCTACTCCTGCTCCTATGTTCCTATGAAAAGGTGCAACATAAAAGGTTAAAATACAAGCAAAATACTGCGGATGCTGGAAATCTGAAATAAAAACAAGAAATGCTGGAACCACTCAGCAGGTCTGGCAGCATCTGTGGGAAGAGAAGCAGAGTTAACGTTTCAGGTCAGTGACCCTTCTTCGGAACTGGCAAATATTAGAAATGTCAAAGGTTATAAGCAAGTGAGCCGGAGGTGGGGCAAGAGATAACAAAGGAGACGGTGTAGATTGGACAAGGCCACGTAGCTGACCAAGAGGTCATGGAGCAAAGGCAAACAATATGTTAATGGTGTGTTGAAAGACAAAGCATTAGTACAGATAGGGTGTTAACGAACTGAAGATTGAACAGCAGCAAGTACAAACATGAAAAAAAAACACTGGGTAAGCAAACTGAACAAACTACAATGAAATGAAATAAACAATAGAAAAAAAATTGTAAAAAATGTAAAGAAGAAAAAATAACTAAAAATAAAAGTAAAATGGGGGGCCCATCATGCTCTGAAATTATTGAACTCAATGTTCAGTCCGGCAGGCTGTAGTGTGCCTAATCAGAAAATGAGATGCTGTTCCTCGAGCTTGCGTTGATGTTCAGCAAGCCCAAGATAGAGATGTGAGCATGAGAGCAGGGGGGAGTGTTGAAATGGCAAGCAAGAAAGACAGACTTGCATTTATATCGCACTTTTCATGACCACCAGCCATCTCGAAGAACTTTACAACCAATTAAGTACTTTTTGAGGTGTAGTGGTTGTTGTAATGTAGGAAACGCAGCAGCCAATTTGCATGCAGCAAACTCCCACAAACAGCAATGTGGTAACTCAGATAATCTGCTTTTGTGATGTTGGTTGAGGGATAAGAATATAGGCCAGGAAACCGGGAATAACTCCCCTGCTCTTCGAAATAGTGCCATGGGATCTTTTACAAACTGTAACTACTGGAATGCCACAGGATCTGTGCTGCCACCTCAAATGTTCACAATCTATATTAATGGCTTGGATGAAGGGGCCAAGGGTATTGTAGCCAAATTTGCTGACGGTACAAAGATAGGTGGGAAAGCAAGTTGTGAGGACAATTTGCAAAGTGATCTAGATAGGTTAAGCGAGTGGGCAAAAATTTGGCAGATGGAGTATAATGTGGGAAACTGAGAGGTTATCCACTTTGATGGGAAGAATAGAAAAACAAAACATGATTTAAATGGAGCGAGAGAACAGAATGCAGTGGTGCAGAGGAATCTGGGTTCTTTCTACATGAAGCGCCAAAAATTAGCATGCAGGTACAGCAAGCAATTAGAAAGGCAAATGAAATATTGGCCTTTATTGCAAGGGGGATGAAGTATAAAAGTAGGGACGTCTTGCTGTAGCTGTATAGGGTATTGATAAAATCACACCTTGAGTACTGCATACAGTTTTGATCTCCTTATTTAAGGAGGGGTATACGCATCAGAGACAGTTCTAAGAAGGGTTCACTAGGTTGATTCCTGGGATGAAAGGGTTGTTTTATGAGGAAAGGTTTAACAGGTTGGCCTTGTACTCATTGGAATTTACAAGATTATATGGAAACACACAGAACTTTGAGGGAACATGACAGGGCAGGTGCTGAGAGGATGTTTCCCCCCACAGAATGTATATTATGGGGCATCGTTTCAGAATAAGGGATCAGCCGTTTAAGACAGAGATGTGGAGGAATTTCTTCTCTGAGGGTCGTGAATCTCTAGCTTTCTCTACCCAGAGAGCTGTGGAGGATGTGTCATTGAATATATTCAAGGATGGCTTAGATCGATTCTTGAACTATAGGGGAGTCAAGGGTTATGGGGAACAGGCAAAAAAGTGGAGTTGAGGCCAAGATCAGATCAGTCATGATCTTATTGAATGGCAGAATAGTTTTGAAGGGCCGAGTGGCCTACTCCTGCTCCTGTTTCTTGTGTTCTTAGCAGCTAACAACAAGCTCATGGTAACAGAAAATGCTGAAAAACTCAGCAGTTTGGGCAGCATCTGTGCAGAGAGAAGCTAAATTAATGTTTAACCTTTCGTCAGAACTGGAAAAGATTAGCGATGTGACAGGTTTTAAGCAAGTGTAGAGACAGGGAATGGGTGGGGAGGAGAAAAGAAAGGAGGTATATTACAGGATGGAAGGCTGAAGAGATTAAATGCCAAAGGGATAATGGTGAAAGGCAAAAGGAGATAGTAACAGGGCAAGTAAAAAAGTAACTATGTGTCTAAAGGAAGTGTAAATGAGAGTGGCAGAATCAGCACCAATGGCTGGAAAAAATGGGGGCAGATGTTATGATGAGATTTCTTAACTCAATGTTGAGTTCAGGAGGCTGTAAAGTGCCTAATTGTTAGATGAGGTGCTGTTCTTCAGACTTGCTTTGAGTTCATTGGAACAGCGTAGGAGGTCAAAGTCAGAGTAGAGAATTAAAATAACAGGCGACTGAAAGCTTGTGGACTGAAGCACTCACCCAATGTAGAGGATGTATTATCATGAGTATGAAGCATGTTATACTAAATTGAAAGAAGCACATGTAAATAGATGCTGGAAAGAGTGTTCAGGGCCCTGGATGGTGGGAAGAGAGCAGGTAAAAGGGCAAGTGTTGCATCTCTTGAGCTGACAAGTGAAGGGGAGGAGTTGGGAGTGATTGAGTAGTCGGCCAGCGTATCATGGAGGGAGCGCTGCTTCAGAAAATTGAAAGGGGAGGGTAAGATGTATTTGTTGGTGGCGTCACGTTGGAGGTGGCAGAAATGGTGAAGGATGATCTGTTGAATGTGAGGCTGGTGGGGTGGAAGGTGAGAGCAAGGGGAACCTTCTTGAGGTTCTGGGAGGGAAGAGAAGGTGCGAGAGCAGAAGTGCAGAGAATAGAACAGATACAGTTGAAGGCCCTGTCAGCCATGGTTGGAGGGAGGTCCTCAGTTGAGGCAAATGGAAAACATATCAGAAGCACTGGTATGTAAGGTGGCATCATCGGAGCAGATGAAGCAAACACTGAGAAACTGGAAGAATGGAATAGAACCCTTACAGGAAGTGGAGTGAAAGGAATTGTCGTCAAGATCACTGTGGGAGTCAGTGAGCTTGTGAGTAGATAATTGGTTGATAGCCTGCCTCCAGAATTGGAGACAGAGAAGTTGAGGATTGGAAGGGCAGAGTCAGAAGTGTGAAGCCAAGGGAAGGATGGAATTTGGGATCAAAGTTGATTAAACGTTCCAGTTCAGGGCGGCAGTGAGAAAACACACCGCAAGTCATTCTTCTTCTTTGGGCTCCTTGTCTCGAGAGACAATGGGTAAGCGCCTAGAGGTGGTCAGTGGATTGTGGAGCAGCGCCTGGAGTGGCTATAAAGGCCACTTCTAGAGTGACTGACTCTTGCACAGGCGCTGCAGATAAAATTGGTTGTCAGGACATTTACACAGTTGACTCTCTCCTTGCGCTTCTGTCTTTTTTCCTGCCAACTGCTAAGTCTCTTCGACTCGCCACTCTTTAGCTCCGCCTTTATGGCTGTCCACCAGCTCTGACGATCACTTGCAACTGACTCCCACGACTTGTGGTCAGTGTCACAGGACTTCATGTCATGTTTGCAGACGTCTTTAAAGCGGAGACATGGACAGCCTTTGGGTCTGATGCCATTGATGAGCTCGTTGTACAATATGTCCTTGGGGATCCTGCCATCTTCCATGCGGCTCACATGGCCGAGCCATCTCAAGCGCCGCTGGCTCAGTAGGTGTATATGGTGGGGATGTTGGCCGCCTCGAGGACTTCTGCAGTGGAGATACGGTCCTGTCACCTGATGCCAAGGATTCTCCGGAGGTGGCGAAGATGGAATGAATTGAGACGTCGCTCTTGGCTGACATACATTGTCCAGGCCTCGCTGCCATAGAGCAAGGTCCTGAGGACACAGGCTTGAAACACTCGGACTTTTGTGTTCCGTGTCAGTGCACCATTTTCCCACACCCTCTTGGCCAGCAGACGCCTTTCCCATGCGCTTGTTGATTTCTGCATAGAGACCGCATGACCGCAAGTCATTAATGTACCGAAAAGAGATGTGGAAGGGGACCTGAGGCAGACTAGAACAAAGAATGTTCCAAATATACCACTAAAAGGCAGGCATAGCTTGTACCCATAGAGGTTCCCATCGCAACACCTTTTAATTGGAAAAAGTGAGTGGAGTCAAAGGAGAAATAAAAACAGGAAATGCTGGAAATACTCCGCAGATCAGGCAGCGTCTGTGGAGAGAGAAACAGAGTTAACATTTCAAGTCAATGACCTTTCATCAGAATTATGTTATTCATTCTGTTTTTAAAGACATTTATAGAAATTGTCAATTTAAAGCAGACACTTACAATTGAGTCCAGAACAAGGGTGGGTGAAACACCACTGGAAGCACCAGAAGCTTAAATCTCAGAGAAGGATTAGGCATGTATTGTGGAATGGGAGATGGAACAACCATTTAACCTTAATTAAGGGAGATAGCTGGATAGCAAGTTTGGAGTGCAGCAAACTCTCTACATTCGAAAGACTGGAAGGCATTGATACATTAGCGAGCATCTGCATGAAAGATGCAGATCTCTTTAAACTGAGTGGCCAAAGCACTCCCAGGCCGACATACAGCAGTATAGTGGTTAATGCTTTGGACTAGTTTGAATCTGACTGTGGTAAGTTGTGACATCAAACACAATAAATAGTTATTTGAGGGCTAGCACCACAATTAAGTATTACCATGAAAACAGTGCATTGTATACAAGTCCAACTGATTCTCTAATATCATTCACTGAAGGTTACCTGTCAGCCCTACTCTGTCTAGCCTACACATGACTCCAATTCCACGCAACATGGTTGACTATCGCATATCAAGCCATTCAGTTATAATAACTACTAAGCAAAAAGATAGCCTAGCAACACCTTCTCAGAGCATCTAGGGATGCAGCTTTGCTAGCGTTGCCCACATCCTGATAACAAGTGTTTTCAAAAAAATTGTTTTAAAATATTCCAGCACCAAGTCAGATGAAGGACAGAGAGCATTTGGCATTCAAGTATTCTATTTGGATTGATTTTGAACTGTTAAATCTTGTTTCTTTCTTTTCTTTGACATACATTTGAATATCAATCTCTTTCTTGTAGATGATGCAAAATTCTCTGAAGCTGTCCAGATCCTTTATACCTGGCTAGAACGAGGTGAAGTGAACCGTCGATCAGCAAACATCTTCTACTCCATGATCCAGTCAGCTAATAGCCATATTCGAAGGCTGATGAATGAAAAAATTCTGCATCAAAAAGAAATGGAGGAAGCCAAAGAGAAGTTTAAGAATGCTCTCTCAGGGATTCTGATTCAATGTGAGTAATAGCTTCGTTCTTCAACACTTGAAATGGCCATCATAGATAACACAAACACATTCCACCTTTTATCACTCATGCATACCGTAATAACTGTGTGATTTTCCTCATGTCGCTTTTGCTTCTTTTAAAAAATTACTTTAAATCTCTGTCCTCTCGTTCTTGATCCTTTCACGAGTGGGAACAGAGTCTCTCTATCTACTCTGTGCAGACTCCTCATGATTTTGAATACTCTATCAAATCTCCTCTCAGCCTTCTCTTCAAGGAAAACAGTCCCAACTTCTCCAATCTTCATAACTGAAGTTCCTAAGGAATAATGGGCAGATACTCGCTAATTGGCAGAATGTGACTAGTGGTGTCCAGTAAGGATCTGTGTTGGGCCTCAATGATTCTTTATGTTCATTAATGACTTGGATAATAGGTTAGAAAGCCACATATCCAAATTTGCAAGTTACACAAAGATATTGTTAGTGTAGATGAAAAAGTAAAATTACCAAGAGATATTGATGGATTAAGTGAATGGGTTTCAATGTAGGCAAATGTAAAGTCATTCACTTTTGGCCTAAAAGAATAGAACAGGGTAATTTCTAAATGGTGACAATCTAGAAACTGTTGAGGTCCAGAGATACTGTGTACAGGTACACAGATCATTACAATGTCTCAAAGAGGTTAAGAAAATAATCAAAAAGTCTAATGGAATGCTGGCCTTTATATCTAGAAGAATAGAATACTAGAGGGTAGAAGTCATGCTTCAGCTACACAAAACCCTGGTCAGACCACACCAGGAGTCCTGCGCACCACACTTTAGGAAGGATATATTGGCCTTGGAGGAAGTGCAGCATAGATTTACTAGAATGATAACTGCACTCCAAGGGTTAAGTCATGGTTGTCCAACATATGGCCCACGGGATAGGATTCGGCCTGCCAAAGGTTTCCATCCGGCCCGCAGATGTAACTGGTACTGGGCCGTTCATCATGCTCGCCAGGGGTCGACAATGTGTCCATGGTTAAAAAAAAAAATTAAGGTCCGTGACTGGTCATTTCAGAGATGAGAAACTTCCCATTGGCTCCCTCTTCCAGACTGGCTTTGAAAGAAAAAATCGCAAAGTCAGGTTCACAGCTGACGGGTGCTGGGAGCGGGAACTGAGGTTTCCGAACTGCAGGCAGATTCTGGGTTTTTCAGTGGGCTTTAAAAAAAAAGACGGAACCCACCGGGAAAACCCGAATCTGCCCAAGTTTGGAAACCCCATTTCCAGCTGTCAGCGCCTGTCAGCTGTGAACCTGACATTGTGAATTAAAAAAGAAAAATTACCAACCACAAAACTGCTCTGCTGAGAGTTCCCGCTCTCTGTAACTGTCAGACAGAGAGTGGGGAGGGACAGGGAGGGAGAGTGGGGAGGGACAGGGAGGGAGAGTGGGGAGGGACACAGGGAGGGGGAAGGAGAGGGATGTGGCGGCGGGGAGGGGAGGGGGGTGAGGTGGCAGGGAGAGAGGGGGGAATAGGGAGGGGTGGGGGAGAGAGATATAGAGAGGGAGGGACGGATAGGAGTGAAGGGAGAGAGGGAGGGACAGGAGGAAGGGAGAGAGAGAGAAGGGGGCACGGGGTGGCAGTGATTGGGCAGGAAAACACAGAGAGGGGTCACAGGGAGAGGGAGAGAGCATGATCAAGATCACTCCTGACAGATAGACATCTATCCAATATACTCTGCATCGCTACAAGAAGTGTGCAGGAAAACATTAACTACTTATGCAAGCAAAATACCGGGTATCTCACTAAATCAGTGTCCAACATAGTGAAGAGAAAGTAAATCAATAAATTTGTCATTTTTTTTAAGGCTTCTTCACAAAATGCACATTTGTTGTTTTGATTAATGGTAAGATAAATTTTAATGCCGTTCTCTTTCCAAAGCTGTCTCACCAGACCCACATTTAAGACAAAAATTGTAATGTGACCCCCCCACCCCCTCCCCATGCTTCAAGGTTGGACACCCATGGGTTAAGCTATGAGGAGAGATAAACAAGCTAAGGTTGTATTCCCTGGAATTTAGAAGGTTAAGGTTTGCTTTTATCTGAGTTTTCAAGCTCTTAAGGGGAACAGCTAGGGACAATTGGGAGAAAATATTTCTGCTAGTTGGGGCCATTGTCTAAAAGTTAGAGTCCGACCTTTCAGGAGTGCAATTAGGAAATGCTTCATGCAAAGGGTTGTCGAAGTTTAGAACTTTCTTCCGCAAACGACAATTGATATTCCATCAGTTTGTTTAAAACTGAAAATAATAAACTTTCGATAGTCAAAGTTATTGAGGGATGTGGGGTAAAGGCAAGTAAATGGATTCATGTCACAGATCTGCCATGATCTCATTGAATGGTGGAACAGGCTTGCAGGGCTAAATGGCCTACTCCTGTTCCTATGTTGCTATGCTTACAAAGATGCCCAAAAAACAAAAGGTATAGAGTAATCTGGAAATATGAAGCAAGTCAGCCTTGTAAAAATGTGTTTAGGTGTTCTTCATGCACTGTAGCCTAAAATGTCACTTGATCTATCATGCTCCAGATACCAAAAAATTCTTGAGTTGGCCACTGAGATGTTTGCAGAAGCTTTCTGCCATGCTCTCTGCATGGAGAAAATTATATCAAAACCCACACAGTGCCATTCTGCCTCTTTTTATGCAGCTTCTAAGTATGTAGGAGGTTGCATTAGGAAGGAAGCATCATAGAGAAATTATATTGATTTATGTGGTTCCTCCATACCCAATCAGTATCTAGAATTAGTTCTGAAAGCGTATCTCAGTCCTCCTTTTCACTGGCAACAGTTTTCACTTGTTAACTTATAGAAAATTTGTAGTCATTATGCCTAATTGGTCTTTTCACATCTAAATATGTACTCTTTGCATAGTCTTTTTGAGGTTTAATGAAAATTTAGTTTTGAAGTTTGTTTTTAAGTTTACTTTGTCAAGTTTTCCAATTCCACAAACCTGCTGTTGGGTTTCAATTGATAATTGGCCATGATTTGTGACACTTTGATTATCCCTACCCCTTATCAGTGATGATGTCTAGGCTTATGGTATGGTTCCTTCACAGTCCACAAAATGGATTAACATTTTGTCAGGCAAACCGCGACCTGCCAAGACTGAGGCACACATTATTTTGCCACATGAACAGAAACTTAAAATCGCAAGCCCTGAGTGGAAGGACATTTGTGTAATACCAGGCAATGTTGAAACAATGGGGGCCCCAGCAGTTGCTTCCCAATACACAGAAGTGGTCAGACCAGTTTTAGCCACATGACTATGGCTGTTGCAGAGAAGTTGCACTTCCCACAAAGGATTTTTGAAGAGACTGTTCCATATAAGGAGCTCATCACATGACTAGCCTGCTGGGCAACTTGAGAATTTTTTTAAAAATTAGAACTTCTAGACATAAGGATTTGAGGCAGAACGCCTGGAACTGAAGCAAGAACATCTCTCCTGCCTACCTGCTTGCCTGTCTGCCTGTTCATTTCTCAGGGAATTGAAACCATTGAAAACACATGAAACTCAAAGAAAGAAGGGTTTGCCACATGAACAGAGTTTTAAGATGATTACTGGGCCCCAACGAATCGCAAGACCATATCTACAGCGAGCTTGAGACACAATAACAAGATATTGACTCAAACTGGTCTACTTATCGTTTCTTCTCTTTTCTATTCCTATCTGCATGTTTATATCGCGTGTTCATGCTAGCGTGAGCGCGTCGTATATCCGTAGGCATGCACAGTATTAAAGTTTGAGTTTTAAGGTTTAGTAAATTTCCCTTTCTGCTTTAAACCAAAGAAAGCCTGTTTGTGCTCAGTTATTGCCTGATAATTGGAAACTGTGAACAAGGAATCACCAAGGGGGAACTCAAAATGCAGTGTGTTTAAAATTAAACCCTGTTAAATAAGACCAGGTAAAGACAGCAGGAGACCCCTAGACACATTGCTCACCTGGTCATGACAATTTCCTATTAACACATGATTTCCAAAATTCAGCACCATGTACCAAACTCAAATATACTGGAAAACAATGCTCCAGATCTATACAATTACTCAATATTCAGCAGAGATCTCGATTGTCGATGTATCTATGAAGAACAACTTCAACTCGACAAGTTAGGGTAATTCTAACAAATAGAATAGCACAGGTTGAGTCAACCCTTCTGTCAGGCGCTCTTTTAAAAAATGGACCTTTCAAAGAGTGAACAATATGTTCCAAAATGACCGCTAAAGGAAAAGGACTTGGCCTTAGTATATTCAAACGGTCTGCCAGGGACAAAGGAATAGCTTCAAAGCTAAGAGGAGTCAATTGCACCCATCCGAACCCCTCCTGAAATATTCCTGAATTGAATGGGTTCCTCTGAAACAAAGAAGATGTGAATTAGCCATATCCTCAGCCATTGTTGATCACTGCAGGGAAGAAAATACCTGTCTTTCCAGCAGAGATGAGATGTAGCACATCTTTACCTTAAAAAGCCTGGCAGAGGTGGGCCGGTCGGAGGGGAGTGGGGAAGAGAGAGAAAGACATCCAGAAAGCAGCATCCAGGAAGCTTGTTTCCAGCAAACCAGAAGGGACGCACCCTGCTGTAGAATTCTACATTTACATTTTATACAGTAGTGAACTGGAAGTGATCCACTGTCTTTAACTGAATTTTCAACCAAGAGAGAAATCTGTAATTAACTCAGGCCTGCAACCAACAAGAAATTGACTTCCAAGAGAACTCAGCAGGTTTACCGTGACCACCACCCCCGAAACCTATCGCTTTCCCCCCCCCACACTTATAATCGCTTACCCCTTTTTCCTCTCTTTCTGTCTCTTGTCATAGAGAGATAGAGACATACAGCACCAAAACAGGCCCTTCGGCCCAACGAGTCCGCGCCAACCATCAATCACCCATTTATACTAATCCTACATTAATCCCATTTTCCCCCTCACGTCCCCACCTTCCCTCAATTCTCCTACCACCTACCTACACTGGGGCAATTTTTTTTTTACAATGGCCAATTTACCTATCAACCTGCAAGTCTTTGGCATGTGGGAGGAAACCGGAGCACCCGGAGGAAACCCACGCTGTCACAGGGAGAACTTGCAAACTCCGCACAGGCAGTACCCAGAACCGAACCCGGGTCGCTGGAGCTGTGAGGCTGCGGTATGTGTGTATGTATATATTATATATATTATTTATATATGTGATCAAATGCATGAGTGGATGTGGTTGCAACAATTTTGGGTTAAGCCATATTGCTTGACAAATAATTGAATTTCTGTTTTAATTCTACAAGAAAACCTGTCGTCGGTTTACTTGATAAATAAAACACAAAGGGGATAAACCCGAGGAACAAAAAAACACTCGCATTGGACAGGTGGGAGTTGAACAGTGGGAACCACCCAAACCTCGTGGCGGTAACAAATTGGGGACTCAAAGCCAAGATCTGAACCACCAGGCAAATGAGAGATTTGGAAAACGGGTGGAAAATTAACCTCTAAAATTGAGAAAAAATAAACACAGGTTTTCTTGTATTTTTCTGTTTTTTTCTTTACGATGTCAGAAACAAAAGAGATGGCCACATTTAATCCTGACGAGTTTGTAGAGCAGGGAGAGCTATCCCATGATAAGTTAAACAAGTTAAGTATTGAAGATTTAAAAGTCTTAGCTAAAAGATTAGCTTCACTTTCAGGCAAAAACCAAGAAAATTGAACGAGTGGAAAGTCTAGCTAACCATTTTAATTATCCCTGAACCAGAAGAAGACAGCATGGAATCTGAATCTGAGAAAGTAATCCCAGCTAAGACTCAATTGGAAAGGGGCCTTGCTATGTGAAAATTGGAATTACAAAAGGAAAAAGAGGAGTGTTTCAGCTTCAAAATGAAAGAGAGGAAAGAGTTTCAGTTGAAAAGAGAGGAAGTACATTTGCAGAGGGTTGAGTTACAATGGCTGCAAACTCAAAATGAGAATGCTGCCAACCACTCAAACCTTATACCCAAAAGTAGAGCAAAACTTTGATATACTGAGACACTCGACTCGTGCCAAAGTTTAATGAGGAGGCGATTGAGTCATTATTTATCTAATTTGAGAAATTAACTACCAGGCTAAAATGGCCGAAAGAATTTTGGACGCTCCTCTTACAAGGCGTGCTTGTGGATGGGGCTCCTGAAGCTTTTTCTCTGTTATCAGAAGAAAGTTCCTCCGACTATGAACAAACTAAAACTGCAATTCTAAATACATATGAGCTAGTACCTGAAGCGTACAGACAGAAATTCAGACACACCAGGAAAAGGCTTGCACAAACTTACATTAAATTTGAAAGAATTAAACATATGGCATTTGATCGCTGGGTGCGATCTCTCAAGCAAGAACCCTAATATGAAAATTTGAGAGAAGTGATGTTGCTGTAAGAACTTAAAAATAGCATCCTAGGTAGGATAAGCACCCATATTGAAGAACAGTTACAAAAATAAGAGAAGCAGCAAAAATGGACGACGATTGAGTTAATTCACAGATCCATAACTCGGAATAAATTTGGGTCTGGTAATTCTTCCTAGCTAGGGGGAGATGGCAGGGATGCAGAGCAAACAGAAATGGGCTCAAAAGAAAAGGAGAGTAGGGAAGGAAAACCTGATCAGTCTCCAACTTTTAAAAGAAGGAATTTAGGTAATAAACCAGTAAGAGTCTGCCTGACATGTTTCCAGTGTGGCAAATCTGGGCATGTCCAGGCAAACTTTTGGCATGCCAAAAAACCAACAGCAGGTGCTGCAGTAAACCAGTGTCTGTGGCTTTGAAAGTAGTAAGCCTGTGTTCTGTTATCACTCAAGAACAGAGCACATACCAGAATTTTTTTACACAAAGGAAAAATGACTCATTTTGTGTCCCAGGCATCAGGCAAGGAGATAACCATCCTCAGGGATATTGGTCGTTTTCAAACCCTACTAGCAGCCAAATTTACAGAACTGGCACCAGAAAGCAGAACAAATATCACGGTATTGGTAAAAGGGCTTGAACTAAATGGGTTCTTCTCAAACAAAGAAGGTGTGAAACACCATATCGCTGATCATGGTCAATCACTACAGGGAACAAAGTACCTGTCTTTCCAGTCGAGGCAAGTTGTAACACATCTCATAGAGTCTTAGAGTTATACAGCACAGAAACAGGCCCATCGTGTCTGAGCTGGCCATCAAGCACCTAACTATTTTAGTCCCATTTTCCAGCACTTGGCCCGTAGCCTTGTATGCTATGGCGTTTCAAGTGCTCATCTAAATACTTCTTAAATGTTGTGAGGGTTCCTGCCTCTATCACCACTTCAGGCAGTGTGTTCCAGATTCCAACCACCCTCTGGCTGAAAATGTTGTTCCTCAAATCCCCTCTGAACCTCTTGCCCCTTACCTTAAATCTATGCCTCCCTGGTTATTGACCCCCTCTGCTAAGGGAAAAAGTCTCTTCCTATCTAACCTATCAGTGCCCCTCATAATTTTGTATACTTCAATCATGTCCCCCCTCATCCTTCTCTGTTCCAAAGGAAAACAACCCTAGCCTTTTCAGTCTCTCTTCATAGCTGAAATGCTTCAGCCCAGGCAACATCCTGGTGAATCTCCTCTGCACCCTCTCCAGTGCAATTACATCCTTCCTATAGTGTGGTGCCCAGAACTGTACACCGTACTCCAGCTGTGGCCTAACTAGCGTTTTATACAGCTCCATCATAACCTCCCTGCTCTTATATTCTATGCCTTGGCTAATAAAGGCAAGTATCCCATATGCCTTCCTAACCACCTTATCTACCTGTGCTGCAGCCTTCAGTAATCTGTGGACAAGTACACCAAGGTCCATCTGACCTTCTGTACTTCCTAGGATCCTACCATCCATTGTATATTCCCTTGCCTTGTTGGTCCTCCCAAAATGCATCACCTCACACTTCTCAGGATTAAATTCCATTTGCCACTGCTCCGCCCATCTTACCAGCCCATCTATATCGTCCTGTAATCTAAGGCTTTCCTCCTCACTATTTACGACACCACCAATTTTTGTGTCATCTGCGAACTTACTTATCATACCTGCTATATTCACGTCTAAATCATTAATGTACACTACAAACAGCAAGGGTCCCAGCAATGATCCCTGTGGTACACCACTGGTCACAGGCCTCCATTCGCAGAAACAACCCTCAACCATCACCCTCTGTTTCCTGCTACCAAGCCAATTTTGGATCCAGTTTGCCAAATTGCCCTGGATCCCATGGGCTCTTACCTTCTTAACCAATCGCCCATGCGGGACCTTATCAAAAGCCTTACTAAAGTCCATGTAAACTACATCAACTGCTTTACCCTCATCTACACATCTATTCAGCTCCTCGAAAAATTAAATCTAGTTAGACACGATCTCCCCCTGACAAAGCCGTGCTGACTACCTCTGATTATTCCCTGCCTCTCCAAGTGGAGATTAATCCTGGCCCTCAGAATTTTTTCCAGTAGTTTCCCAACCACTGATGTTAAACTCTAACCTTAATCTCTACCTTAAAAAGCAGCCTTGGGTGGGGGGGAGGGGAGCTGCGAAAGAGCGAGCGAGGGAAACATCCAGAAAGCAGCATCCAAGAAGCTTGTTTCCAGCAAACCAGAAGGGACGCTCCCTGTTGTAGAATTCTACATCTACATTTTATACAGCAGTGAACTAGAAGTGATCCACTGTCTTCAACTGAACTTTCAACCAAGAGAGAAATCTATAATCACCTCAGGCCTGCAACCAACGAGAAATCGACTTCCAACAGAATAAAAAC